>NC_135233.1:105860000-106160000 GCF_051348905.1 Ranitomeya variabilis
TGTATGAGGAAACAGTACAGGGGAATGAGGGGCATTAATGAGGAAACAGTACTGGGGAATGGGGGGCATGTATGAGGAAACAGTACTGGGGAATGAGGGGCATGTATGAGGAAACAGTACTGGGGAATGGGGGGCATGTATGAGGAAACCATACAGGAGAATGAGGGCCATGTATGAGGAAACAGTACTGGGGAATGAGGGGCATGTATGAGGAAACAGTACTGGGGAATGGGGGGCATGTATGAGGAAACAGTACTGGGAAATGGGGGGCATGTATGAGGAAAGAATACTGGGGAATGAGGGGCATGTATGAGGAAACAGTACAGGGGAATGAGGGGCATTAATGAGGAAACAGTACTGGGGAATGGGGGCATGTATGAGGAAACAGTACTGGGGAATGGGGGGCATGTATGAGGAAACAGTACTGGGGAATGGGGCATGTATAGGGAAACCATACAGGAGAATGAGGGCCATGTATGAGGAAACAGTACTGGGGAATGAGGGGCATGTATGAGGAAACAGTACTGGGGAATTTATGGGCATGTATGAGGAAACAGTATGGGGGATGGGTGCAGACAGTATGAGGAGTGAACAGGGGAATGTATGTGGACACAGTATGAGTAGAGATTTGAAAAATGTATGTAGATAGAGTATGGCGAGTGAGGGTGATGGGATGTGTGCAGACACAGTATGTGGAGTCAGGTGAGCAGGCAGTATAGAAAGTGAGGGGGTAAATATATGAGGAGACAGTATGGTGAACAGGAGGGATGTGAGAGGAGAATAGAAACTGAATAGTGGGGGCGTAGCATGGGGGGACAGTGTAAGGGCACAGCCAGGAGGGGACAGTATACCAAGGAGGGGGAGTGTGATGAGAGAGTACAGTATAGAGACTGGGCCCTATAGGGAGGACACAGTATGAGAGGACAGTGTGAAGAGGAGGCCGGTATGGAAAGGAGAGGTCAGTGTACAGAGCATGAACCATAAGAGGGACAGTGTGGGTGTCATATTTTGTGCAGACAATATAGTGAGGGGCAATATTCAGGAGCATTATAATGACACTTGTATCTTTAAGGGCGTCATGTAGAAATTTTCTGCAAAAAATCTGAGAAGATGGAAGTCTGCAGAGACGGCTGTGGATGAGAAAAATCATCATGGGGTCTGGACAAGATGAAGAAAAGAAGGAGAGCGACTCTAGAGACATCATCTATAAGGTACCTGGATGTAAATGTTATTTGTGATACTGACTAACTCTCATGTTTTTATTTATGTTAGGAGCATTAAAGGGAATGTCCAGGTTTGTAATGTGTCTGCAGTCATTCTTTGTGACTGCAGACTTCTGAGTTGTCACAGTGTGCACTGCACGCTGTCAGGATTCTCTCATGCCAGCGATTTACATACATGCGGTCACGTGCTGACTAGACATGTGTGGCCTCACTCAATGAAAATGAACTGAGCGAGGCCGGGCACGTCTAGTCGGAATGTGGCCAGATGTATACAAATCACATGCTTGTGGTAACATGACTGTCCACCGGCAAGGGAGAATCCTAAAAGTGTGCAGTACATGAGTTGTGAGAATTCAGAAGCCTGCGATGCCAGGATTTAGCTTTGCAGGTTCTAGTAGTCATCACATGGACACTTCACCCATATGCGATTTTCATACCTATGGTCCTGTGATAACGAGCTTCTCTTCCTGCTTCTCTCAGTTTTTCACTGAACATTGAGAGCATTAGGGAGAGGAGCTTGTGGGTGCATGACTATGGGTGCAAATCGCATATGTCCTTGGTGGGGGGGGGGGCACCAAAATGAATTCTTGCCCCTGGTGCCAGAAACCCTAGATACACCTCTGCCGGTATGCTACTGCGAGCGGTGATTACTGGGTCCGATGGAGGGAGGTCTGTGCACAGGCAGTAAGGCAGGGACTGAGGGTGTGCACTGAGAGAGAATAGAGACCCGGAGACTCATTATCGTAGGAATATGTCAGGTAATAAATTGTTTTTCTAAAGCTTTATAGTGTAGTTTTAGGTCACAGGGATGGTTAGAAATGAGCTAGCAAGGTGCAGGGACAGGTAGTGATGGCTACTTGCAGACATGTGCGGCACTTGCGGTTTTGCACTTGCAGTGAGATAAAAAAAACACTGCTAGCAGCAGTTTTTTTTCTATTTCTGCAAGTACCGCATTTGCCAGATCACATGTCCTTAAGTCCCATAAGGAATGAATGAGGCCGAACGCAGTGTTGCCGTAAGTCATTCGTTATGCGGCAGATGCGGAAAAACTGCCGGATCTGCTGCAAATGGCTAATTTCACATCAGTGATTTTTGCCAAAGTCACTGCCGATAGTGTCATACTCACCTAAAAGTGCCTAGGGCAGCAGAAACTCTAAATACAGCCCTGGACTTACCCACACCAAAATAGGACAGTGTAACGTTCTCTAATGAAGGCCTCTTCATGGCGTTGCGCCCATGGTCTTCAGACCAATCTCTAGCATTGCATCCAAGACAAAAGCCAGACTCATGATTGAAGAAAATAGACCTCAATTCTCCACAACAATATTGCATGGTGCCGATTAAGTATTATGAATGCTCAGAGTCTAATTAAGACTCCTTTATCTGCTATCTAGACCTATCAAGCTCTTTCAGAAGAAGAACTTCATATGATAATACTGAAAGGCCAATGTGCTACAATACAGAAGTATTACCTTGAATTCTATGAGCGATCAAATGAATGCATATATTAGTCCTCAAATAAGACTAGTTAACAATGTAAAGAATTAAATAATTGAAAAGAAAAGAAAGGCTGGATTCAAACATCTTTATCTTGTCTCATGCAGATGTGTGAATTTGTTTTAAAAGTTTAAAAAAAACTGTTCTCCTTTGATCTAATTAAGGGTGCGCAGTCACCTGAAATGCGTCGATGGCGCATATCATGTACCTTCCATCGCTGATTCTGTATTACCCTCCACTGAGCACTTTCAATGAATAAAGAAAGAAGTTTGTTCACAAGTTCGTTGAGCTGGATTTTCTCCAAGATGTTTGGAACAACCTCCCTACCGAGTTCCGTCAAAAATTGTGTGCAAATGTACCTAGAAGAATTGATGCATTGATGCTCTTTTGAAGACAAATGATGGTCACACCAAACAATGGCTTGCAAAGAAATCATGGGGCGCCATAGCACAAGATCTATTTGCCCCCCCCCCAAAGTAAATAAATTTAAAAAAATACGGTGAGTCACAGAAGGGCATATCTCACAAATGTGCAGCACTTACAAAGTAATTATCCTCCTATTGAAGCCACTAGATTCCCCTTTCATTGCCCTCATAAAGTATTTGCCAACAGTATAATTGCCTCCACATCCTTCCACACAGTATGATGGCCCCCAACACAAACCTCCACCCTGTATAATGGCCCCCATTAGCCCTCCAAACAGTATAATAGCCTCCATATAGCCCTCCAAAAAGCATAATGCTCCCAACACAGCTGTCCACACAGTATGATAGACCCCACACAAATCTTCACACCGTATAATTGCTCACATACAGTATAATGGCCCCCACATAGCCCTACAAACACTATAATAGTCTTCCACATAGTTCTGCAAACAGAATAATGGCCCCCACATAGCCCATGCAAACAGTTTAATAGCCCCCACATAGCCCTGCATACAGTATAATGGCCTCCACATACCCCTACAAACAATATAATGGCCCCCACATAGCCCTCTATACAGTATAATTGCCCCTACACAGCCCTTCAAATAGTACAATTGAACCCACAAAGCCATCCATAAAGTATAAAGGACCCCTCATTGCCTTCTATATAGTATAATGACCCAACATAGCCTTCCAGTAGTCTAATGGATACCACATAGCCCTCAATATAATATAGTATAATGGGCCCCACATTGCCCTACATACAGTATTATGGGCCCCACATAGTCCTCATTACAGTATAATGGCCCCCACAAAGTCCTCCATACAGTATAATGGGCCCCACATTGCCTTACATACAGTATAATATGCCCCACATAGCCTTCATTACAGTATAATGTGCTTTACATAGTCCTGAATACAGTATACTAAGCCCACATTGCCCTTTATTCAGTATAATGGGCTTATCATTGCCTTCCATATAGTATAATGTGCCCCAAATTTCCTCCCATACAGTCCAATGGGCCCCACATATCCTTCCATACAGTATAATATGCCTCACATAGTCCTGTATACAGTATAATGGGTCCACATTGCCTTTCATGAAGTGTAATGGGCCCCATATTGCCTCACATACAGTGTAACAGGCCACACAATGCCTCACATATAGTCTAAAGGACCCCATATTTCCTCCCATACAGCATAATGGGCTCCAAAAAGAACTCCATAAATTATAATGGACCCCACACAGGCCTCCATATAGTATAATGGGCCTCATATTGCTTCCCATACAGTATAAAGGGCCCCATATTTCCTTCCATATAGTATAATGCAGCCCCATAGCACTCCAAACAGTATAATTGGCCCCTAAAATTCTCATTGATTTTAAAAAATAAAGAAATACTCAAATTTCCCATTTCCTCAGATGCTCCAGTCTCCATGCTCACAGGCCCCAAAGTGGTTGTGGGGTTTTCTGTCATTGGTGATATGCTACTGACACCAAATATTGGTTTGATTTAAATTACTTTTTCGTTAATTTATTTTGCATTTTGTTGATTACAATAAACCATTAACATTTCTGTTTTGGAAAGCATTCTTACGTTGTAGAATTTTTAGCCAAATTTTTCAAATACATGACTAAAACTATGCAAAGTGCAATTCTGTATAATCTGGAAGAAAATCGGTGACAGTTACTCTTTGAATTGGTAAACCATAAATGTAGTCATAGTAAAATTAACTGTAGATTTGGTGGAGGGCTTGTTTCTTCTTGTTGAATACAGACAAGAGCGCGCTTGTTTTGGCTAACGGAGTAGTGTTGATACATTAGAATGTAAAACTCTGTACATCAATCTCAGTGCTATAGCAATGCCAAGATGGTTAAGGTCAATAGTGCTTGTATCAGTACAAAGCCAAACATAGTCCAAAGAATGATGCACACATCCATGGCTGATATATGTAATCGACACAGATCAGCAGTAAATCAATTCAGAATATTCATCTAAAAAGTTAGAAAAATACAATGCAATTAGCTCAGCTCATATTAGTATATCAAAGGGCCAGCAAACCAAAACTGAACTGAAAGTGTATAAAGGTGAAGAAATTGCAACTATCACAATTAATAAATTAGTATTCATGGAAGAAGATCATTTTCTGTACTTACTAAATTCTTTGCTGCTTAGTGGGAATAATTTGTGTTGTTCAACTGCATATAAAGAATGTCGTTTAGGTTTAAATCTGTCACCAGGATTTTGCCACCTAATCTAAGAGCAGCATTAGAGACCCAGAATCCATCAATATGTTACTTACTGGGCTGCTTGCTGTAGCTTTGGTAAAATCACTGTTTTATCAGCAAGAGGTTATCACTAGAGGACTAGTAAACCTGTTGCTAGTGCTAGTAGTCCTCCAAATTCATGACCTCTTTTTAAACCCAATCCCCACCACTGATGAGAAGCTTTCTGCCTATGCGCAGTATATACAATTAGCTGCCAATCAGTGGTGTGGGCGGGGTTATACAGAGCTCAGTAGTCAGAGAACTGATAAATCTGCAGCAGATAAAACAGCGATTTTATAAAAACTGCATCAAGCAGCCCAGCAAGTGATATGTTGCTGGAATCAGCGCGTCTGCCCCCACGTCATGCAGCTTTCAGATGCGGTAGCAAAAACCAGGTGACAGATTCACTTTAATGTTGTTTTACTACACATACAAATCAAAGTGAATGTCCAACCTTGAAGGGGACTCAGTGTTATAAGTTCAAAATTCAGCGCTGCCTAATTACTAATATCATAGTTGTCAAGAGTTTTACGTGCAGACTTAAAGTCAGAAGCAACTTTGCCCCTTTTGTTTGCATTTTGCCGACCCATATTACCACTAAAATAGTGGCGTATGTCACAGCCAAGTCCCTCAAATTAATTTTTCCTGCAGAAGTACCATTGGATGATTCCATGCTGTAATGTCTGTATACTCTTTTTTGCGTCCCCCCCTGCCCAGGAGCTGTGGTATGATTAGACCATGTTCCTGCACAGTCAGACACGGCCATTACACAGCACACAGCAGGGGCACATTTATAAGATTATCTCAGCACAGGAACATTTTATTTAAACACATCCAATTGTGGACCTTATTGTTATTCCAAGATCTTTTGATTTAAATGTACTTTCTTAGTGGAGAAAAAAAAACCTTTAACCCCTTCATCACCTTGGGATTTTCCATTTTTGAGTTGCCGTTTTTTGCTACCCTTCTAACCAGAGCCATAACTTTTTAATTTTTCCATCAATATGGCCGTGTGAGGGCTTGTTTTTTGCGGGACGAGCTGTACTTTTGAACGACATCATTGGTTTTACCATATAGTAAGTGAATTTGCAAAAAAAGTCGTCATTTCCTGAGACCCGTAGTGTCTCCATTTGTGCCGAGCTGAAATTTTTATAGATACCATTTTGGTGTAGATACGATCTTTTGATCACCTGTTATTGCATTTTAATGCAATGTTGCGGCGGCCCAAAAAAATGTAATTCTGGCGCATTGACTTTTTTTCTCGTTACTCTGTTTACTGATTGGATTATTTTTATTAATTGATAAATCGGGTGATTTTGAGCGTGGCGATGAAAAACATGTATTTTTTTTTATTATTTTAAATGGAGCGAATGAGGGGTGATTTGAAATTTTATATATTTTTTATTTTTTACATTTTTAAAAACTTTTTTTTTACTTTTTACTTGCTTCGATATTCCCCATGGGAGACTAGAAGCTGATTGCTTGTGCTGCACAGAGCAGGGCCTCAGCCTTGCTCTATGTAGCTAAAATGCTCACTTTCCGGCAATGACAACCACAGGGGTCTGCTGCAAACCCCAGCTTGTCATGCCAACCCATTTGCAACCTGCGATCATGTGACAAGGGCGCTGATGGGTGGGACTACTGAAGCGCTTCCGGCACAAGCATGTTAAATGACAGTGGCATTTAGCATGTTAACAGCCGCGGGTGGATCGCGATTCCACCCACAGCTGTTAGGGGCACATGTCAGCTGTTCAAATCAGCTGATATGTGCCAGAAAAGTTGCGGGCTCACCACCGGAGCCCGCAGCAACCAAGGGGAGCCCACCTTAGATGTAACCATAAGTCTAAGGTGGGAAATTGGTTAAAGCTTCATTTTCTACAATATTATTTGCCAGACAGTTTATAGACAGTAAAAGTATGACCTATTAAGAAGGTAAATAACATGGTGGTGCTGGCTTAGATTTTAAGAATCAAGTGAAAGTTTCACTTTCCCATTCTTAGATCTCATGCAAACATTCATCGATCTCAGTTCGATCACGGACCACAATGCATGGACTTGATGCGGGTTCTCCCTATCCAAGACTGGCAGCCTGATGGAAACACACAAAGCTGTTATGCTCCATTCAGGAGATCTTAGGCTAGTCCGTGCATTGCATTCAATGATCTTACCGAAATCCACGGAAATCTGTATGAGCCTTTTTACAGGGAATGTGGAGCTTTGTGACAAAAAATAAATCTCATTTATGTATATGATCTTTTGAATATACAAGCAATTTTAGTTTTTTTTAATTTCTTTCTTTTTTTAAAAAAAAAAGATCCAAATTGTGTTTTTTTCCTAGTTGTTATTTCTTAGTCTCTTAGTGCAATATTCATTAGAAGGTTCTTTTTTGTTATTCACTAGAAGTTTCTTTATTGTCCACTACACATTTCAATGTCATACTGGCATCTTTATCAAGTGTAAGAACAAAAAATGCACAATCCCCCAAGGTGAGCACACCTATTGTTTTTACTGTCTTTTAAGGCCCCGTCTCACTAAGCGATTTACCAACGATCACGACCAGCGATATGACCTGGCCGTGATCGTTGGTAAGTCGCTGTGTGGTCGCTGGGGAGCTGTCACACAGACCGCTCTCCAGCGACCAACGATGCCGAAGTCCCCCTGCAGCACCCGGGTAACCAGGGTAAACATCGGGTTACTAAGCGCAGGGCCGCGCTTAGTAACCCGATGTTTACCCTGGTTACCAAAAAAAACAAACAGTACATACTCGCCTTTCGGTGTCCAGGTCCCTTGCCGTCTGCTTCCTGCTCTGACTGAGCCGCCGTACAGTGAGAGCAGAGCGCAGCGGTGACGTCACTGCTGCGCTCTCACTTCTCACTGTACGGCCGGGAGTCAGTGAGAGCAGGAAGCAGACGGCAAGGGACACCGAAAGGCGAGTATGTACTGTTTGTTTTTTTTGGTAACCAGGGTAAACATCGGGTTACTAAGCGCGGCCCTGCGCTTAGTAACCCGATGTTTACCCTGGTTACCAGTGAAGACATCGCTGGATCGGTGTCACACACACCGATTCAGCGATGTCAGCGGGGCCTCAACGACCAAAAAAAGGTCCAGGCCATTCTGACACGACCAGCGATCTCGCAGCAGGGGCCTGATCGCTGGTACGTGTCACACATAGCGAGATCGCTATGGAGGTCGCTGTTGCGTCACAAAACTTGTGACTCAGCAGCGATCTCGCTAGCGATCTCGCTATGTGAGACGGGGCCTTTACTGTCTCCTACATTTTTTTTTTCCATCAATTGTTTTCCAATTTATGTTTTACATTTTGTGCATGTTTCAAGACTTAGGCTTATTGATGTAACAGTAATTTTAAAATTTTGAAGAAAATTTTCATTTAGGTCCTATGTGGAGGTGACAGGAACCATCGGTATTAAAAGCAAGGAATGGATATCTTCATCTGCATATATAGAAGAGTTAAAGGAAATGGACATTTCGGGTTGACCACACTGCTGCTGGATAGATAGTCGCTCTACGCTGTGGTAGTATTTAATAGTAGCTTTATTACATGTTTCAAGTTCCTACCAATTTTTTTTTTTCAATGTAGTCTATTTTTTAGAAAGAGTTTGGTATATCTATAAGATATCTATTAAGATATATCTAATGTAGTGGAAACATTTTTGTACCCTTCTCCTGACTCATAGTTTTCAATAATGAGATTTGTTTGCTAAGTTGTAAACTGTTTATGGACCAAGACTTTTGCTGTAAGATACAAGAAAGAAAATGTCAGGGAAATCCTACTAGAACAGCTAAACTGGAGTCAATCAGAATCACGTTAAATGTTGACTGCTGTGTACTGAATACTATTTAACGTGTGTTTAATTGTGATTATCTAATTCTGAGCGCAGCTACATGCCCAATTATAAGAGGGTGTTCACACTTATGCAACCTGTGAGGCTAGTTACTACTTAGGGACAAGTCACGAGGGTGGTTAGTCAAGAGGTCTGAGGTCAAAAGCCAGGAGGGTACCTCATAGACAGAGGGGTGTGGCAAAGACGTAGTCAGGGCACAGTCTGGAGTCAGAATTCCAAAAAGGCAGTGGATCACAGTAGGGCTAGGCAAAAGGAAAGGTCAAAGGCAAATCCGAGATTGAGCAACAAATATCAGAATACAAGACTAGGAGCTCACACACCTCTTGCGTAAAGCTACAACTGGCAGCAATCTAAGGCAAAGAGCTGGTTAAATAGCCAGGTAATTATTCTGAACAGGAGACAAATGAATGAAGCCCTGGCACACCCTGGTCCTGATTAGAAGGCTAAACTGTCACTCAAGACACTGACAGCTCAGCATGTCCCAGCATCCGATTGGATGGCTGAGCTGTCCATCACCATACTGACAGCTCAGCATGCCCCTGTGCTAGATTGGGCAGCTGAACTGGCTTTCACTCTGTCCAGAAACACTGATAGGAGGAATCATGACACAGCCACATTATTTTTAGCTTTGCTATTTTTATTTCCCCATGGAAATTATTTGATCAATTTAATCAAATCTGAATAAATTTGAACAGATTATGTATGACATTAACGATGGAAAAAGTTCTGAAATTATTCTTCTTGCTATGATTTTTTTACATGACAAAAACCTGCCATTTTAACAAGGGAGTGTAGACTGTTTATGCCCACTTTATATAGCATGTATGTTGTAGACATTTATTGTGTACACTCACTGGCCACTTTATTAGGTACACCTGTCCAACTTCTTGTTAACACTTAATTTCTAATCAGCCAATCACATGGCGGCAACTCAGTGCATTTAGGCATGTAGACATGGTCAAGACAATCTCCTGCAGTTCAAACCGAGCATCAGTATGGGGAAGAAAGGTGATTTGAGTGCCTTTGAACGTGGCATGGTTGTTGGTGCCAGAAGGGCTGGTCTGAGTATTTCAGAAACTGCTGATCTACTGGGATTTTCACGCACAACCATCTCTAGGGTTTACAGAGAATGGTCCGAAAAAGAAAAAAAATCCAGTGAGCGGCAGTTCTGTGGGCGGAAATGCCTTGTTGATGCCAGAGGTCAGAGGAGAATGGGCAGACTGGTTCGAGCTGATAGAAAGGCAACAGTGACTCAAATCGCCACCCGTTACAACCAAGGTAGGCTTAAGAGCATCTCTGAACGCACAGTGCGTCGAACTTTGAGGCAGATGGGCTACAGCAGCAGAAGACCACACCGGGTACCACTCCTTTCAGCTAAGAACAGGAAACTGACTCTACAATTTGTACAAGCTCATCGAAATTGGACAGTAGAAGATTGGAAAAACGTTGCTTGGTCTGATGAGTCTCGATTTCTGCTGCGACATTCGGATGGTAGGGTCAGAATTTGGCGTAAACAACATGAAAGCATGGATCCATCCTGCCTTGTATGGAGCATCTTTGGGATGTGCAGCCGACAAATCTGCGGCAACTGTGTGATGCCATCATGTCAATATGGACCAAAATCTCTGAGGAATGCTTCCAGCACCTTGTTGAATCTATGCCACGAAGAATTGAGGCAGTTCTGAAGACAAAAGGGGTCCAACCCGTTACTAGCATGGTGTACCTAATAAAGTGGCCGGTGAGTGTATGTATAAGATATGTATGTAACATAGAAAAATACAGTGCGCAGCATAAATGAGTACACCCCAACATATTTGTCAGAAGTATTTTAGTTTCCTTTAAGAATCAATATTTACTATTCAGTACCATACTACAAAATTCTCCTACAAATGTGGGCCATTCAGTGCAAACAAGATTTGTTACTATAACATCAAAACAAGTAGTTTTTGTACCAAATTCATTTAATACCATGTTGCAAAAATGAGTACGCCCCAATAAAAGACTTAGGAGTAAAGCTAAAATATAAATTACAAAATTCTAAGTAACAACAATTCAACAACAGGTACCATAAGTTTAATTATTCATTAAACATTAAAGGACAGGCAGTTGAATATAAAGGACATTACTTAGCTAAAAAAACCTTCTCATTTCATGCTGTCAGCAATGGCACCACATGGAAGAGAAATGTGACAATACCTGAGAAAGAAAATAATTTGTTTGCACAAGGACGGATACAAGAAGATAAGCAAAGTTTTACTTATTGGTCAGAATACTGTAGCCAACCACAGAAGTTAATACCTAAACAGTAGTGTCTTCTAATGAGAAGGGATGAGTGTTTCCAGTGACACAGTATGGCATACACTGCAGCATAGGAAGTCTCTCCTAAAATCCATGTGTAACACCCTAGGGTCCTGGTTGTTACAGTGGCATTGCTTTCCTCACGAGGAGAGTGATGTCACGCTTGGAAGCGAAGGAAGATCTTCTTTATCAGGTAAACACTAGCATACAACATGGTCACACTCCAGGCCAGAAGAGGGAGCTCTGATCCATCTTATGGGTGGCTCCCCTATATATATATTCTGGTCTGGAGGGAATGTTAGTGCCAGACAGCAGGCTGGAGCAGTCTGAGGCAGAGAGCAGTGTGAGGGGTGGTGCAGCCAAGAAGGTGCTGCAGGTCCTGGATAGAGAGAATACAGAGAGAAGAACACATTGTACTGAGCGTGCAGGAGAGTGGAGCACAGGAGAGAAAGAACTGGGGAGAATAGCCGCGACTGAGCTACCTCCTTGTAGAGCGCAGACACCAGTAGCTGGGAGACCAAGGTTGTGTCGACTCCAAGTGGCACAAAAGAAACCGGCAGGACAGCTGGACTGCACGTCACCTGTCCACCCCAACACCTGGAGACAGAGTGGCACATAGAGCCCGGGTTGTGATAGAGACCCTGTGAAAAGGCTCGAGCCACCTGTCATACAGATTAGTGTCCTACCCTTTAAGGAGGACAGAAAGAACAGTGAGGATCTTGACAGAAGCCACAGGCAGCAAGGGACTACACCACCGTGCTAGTAGGAAAGCTTCTAACTCCACCTGGTAAAGGGGACTCTGAACTCGCTTCCAAACCGGCCAGACCCTGCCTGTACCTGTGATCTGGTGCCCTGGACTGTGGCTGCCTGAAGTCTTCAGTAAACCAGGTAGAGACTGCAAACCTGTGTTCTCCGTTTCTTACTGCACCACTCACCATCTCCATCTACACACCGGGAGCCCTGGGGACCCAACTTCACCAGTGGGAAGTTATACCATCCTAGCTGCTATAACATCACCCCAGAGGACCTTTTTAACCCCTTAACCCCCAAGGGTTTGCATGTTAATGACCAGGCCAATTTTTACACTTCTGACCACTGTCCCTTTATGAGGTTATAACTCTGGAACGCTTGCATGGATCCTGGTGATTCTGACACTGTTTTCTTGTAATATACTGTACTTCATGATAGTGGTAAAATGTCCTCGATATTACTTGTGTTTATTTGTGAAAAAATGGAAATTTGGTAAAAATTTTGAAAATTTCGCAATTTTCCAACTTTGAATTTTCATGCCCTTAAATCACAGAGATATGTCACACAAAATACTTAATAAGTAACATTTCCCACATGTCTACTTTACATCATCACAATTTGGAACCAAATTTTTTTTTGTTAGGAAGTTATAAGGGTTAAAATGTGACCAATGATTTCTCATTTTTACAACACCATTTATTTAAGGGACCACATCACATTAGAAGTCACTTTGAGGGGTCTGTATGGTAGAAAATACCCAAAAGTGACACCATTCTAAAAACTGCACCCCTCAAGGTGCTCAAAATCACATTCAAGAAGTTTATTAACCTTTCAGGTGCTTCACAGGATTTTTTGGAATGTTTAAAAAAATGAACATTTAGCTATTTTTCACAAAAAAATTATTTCAGATCCAATTTGTTTTATTTTACCAAGGGTAACAGGAGAAATTAGACCACAAAAGTTGTTGTGCAACTTGTCCTGAGTATGATGATACCCCATATGTGGGTGGGAACCACTATTTGGGCACATGGCAGAGCTCGGAAGGGAAGGAGCTCCGTTTGACTTTAAATCAAAATTGGCTGGAATTGAGATAGGACGCCATGTCGCGTTTGGAGAGCCCCTAATGTGTCTAAACAGTGGAAACACCCACAAGTGACATCATTTTGGAATGTAGACCCCCTAAGAAACTTATATAGATGTGTGGTGAGCACTTTAACCCTCCAAGTGCTTCACAAAAGTTTATAATGTAGAGCCGTAAAAATAAAAAATATTTTTTTATAAAAATGATATTTTCGCCCCCAATTTTCTATTTTCCCAAGGGTAACAGGAGAAATTGGACCCCAAAAGTTGTTGTGCAATTTGTCTTGAATACGCTGATAGCCCATATATGGGGATAAACCACTGTTTGGGAGCGTGGTAGAGCTTGGAAGGGAAGGAGCGCCGTTTGACTTTTCAATGTAAAATTTACTAGAATTGAGATCGGACGCCATGTTGCATTTGGAGAGCCCCTGATGTGCCTAAACAGTGGATACCCCCCCATAAGTGACCCCATATTGGAAAGTAGACCCCCCAATGAACTTATCTAGATGTGTTGTGAGAACTTTGAACCCCAATTGTTTCACTACAGTTTATAACGCAGAGCCATGAAAATTTAAAATCTTTTCTTTTCCACAAAAATGTTTTTTAGCCCCCAGTTTTGTATTTTCTTAAGGGTAACAGGGGAAATTGGACCACAGAAATTGTTGTCCAATTTGTCCTGAGTATGCTGATACCCCATATATGGGGGGAACCACTATTTGAGCGCATGGCAAAGCTCAGAAGGGAAGGAGCACCGTTTGGAATGCAGACAGATGGAATGGTCTGCGGGCATCACATTGCATTTGCAGAGACCCTCATGTACCTATACAGTAGTAACCCCCCATAAGTGACCCCATATTGGAAACTAGACCCCCCCAAGGAACTTATCTAGATATGTTGTGAGAACTTTGAACCCCCAAGTGTTTCACTACAGTTTATAACGCAGAACCCTAAAAATAAAAAAAATCTTTTTTTCCCACAAAAATGATTTTTTAGCCCCCCAAATTTTATTTTCCCAAGGGTAACATGAGAAATTGGACCAAAAAGTAGTTGTTCAATTTGACCTGAGTACACTGATACCCCATATGTGGGGGTAAACCAATGTTTGGGCACATGGCAGAGCTCGGAAGGGAAGGAGCACTGTTTTACTTTTTCAACGCAGAATTGGCTGGAATTGAGTTTGGATGCCATGTCCCGTTTGGAGTGCCCCTGATGTGCCTAAACATTGGAAACCCCCCCAATTCTAACTCTAACCCTAACCCCAACACACCCCTAATGATAATCCCAACCCTAACCATAACAACACCCCGAACACGCCCCTAACCCTAATTGCCACCCTAACCACATCCCTAATCCCAACACACCCCTAACCCCAACACACCCCTAACCCTAACCATAACCCTAACCACACCCCTAACCCTGAAACACCTCTAACCCTGGCACACCCCTAACCTTAATCCCAACCCTAATCCCTACCATAAACGTAATCCAAACCCTAACCCAATCTCTAGCCCCATCCCTAACCCTAACTTTAGCCCCATCCCTAAACCTAACTTTAGCCCCATCCCTAACCCTAACTTTAGCTCCAACCCTAACCCTAACTTTTGCCCCAATCCTAACTCTAACTTTAGCCCCAACCCTAACCCTAACGTTAGCCCCAACCCTAACCCTAACTTTAGCCCCAACACTAACTTTAGCCCTAACCCTAATGGGAAAACAGAAATAAATATATTTTTGTATTTTATTATTTTTCCCTAACTAAAGGGGTGATGAAGGGGGGTTTGATTTACTATTTGTAAAGGAAAAATACTGTATGCACAACCTCAGAAGGTGCTCAAGTAGGGCCCCACACCATACATGTATAATAAAGAAAACTTGGCACTCAACTTCTAGAATATTTTTTTCGATTTTTTAATGCAGCCAGAAAATAATATAGACGTTTCGGCCTCACTGGCCTTCATCAGTAACAGACTGCAGTATAGTAGTTAATCGCGTTCAGTGCGATAAAAGGAGTGACACCATAGTCACTTTAAATGTGACTGGTCATGCACTAGGCGCTGGGCATGGAACCTATATCAGATAGTCGGATACCGTGTCACTGATGACTGCACGTTGGTACTCCCACCCACCCAGGTACTATCTGATACAGGCTCCATGCCCAGCGCCTAGTGCATGACCAGTCACATTTAAAGTGACTATGGTGTCACTCCTTTTATCGCACTGAACGCGATTAACTACTATACTGCAGTCTGTTACTGATGAAGGCCAGTGAGGCCGAAACATCTATATTATTTTCTGCCTGCATTAAAAAATCCCAAAAAATATTCTAGAAGTTGATTTACTATTTATAGCGGGTTTTTGTTTGGCAGCTGTCACACACTAAAAGACATTTTTTATTGCAAAAATAGTTTTTGCATCACCACATTTTGAGAGCTATAATTTTTCCATATTTTGGCCCACAGAGTCATGTGAGGTTTTGTTTTTTGCGGGATGAGTTGACGTTTTTACTTGTACCATTTTCAGACATATGACTTTTTTTATCACCTTTTATTACGATTTTTGGGAGGCAGAATGAACAAAAACCAGCAATTCATGAAATTCTTTTGGGCGGGGCTTTTATACTGTTACACGTGTGGAAAAATTGATAAAGCAGTTTTATTACTCTGGTCAGTATGATTACAGAAATACCTCATTTATATTATTCTTTTATGTTTTGGCGCTTTTATACAATAAAAACTATCTTATATAAAAAATAATTACTTTTGCATCGCTTTATTCTGAGGGCTATAACTTTTTTACTTTTTTGCTGATAATGCTGTATGGCAGTTTGTTTTTTGCAGGACAAGATGACGTTTTCAGCAGTACTGTGTTTATTTATATACGTCTTTTTGATCGCTTGTTATTCCACTTTTTGTTCGGCAGTATGATGATAAAGCGTTGTTTTTTGCCTCACTTTTTATTGTTTGTTTTATGGTGATCACTGAAGGGGTTAACTAATGGGACAGTTTTATAGGTCGGGTCGTTACGGAAGCGACAATACTAAATATGTGTATTTTTATTGTTTTTTGAGTTTTTTTACACAAATAAATGTATTTATTGGAACAATATTTTTTTTTCTGTATTTAGGAATTTAAAAAAATATATTTTTACACGTTATCTTTATTTTTTTACTTTTTTTACATTGTCCAAGGGTGGGACATCACTATGTACTGTCAGATCGCTGATCTGACACTTTTCAGAGCACTGTGTCAGATCAGCGATCTGACAGGCAGTGCAGGAGACTTTCCGGCGCCTGCTCTCAGCAGGCGCTGACAAGCCACCTCCCTGCAGGACCCAGAAGGATGCCATCTTGGATCTGGGGCCTGCAGGGAGGAGAATGGAGGAGACCCTCGGAACAACGAGATCACATCACGTTGTTCTGCGGGTCTCAGGAAAGCACGCAGGGAGCCCCCTCCCTGAGCAATGCTTCCCTATGCCGCCAGAACACTGCAATCTTGTTTGATTGCAGTGTTCCAGGAGTTATTGTGCTGGGAGTGGTCCGTGACCGCTCCTGGCACATAGTGCCAGATGTCAGCTGTGATAATCAGCTGATACCTGTCTGCGATCGGATGCGCTCCCCCCTGTGAGCGCAGCTGAGTGCGTATGTCGTACTATCCCGTCCATGGGAATTAAGCCCCAGGTCACATGGACGGGATTGTACATCCGATGGCAGAAAGGGGTTAAGCAGCGTCGGTCCCCTCTGACCGAATTCCACAGGTGGCGTCACGAACACAAACTTTATTCAAATCCCTTTTACATGGGTGCCCAGAGACACAGGCTGGGTCACCGCTGCCGTGACACATCCCTTTAAGTAGCGGACCCGGTACTGAGTACCCTACGGCCCTGGCGGGCATCACACATGCACAAAAAGCCTGCCTTAAATTTTCTAGAGCCTATGATGAAAAATATGAAGACAACTGAAACTCTATACTGAACATACTGACATAATGGTTTATTAAACCCAGTCAAGAAGTGTATAGTTATTTAAAACCAAAACCTTTATTCACATGTAACAATACAAAAAATGTTAAAACAGTGCCTCACAATCAAATACAATTATAGATGCCAAGGAAAGCAGCAAAGTTTGTAGGTATAATCCCCAATGGTTTCATATCAATCACCAAATAGACTTTTTCCCGTGGTTTATACCGCAGTCAACACCGCAAAATTGCTACCATTATCATTACTGGTGATTATATAGAAGCCCTATGTAATGTGGTCAGACTAAGCCCTCATTAATCAAATCATGGTCCATACAAGGGGAATGCTAAGGGCTGACTACAATTCTTAATATAGAGCACACGGGAAGCAACCAAATATTGCACCTAGTCCCTATCATACAATCACGTGCCCTACTTAAACAGTCCCTGGCAGGAAGCTCCCACCATCAGAAGAAAATATGCCCCGAAACACCACTCCTTATAAAGTCCACCACACCGTACAGGCAATGTATCTGATGAACCATCATGTAAAACATTACGGGCCACCTGCCCGATACATATTACCTGAATCACTACTCCTCCGCCTCGTGGCACGCTGCACCTTGACTACCCCGATGCGCGTTTCGCATCCGCTTCCTCCTGGGGGATTATGTCAGTATGTTCATATCTAATTTGGAGTGTGACCCATTTGTAACTTGAGGAAATGGGTTGGTGCGTTGTGCTAATTGAAACTCTATACTGTAGACTAATAAGACCAAGATAAATGTTTTTGAGCTATTGGATTCAAAACTGTATGGCATAGCAATGGTGATGAATAGAAAGAAAAATGTATGGTGCCTACTGGGAAACATGATGGTGGCAGTGTATTCTTATGTCTGGTGGAATGATAGCTACTGGTGTCGGAAAAGTACATTTTTATTGATGGTATTATGAATTCGCAGATGTTGTGGTCTATATTGAAAGAGAAGATGCTGCCTTCACTCCGTGCCTTTAGTAGACATGATATTTTCCAACATGACAAAGGGATGGGCCCTCCTTCCTGATCTGACTGTGCTCAGTAAATGCTTCAAAATATTTAACTATTTGTTTGTTTTTTTCTTCAAGCTGATCTTTCCTGGGACTTAAACTCTGGACCTATAGTATGGAAGGCAAAAGTATCGCATTTGGACACTATTCATGCAATGGTTTTCCTTGTTCTTATTAGAATGTGTAAATTGTAGATTAAGACTGAAGGCAGCAAAACCATGAAGGAATACATATGATAATAACGAATCAAATTTGAAATTTGAAATAAATCAGAATATCTGTTAAATCTTTGATTCCTCAGAGTACCCCCACCCCGGCCCTGCCCCCTTACTCTGATGACAGTTTTAAGTACCTTTGATATTGCTTCTGCTTATCTTCTGCTCACAACTTGTCCTTGTCGACAAGATGTTTAGTTGATGTTATTGCTAAAGCACATGAACGCTGCAGTCAGTCACTGGGCTGAGTGATCTCGTGCAATCCAGTGTGGTATGATCTCTGAATCCAGTAATTGGCTGTTGTGGTCATATGTTGTAGACAAAACATCACTGCTGCAGCCATGTCAATAAACTGCTTTAGAGAGGCAGCACTGAAGCCACAGAGGTAAGTAATACTGATATTCTTTCATTCATGCAGGTCTTTCAGTTTTACACTTAGGCTATGTGCACACGTTCAGGAATTTTTGCGCATTTTTTTTGCGATAAAACAGAGAAAAAAATGCATATATTAAACATCTTATTATTAGAAAGCATTCCGCATTTTTTGTGCACATGCTGCGTTATTTTCCGCGGCGGAATCGCATTCCAGAAAAAAACGCAGTATGTTCATTCTTTGTGCGGAATCGCGGGGATTCCACACACATAGGAATGCATTGATCTGCTTACTTTCCGCATGTGGCTATGCCCACCATGAGGGAAGTAAGCGCATCATGGGTGGTTGGTACCCAGGGTGGAGGAGAGGAGACTCTCCTCCAAGCCCTGGGAACCATATAATTGTTAAAAAAAGAATTAAAATAAAAAATCATGATATTCTTACCTTCCACCGCACCCCGGCAGTCTTCCCGCTCCTCGTGATGCTTGCGTTCCCAAGGATGCTATGCAGCAATGACCTGTCATGACTAGTGTTGAGCGATACCGTCCGATACTTGAAAGTATCGGTATCGGAAAGTATCGGCCGATACCGGCAAAGTATCGGATCTAATCCGATACCGATACCCGATCCCAATACAAGTCAATGGGACTCAAGTATCGGACGGTATTCCTGATGGTTCCCAGGGTCTGAAGGAGAGGAAACTCTCCTTCAGGCCCTGGGAACCATATTAATGTGTAAAATAAAGAATTAAAATAAAAAATATTGCTATACTCACCTCTCCGAGGGAACCGGCAGCGTTGTTTGCTTAAAATGCGCGCTTTTCCTTCCTTCCATGACGTCACGGCTTCTGATTGGTCGCGTGCCGCCCATGTGGCCGCGACGCGACCAATCACAGCAAGCCGTGACGTAATTTTCAGGTCCTTCTAGGCATTCAGTATTTTAAAATTACGTTCCGGCTTTGTGATTGGTCGCATCGCGGTCACATGGGCGGCACGCGACCAACGTAATTTTAAAATACTGAAGGACCTGAAATTACATCACGGCTTGCTGTGATTGGTTGCGTCGCGGCCAACATGGGCGACGCGACCAATCACAAGCCGTGACGTCACGGGAGGCTGGACACGCGCGCATTTTAAAATGCGCGCGTCTCCTGCCTCCCGTGACGTCACGGCTTGTGATTGGTCGCGTCGCCCATGTGACCGCGATGCGACCAATCACAAAGCCGGAACGTAATTTTAAAATACTGAATGCCTAGAAGGACCTGAAAATTACGTCACGGCTTGCTGTGATTGGTCGCGTCGCGGCCACATGGGCGGCACGCGACCAATCAGAAGCCGTGACGTCACGGAAGGAAGGAAAAGCGCGCATTTTAAGAAAACAACGCTGCCGGTTCCCTCGATGAGGTCCAGGCTGCGTCGGAGAGGTGAGTATAGCAATATTTTTTATTTTAATTCTTTATTTTACACATTAATGTTTCGATACCGATACCCGATACCACAAAAGTATCGGATCTCGGTATCGGAATTCCGATACAGCAAATATCGGCCGATACCCGATACTTGCGGTATCGGAATGCTCAACAATAGTCATGACGTGCGGTCTCGCGAGACCGCTATGTCATCTGGGGTCATTGCCGCTAGGCATTACTGGGAACGCGAGCATCACGAGGAGTGGGAAGGCTGCCGGGGACGTCGGAAGGTGAGAATATCACAATTTTTTTTTTAATTATTATTTTTAACATTAGATCTTTTTACTATTGATGCTGCATAGGCAGCATCAACAGTAAAAAGTTGGTCACACTTGTCAAACACTATGTTTGACAAGTGTGACCAACCTGTCAAACAGTTTTCCAAGCGATGCTACAGATCGCTTGGAAAACGCTAGCATTCTGCAAGCTAATTACTCTTGTAAAACGCTAGTGTTTAGCGGGAAAGCGCATGCCAATTATGCATGCATTTTTCCCGCGGCAGGGAGGTCCGGAATTGCCATGGCAATTCCGGACATGTGCACATAGCCTTACTGTGAAATGGAACAACTGTTTTAAGGCAACTGTAGCAAACTCAGCTATAAGAATTGTTAGCGTTAGATGTAAAAAAATATATTTTAATTATTTATTGTATTTTTTATTTATGTTAAATAAAATGTTTCCACACACCAACAGCATGTCGAGATATTTTCAATGTTAAAATTAAAACACAAAGTATATTAGAAGTTTACAGAACTTTTCATCATATGATGAACAATTAGCTTTATTTATATTAACCCCTTCACCCCCGGAGCTTTTTCCGTTTTTCCGTTTTCGTTTTTCGCTCCCCTCCTTCCCAGAGCCATAACTTTTTTATTTTTCCGTCAATTTGGCCATGTGAGGGCTTATTTTTTGCGGGACGAGTTGTACTTTTGAACGACATCATTGGTTTTAGCATGTCGTGTACTAGAAAACAGGAAAAAAATTCCAAGTGCAGTGAAATTGCAAAAAAAGTGCAATCCCACACTTGTTTTTTGCTTGCCTATTTTGCTAGGTTCACTAAATGCTAAAACTGACCTGCCATTATGATTCTCCAGGTCACTACGAGTTCATAGACACCTAACATGACTAGGTTATTTTTCACCTAAGTGGTGAAAAAAAATTCCAAACTTTGCAAAAAACAAAACAAAACAAAATTGCGCCATTTTCCGATACTCGTAGCGTCTCCATTTTTCGTGATCTGGGGTCGGGTGAGGGCTTATTTTTTGCGTGCCGAGCTGGCGTTTTTAATGATAGCATTTTGGTGTAGATACGTTCTTTTGATCGCCCGTTATTGCATTTTAATGCAATGTCGTGGCGACCAAAAAAACGTAAATCTGGCGTTTCAAATTTTTTTCTCATTACGCCATTTAGCGATCAGGTTAATGCTTTTTTTTTATTGATAGATCGGGCGATTCTGAACGCGGCGATACCAAATATGTGTAGGTTGGGTTTTTTTTTAATTGATTTATTTTGATTGGGGCGAAAGGGGGGTGATTTAAACTTTTATATTTTTTTTATTTTTTTCACATTTTTAAAAACTTTTTTTTTTTACTTTTGCCATGCTTCTATAGCCTCCATGGGAGGCTAGAAGCAGGCACAGCCCGATCGGCTCTGCTACATAACAGCGATCATCAGATCGCTGTTATGTAGGAGAATTGCAGGTGTGCTGTGAGCGCCGACCACAGGGTGGCGCTCACAGCCACCGGCAATCAGTAACCATAGAGGTCTCAAGGACCTCTATGGTTACAATGGAGGAGCATCGCCGACCCCCGATCATGTGACGGGGGTCGGCGATGCGCTCATATCCGGCCGCATGGCCGGATGCGGTAGTTAAATGCCGCTGTCTGCGTTTGACAGCGGCATTTAACTAGTTAATAGCGGCGGGTGATCGCGATTTCACCCGCCGCTATTGCGCGCACATGTCAGCTGTAAAAAACAGCTGACATGTCGCGACTTTGATGTGCGCTCACCGCCGGAGCGCACATCAAAGCGGGGGTCCCGACATGTGACGTACTATTCCGTCACATGTCGGGAAGGGGTTAAACTAGAATGCCTCTTCACACTAAGATCCTCCATTCCCTATTATTTCCTTACACTTTTTAGGGTATGTGCCCACGATCAGGAACAGCAGCATTTTGGACGCAGTGCACTTTTGCGCAGCATGTCAATTTTCAAAATAGATATCAATTAGGCCGGCCTCACACTCAGCGTATGTAAATACGGTCCGTTTTTTACGGCCGTAATACGCAGAAAAGTCCCCAAAATAGTGATCCGTATGTCATCCGTAGGCAGGGTGTGTCAGCGTATTTTGCGCATGGCATCCTCCGTATGTAATCCGTATGGCATCCGCACTGCGATATTTTCTCGCAGGCTTGCAAAACCGACATCTAATGGATTTATGTGCTCAAATGTTCGTTAAAACATATATACAGTATATATATATATATATACACTCACCGGCCACTTTATTAGGTACACCATGCTAGTAACGGGTTGGACCCCCTTTTGCCTTCAGAACTGCCTCAATTCTTCGTGGCATAGATTCAACAAGGTGCTGGAAGCATTCCTCAGAGATTTTGGTCCATATTGACATGATGGCATCACACAGTTGCTGCAGATTTGTCGGCTGCACATCCCAAAGATGCTCCATACAAGGCAGGATGGATCCATGCTTTCATGTTGTTTACGCCAAATTCTGACCCTACCATCCGAATGTCGCAGCAGAAATCGAGACTCATCAGACCAAGCAACGTTTTTCCAATCTTCTACTGTCCAATTTCGATGAGCTTGTACAAATTGTAGCCTCAGTTTCCTGTTCTTAGCTGAAAGGAGTGGTACCCGGTGTGGTCTTCTGCTGCTGTAGCCCATCTGCCTCAAAGTTCGACGCACTGTGCGTTCAGAGATGGTCTTAGGCCTACCTTGGTTGTAACGGGTGGCGATTTGAGTCACTGTTGCCTTTCTATCAGCTCGAACCAGTCTGCCCATTCTCCTCTGACCTCTGGCATCAACAAGGCATTTCCGCCCACAGAACTGCCGCTCACTGGATTTTTTTTCTTTTTCGGACCATTCTCTGTAAACCCTAGAGATGGTTGTGCGTGAAAATCCCAGTAGATCAGCAGTTTCTGAAATACTCAGACCAGCCCTTCTGGCACCAACAACCATGCCACGTTCAAAGGCACTCAAATCACCTTTCTTCCCCATACTGATGCTCGGTTTGAACTGCAGGAGATTGTCTTGACCATGTCTACATGCCTAAATGCACTGAGTTGCCGCCATGTGATTGGCTGATTAGAAATTAAGTGTTAACAAGAAGTTGGACAGGTGTACCTAATAAAGTGGCCGGTGAGTGTATATATATGTCATTGAGACACATATATATATATATATTCTGTATTTATATTTAGTTCAGCGCAATATATGTGAAAAGCCGGTAATTCAATTGCCGGCTTTTCATTTCTCCTTCCCAAACCCGACAGGATATGAGACATGGTTTTAATACAGTAAACCATCTCATATCCCCTTTTTTTTGCATATTCCACACTCCTAATGTTAGTAGTGTGTATGTGCAAAATTTGGGCGCTGTAGCTGCTAAAATAAAGGGTTAAATGGCAGAAAAAATTGGCATGGGCTCCCGCGCAATTTTCTCCGCCAGAGTGGTAAAGCCAGTGACTGAGGGCAGATATTAATAGCCTAGAGAGGGTCCATGGTTATTGGCCCCCCCTGGCTAAAAACATCTGCCCCCAGCCACCCCAGAAAAGGCACATCTGGAAGATGCGCCTATTCTGGCACTTGGCCACTCTCTTCCCACTCCCGTGTAGCGGTGGGATATGGGGTAATGAAGGGTTAATGTCACCTTGCTATTGTAAGGTGACATTAAGCCAGATTAATAATGGAGAGACGTCAATTATGACACCTATCCATTATTAATCCAATTGTATGAAAGGGTTAAAAAAACACACACACATTATTAAAAAGTATTTTAATGAAATAAACACACAGGTTGTTTTAATATTTTATTGCTCTCTGAATCCACCTGAAGACCCTCGCTCTGAAAAATAATAAACCAACAATATACATACCTTCAGATGATCTGTCATGTCCCACGAAGTAAATCCATCTGAAGGGGTTAAATCATTTTACAGCCAGGAGCTGTGCTAATACACTCGCTCCTGCCTGTAAAGCCCCGGGTACTGAAAGGAAAGCTGGGTGATCTGTACTTACCTTGAGTTGTGGTGAGGCACCCTCTGCTGGATGTCCTCATATGAACTCGAGCGTGGGAACTTTTCCAAGGCTCAAGTTCATGAGGACATCCAGCAGAGGGCGCATCACCGCAACTCAAGGTAAGTACAGATCATCCTGCTTTCCTTTCAGTACCCGGGGTTTACAGGCACGAGCGAGTGCTTTAGCACAGCTCCTGGGTGTAAAATGATTTAACCCCTTTAGATGGATTTACTTCGTGGTACGTGACAGATCATCTGAAGGTATTTATATTGTTGGTTTATTATTTTTCAGAGCGAGGGTCTTCAGGTGGATTGAGAGAGCAATAAAATATTAAAACAACCTGTGTGTTTATTTCATTAAAATACTTTTTAATAATGTGTGTGTGTTTTTTTAACCCTTTCATACAATTGGATTAATAATGGATAGGTGTCATAATTGACGCCTCTCCATTATTAATCTGGCTTAATGTCACCTTACAATAGCAAGGTGACATTAACCCTTCATTACCCCATATCTCACTGCTACACGGGAGTGGGAAGAGAGAGGCCAAGTGCCAGAATAGGCGCATCTTCCAGATGTGCCTTTTCTGGGGTGGCTGGGGGCAGATGTTTGTAGCCAGGGGGGCCAATAACCATGGACCCTCTCTAGGCTATTAATATCTGCCCTCAGTCACTGGCTTTACCACTCTGGCCGACAAAATTGCGCGGGAGCCCACGCCAATTTTTTCCGCCATTTAACCCTTTATTTTAGCAGCTACAGCGCCCAAATTTTGCACATACACACTACTAACATTAGTAGTGTCGAATATGCAAAAAAAAAAGGTATATGAGATGGTTTACTGTATGTAAACCGTGTCTCATATCATGTCGGGTTTGTGAAGGAGAAATGAAAAGCCGGCAATTGAATTACCGGCTTTTCACTAACACCGCTGCGTATTTCTCGCAAGTCACACTGCTGGTCCGTGTGGAATCCGTATTTTTCTCGCACCCATAGACTTTCATTGGCGATTTTTTTTGCGCAATACGGTGACAAACGCAGCATGCTGCGATTTTCTACGGCCGTACAAGACCGTATATTACGGATGCGTAATATATGGCAGATAGGAGCTGGGCCATAGAGAATCATTGGGCCGTGTGTAATGCGTATTTTACGGACGTAGTTTATGCGCTCATATGTCCGTAAAACTCGCTAGTGTGAGGCCGGCCTTAGATACGGTAAATCAGCATTGTTCAGTGAACACATGCGGATTTACCAGCGTGATTAGAATGCATTGCTTTGGACAAGACGCAACAAAAATACGCTGTGTATAAAGCGTTGCTACTTCCTGAACGTGGGAACGTAACCTTAGAAGTTCTGAATCAGTAGAAGAATCAAAGAATTATTGTGTTATCTACTCTTTCTTTTAGATGTAACTGCTGGTGTTGTATGCATTCTGCTCTCAGCTCTTTGTACAGGAAATCCAGTTTGTATTTTTGTATATAAGAGACATTATTTATTTTGTTAATTTCCCTTTCCAGTAACCACATATGGTTTTCATGATCCTTAACTTCTCATGCCACCTACTGATCATAAACTGCATTTTATAACAACCTCAATCTACACTGTATCTGTAATGAATGTCTTCAGAATTAACTAATTAGATTCATCCTCTCAACTGCTGCATTTATATTTATCATGTTTGTTACAGAATTATCACTTTAGGACTCATACCCATCACGTGTAAAAAAAGTTTTGATTTCGGTCCAGAAAAGTAGAACTAGTGTCATGCGATTTTTCATGCGAATAATGTGATTTTTCACAACTAGCATCTGATTTACATTCAAATGCAATGCGATTACTATCCAATTGCAATGCGATTTGAACATGAGCTTTTATATAGATCAATTCTCTGTCATTTACACAGTTTTCAAAGGAAATATTCTTCAATACACACACATATATATATATATATATATATACACCATATAGATAGATAGATAGATAGATAGATAGATAGATAGATAGATAGATGAAAAGCCAGCAATTGAGTAGCCGTGTACAGTAAAATCACAGCATGACCCAACAGAATAGAATAGATAGATTACATACAGTAATATATACACATAGAATAGATAGATATAAATATCTGCAGATTACTGTAGATGTAATT
The DNA here is from genome assembly GCF_051348905.1 of Ranitomeya variabilis. NCBI lineage: Eukaryota > Metazoa > Chordata > Amphibia > Anura > Dendrobatidae > Ranitomeya > Ranitomeya variabilis. Next base: position 105,886,874 of record NC_135233.1, read on the forward strand.
CATTAATAAATGATTATTTTTCTTGAAATAATGGCCCTGGGCTCCCATGTAATTTTCCAAACCAGCAGAGGAATAGCTGGGGGCAGATGTTTACAGCTTGAGGAGATGGTAATATCCATGGAGCTCTCCAGGCTATTAATATCAGCTCACAGCTGTAAACTTAAACTTTTCAGGTTATTAAAATTGTGGACCCCACCAAAAAATAACATAGGGTCCCCCTAAAATTATTAACCAGCTAAGGCTAGGCAGACAGCTGATGGATGAAATTAATAGCCTAGTAAGGGGCCATGGATATTGCCCCCAGGCTAAAAACATCAGCTCTCAGCCGCCCCAGCGGCACTTAGCCTTGCTTTTCATACTGGCTCTGATGCAGTGGCAAGTCGGATGATATTTGGGGGGGGTTGATGTCATCTTTGTATTGTCAGGTGACATCAAGCCCAGGAGTTAGTAATGGAGAGGCGACTATAAGATGCCCCTATTACTAATCTCATAGTGATATTGTATAAAAGCACACACACCCTGAATAAAGTCCATTAATTGAAATAATGACACAGACTACTTTAACCCCTTTCTGAACTCGGACGGGATAGTACGTCCAAGGTCAGAACCCCCGCTTTGATGCAGGGCTCCGGCAGTGAGCCCGCATCAAAGCCAGGACATGTCAGCTGTTTTGAACAGCTGATATGTGCCCGCAATAGGGGTGGGTGAAATCACGATTCACCCGCTGTTATTAACTAGTTAAATGCCGCTGTCAAACGCTGACAGCGGCATTTAACTGGTGCTTCCGGCCATCCGGCCGGAAATGAGTGCATCGCCGACCCCCGTCACATGATCGGGGGTCGGTGATGCATCAGGATGGTAACCATAGAGGTCCTTGAGACCTCTATAGTTACTGATCCTGGCTAGCTGTCAGCGCCACCCTGTGGTCGGCGCTCATAGCAAGCCTGTTATTAAGCTACATAGCAACGATCTGATGATCGCTGCTATGTAGCTGAGCCGATCGAGTTGTGCCAGCTTCTAGCCTCCCATGGAGGCTATTGAAGCATGGCAAAAGTAAAAAAAAAATGTTATAAAAAGTGTGAAAAAAATAAAAAAAATATAAAAGTTTAAATCACCCCCCTTTCGCCCCATTCAAAATAAATCAATAAAAAAAAAAATCAAACATACACATATTTGGTGTCGCCGCGTTCAGAATCGCCCGATCTATTAAAAAAAAAAAGGATTAACCTGATTGCTAAACGGCATAGCGAGAAAAAAATTCGAAACGCCAGAATTGCGTTTTTTGGTCGCTGCGACATTGCATTAAAATGCAATATCGGGCGATCAAAAGAACGTATCTGCACCAAAATGGTATCACTAAAAATGCCAGCTCATCACGCAAAAAAATAAGCCCTCACCTGACCCCAGATCATGAAAAATGGGTATCTGAAAATGGCGCAATATTTTTTTTTTAGCAAAGTTTGAAATTTTTTTTCACCACTTAGATAAAAGAGAACCTAGACATGTTTGGTGTCTATGGACTCGTAATGACCTGAAGAATCATAATGGCAGGTCAGTTTTAGCATTTAGGGAACCTAGTAAAAAGCCAAACAAAAACATGTGTGGGATTGCACTTTTTTGCAATTTCACTGCAATTGGAATTTTTTTCCTGTTTTCTAGTACACGACATGCTAAAACCAATCATGTTGATCTAAAGTACAACTTGTTTAGCAAAAAATAAGCCCTCACATGGCCATATTGATGGAAAAATATAAAAGTTATGGCTCTGGGAAGGAGGGGAGCAAAAAAGAAACACGGAAAAACGGAAAATCCCAAGGTCATGAAGGGGTTAATCAATCTTAATTAAACCATACTCACATTATCATTCATTCCACTGAAGCCAATGTCCAATGCAAGAGAAATAAAATAATAAACAACAAGATTTGTCACCTGTCCTCTGAGAAGATAATAATCCATTTGTCCCGTGATGGGTCTTGCTCTACTATATCTAGATGGCAGGCTGCATTGTTGCATGATGCCACTATACAGCCTGCCATTAAGCAGAGACACTGAGCAGAGTGTGCTACCGGTGTTCAGTGTTTCGCGGTGAACTCGTGTGATCTCACTGATGTCACAACAAGTGTGAGAAAGTTCTCACGCTCGCAGTACCATCAGAAAGGTCCTAGGAGTTCACTGCCAATGAACTCACTTTATCTAACTGATGTAAGCACGAGCGCAGTGAGAAAATGTCTAAATTTTTCTTGCAGTGCTAGTACGGTGAGAGAAGTGTGTTTTGTTTTTATTTCGAATAAAGGACTTTATTCTGGCTGTGTGTTTATTTACAACATAACTATAGGATTAGTAATGGATAGGTGTCTTATAAACGCCTATCCATTATTAAGACGTGGGCTTGATGTCACCAGACAATACAAAGGTGACATTAACCCCACAAATATGAACCTCACTTGCCACTGCCACAGGACAAATAGGAAGAGTCATGCTTAGGGCTGATGTTAATATTCTGGGAAGGAAACAATATTCATAAAGGTTCCCAGGCTATTAATATCAGCTCACAGCTGTATACATAGCCTTTCCTGGTTATTAAAATGGGGAATCTCCCCCCAAAAATTACATAGGGTCCCTCTATATTTAATAACCATCAAAGGCTAGGCAGACAACTGTAGGGTAATATTAATATCCTAGGAAGGGGCCATGGATATTGGCCCCTCCCAGACTAAAAACATCAGCTCTCAGCCACCCAAGAAATGGAGCATCTATAAGACGTGCCAAATCTGGCACTTAACCTTGCTCTCCCTATTTACTAATCCCATAGTCATATTGAATTAAAAAAAACACCCAGAATAACTCACTGAAGCCAGCGCGAGCATCGTTACAACTTTTTCCATGGCGATCGCGCTGTGTCATTCTTTCAATTAAAGGACTTTTTTCTGGGTGTGTGTTTATTTAGAATATAACTGTAAGATGAGAAATTGATAGGCATCTTATGGACGCTTCTCCAATACTAACCCGTGGGCAGGATGTCACCGGACAATACAAGGGTGACATCAACATCACAAATATGAACCCCACTTGCTACCACCACAGGGCAAGTGGGAAGAGCCGTGCAAAGTGCCAGAATTGGAGCCTCTAATAGATGCACCATTTGTGGACGGCTGTAGGATGCTATTTTTAGGCTGAAAGGGGACAATATCCAAGGACCCTTACCAGTCTGAGAATACCAGCCTCCAGCTGTCAGCTTTAGCTTGGCTAGTTGTCAAAAATGGGGAGACCCCATGCTGTTTTCTTAAATTGTTTGTTTAACTAATGTAAAAAACAGCATAGGGGCCCCTCTGTTCTTTATAACTAGCCATACTAACGCTGACAACTGCCCCACCGGCACTGTAAATGAGGGAGCAAGGTACAAAAGCAGCAAAGTCATCACCTAGTCATTAAGTTGGCTGCTACTGTGCACCTTTTCGGTGTCCAAATCAGCCTCCATGCAGGACGTGTGTGCTGTGTTGCACTGCTATGAGTACTCCATGCACATTGCCTACGCTGACGTTGCCATCATCAGCATTACCACTTCTTTGCCTCCTAGAAAAACAAAGCTTCAGGGAATGATACATGAGGTGGAGGCACAGGAGGAAGAGGAGGAGGAACAGGGAGCATTCACACCATTATCAGACCAGGCGTCCACACATGTCTTGGAGGATGGGTTTCTGTATCAACAGCAGCCAGGTACACAAATGCGCAGCCAGGGAACAGTTTTGGAGGAGAAGAAGTAGGAGGAGGAACATCCATGTTTACAGCAGGGTGGCACTCAAAGCAGCTCACAGGTTTCACTGGAGCATGGCTGGGGATGCAGACAATACAGAGGACCCAGACAGTACACCTCTTACCAAAGACAGCTTGTCGTTGCCTCTGGGAAGTCTGGCACACCTGAAGCAATACATGCTGCTGTGCCTGCGCAATGACTGCCTAGTTGTCCAGATTGTTACAATTGCTGATTACTGTGTGGCCACTCTGCTGGATCCCAACTACTAGCACAATGTGCGATCCTTACTTCCGTCACTAGAGCATGACAGAAAAATGCGGGAATAAAAGTGCATGCTGATAGACACACTACAGTAGGCATGCTCACCTGACAGTGGGGGCCTAGTGGAAGCACAAGGCAGAGGAAGAAGTCACCAACACTTGTGGAGAACTTTACTGAGCATGTCGCAACATCCATCACCAACATCTGATACCTTCTGTATTAGCAGGAGGCAGTGCTTACGTTATGCCTGTATAGCAAATCACTCGGGATTAATAGGTTAGACACTAAAAAAACCCAATTGAACCTGATAGTTCCTGTAGAGACTAGATATCCTGACACGGCAGTCCCTAGTAGTTCCTGTGGGTACAGAGTTAGCTCTAATCAAAGAACTATTAGAAGGCAACTCAGACCTAAACTCCCTAAACGGCCATTGAGTTGCTTCACGTTCCTCCTAAAAAATCGGAGGGCAGACCAGAGTGTGAATTAACTGCAGCGCCCCAGAGTCCTGGTCGTTGCAGTACTGTGGATCCGCCACTATGGGGAGCCATGGTGCGTTCGATGGCACTGAAGGAGTTCATCTGACCAGGTATCACAGACACCAATATGTTTCACAGCAGGGCCTCCGGGGGGAGCTAAGGGTTCTATTCATTAGGCCACTCCCCACCATAGTGGGTAAACTGGGGGTCAGGCAGGAAGTTAGAGGAGAAAGCTGACTGGATTGAACGAAGCAACACCTTGTGGCAGAGGGTGTTGTGGAGGAAGAGACAGTAGGGTCTCTGTCAGGGGTGGGATCCTGACAGAGGCTTGGCATTAGAAAGAACGTAACGGGACCGTGCCTGCTCAGCATAGCGGCGGTGCCCAAGAAAGGACTAGAAGCGAGATAGATTGTGCTGAGTGAGAAACGAGATCAAGCAAAAAGGAGAATACCAGTAGGGGTCATGCTGTAGGACCGGAGCAACATCCTACTGAGGCGCATTACCGGTGGCCGGAACGCCGAGGGAGTGGAATAGCATACAGCTTCAAGCCATACTCCAAACAGCGGCAGGGCAGTCAGTTTAAGGCGGGCTGTCTACCACATATCACCTATGAAGTCTTGGGGGGCAATTGCGGGAGAGGGGCGTCTCTAGGGTCCCGGAAGAACTCCAGGCCTACCTGACAAACGGGTGCCGTTCCAACCTGAATAACAGGGAGGGATGGAATACGAGAAGAACATCAGTGAATCGTGTTGTGAGGGAACTTAAGAAACAGACACAACAGTTGTGGGGTACTTTCCGTGAGCACAGCAGGGAAGGACTACAACACATAGCGCTAAGAAGGAGGGCACTGATTTCCACCTGTGAGGAGAACTCTGGAAGTGCCATCGGACCGACCGGACTTGCGCAGCCTGGTGAACCGTATTCTGGACTGCGGACTGAGAGATCTCCAGTAAAGAGGTAAAGAGACTGCAACCTGGTGTCCTCGTTATTTACCGCGACCTGCACCCCACAACTGCACCGCTACACCACCGTTACTGCACCATCATCATCACTTATTCTACCGGACGTCCCCCACTGACAAACAGGGCCACGGACCGGGTCTAGCCACCGTGACAACCCCAGGACTGAGACCCAGAGGCCCGGCTCCGGGTACCCCTAGGCCCTGCGGCGGTGTGGGGGCACTCCAACTTGGCGTCACGAACAGGATCTACTTAAGCCTGAAGAATCAGGTCATGTGTGCCTTGGAACTGTGATTTGTTGTGCTTGAACTGTACTTTATTGCAAAGACTGTGTGCTACCATTGACCAAGAGAAGTTCCCGCCAAAAGCCGCCGCCATTGCTACTTCGGAGAAGAAGGAGGGCGTGCTATGGGAGGAGACTACCAGAATGGCGCGATAAATGGATACCGCCCCCTGCGCTTCTGGCTGCAAGGAGATGACCTGCCCCAAAACAGAGGACAACCTCCTGATTTGCAACGGCGGGAAGCGGGTGATGAAGAAGCCCAACCTCGGAGAAATGGCGGAGTCAGATGCATGCATTGCCACCGATCAGCAGATCATGATGAAGAACAGCGAGTGCCGGAACGGGGAAGGAGCAGTCCCGGCTTACCCTCGTTCACTAGAGGTGGACCCGTGTCCTCTACAGCCGGCGGATCCGAAGCCTTTGGAACAGATAGCGGAGCCGAGTCCCCCAATCCTGGCCTCGGAGTCAGCGGAGGAGGAACCACAGCGAGCGGAACAGCGTTCGGGGACCGCATCGGAGGAGCCGCGGTCCGGGCTACGGCCGATTCCAGCACCCTTGTTAATGGACCAGATCGGCATCGATGGAACCACATCAGGCGCAGGTACGGAGAGCGCCCCTGCGCCCCCCCACGAGCCCGCTTCCACGATCGGCCCCCATCTCAGTGAGGGTCGACGCTTCTCGGCGGGGTTAATGGTATTACCCCCCGATGCCCTGGGAAGGATGGTGCCACCGCTGCCGACTAGAATGGGGGAACCTGTGGATGTGAGCCCAGACGGGGTAGTTCTTCGGTGGGACAACCCCTGGGTTGGGACAGATGGATCCCGGGAGAACGGATTCACTCTTGCGGTGCTTACGTGGGAACAATATAGACAGTGCTTGATCCTACATTGGGAAGGACGGAAAGAGGTCGAGTTGATGGGTCCATTGAAAGTACAACAATCCCCTCCGGCATGGGATGACCGAGACGCGATCAGGCGGGGAACTGTGTTGGCCTACCATGTAAAAAGGGGATGGGGCCTCATACATGAGCCGGGATTGGATACTGATGTTTTTGTTGCGCACTGTAACGTAAGGACTCCCTGCTGTGGCCGAGGCGGAGAACCGTTGCAAAAGGGGGATCAGGTGACCTACAACCGCCACCAGAACCCGCTCGGGTGGTATGCACGGAACGTTCGGCGGTGTATGTCTGGAGCCGCGACACTCACTACTCCGGACCTGGTCCCAGGAGCACCCGACCTTGTCACCATTGCAACGGTGCGCCTGGTAGCAGCCACCGAGTTGGCCAGCCGAGTTCACCTTCACGTTCGGGCCACGGGCACCGGCGCCACAGCAGCCGGAGGCCCGGACCCCCGGCCACCTGAACAAGAGTAAACCTCGGAAACCTGAAAATGTAAATAGTTTTCCCGTTAACTGTTTGTGAACTGTTTGCTGCTAAACCCGCTCAGGGTTAACTCTTTATGGATCCCTTAGTTGACCCGGGATCCCTATTGTTTGCTTTTCCTACCAGTTTTGCACAAGTTTTACAAACTGAGAAATCATGAACAGTGCATGATCCAAACTTTCTTGTAAATAGTTTGCACCTTCTTAAAGGCGCTTTCTACTGGTTTTACTTAAAGACTCTTTGCGAAGATACCGTTCTGGAACCTTTGCTGAGCAAAGACTGGTAGGCTGAGAAGACGAGCTACCTCAGAAAGACTTGATCCCCTCTTAAAGGGGATGTTTGACCTGAACTTGAAAAGTGATACTGTTTTAGAACAGTAATATGATGATGCTCTGGAAGAAATGTAACTGTTTTTGCATAAAGAAAAGTTATGTGTGTTTAATCTGTTTGAAATGTGAAACCTAGATAATGTTCTTTAAAAAGAAAGATGCAGAGAGCCCGTAGGGGAGGAATTAGAGTCCTGCATAGTTGAAAGAAAGGAAGTAATAACGAAGGTGAGGATAGAAGGTAAACCCTGAGTCCCCATAGAAAGTTAATAATGTGTTACTAAGGACAGAAAGTGAACCCGTAGGGGTTAGTGAGTGAGTCCTTATAGGAGCCAAGTAGAGCCGGCTCAGTGTTCTCAAACTGAAAGAAAAGTTATGTTCTATACTGTGTATAGTAGTTGAAAAGGCAGTAGGCCCTGGCTGAACGGGGCGGTCCTGTAATAGAAAGGAGAGGCAGTAGGTCTGGTGCCGTTAGGACAGGCGGTCCTGCAGATTCCAAAGAAGGCGAATGCAAAGTTAAAATACCTTATAATGTGATTATAGGAAGGTCTTTAGTGGATTAAGAGTGTATATCCTTAAAGGCAAAGTTAAATTATTGGTCAATAATGTTTGCATCTAGTAGAATACCCGGTTGGGTAATGAGAGCTAATTGTAGCCTGTTGCTATGATATTTAATTATGTTTGTAACGTTAAAGTGTCCTCACCTCCCATAAAGGGAAGCCTGTTCAAGTATACTTATTGTTTTGCACTCAACGAAAATTGTATGTCTTTTTGCTAACCTGTATTGTTGTTTTCTTCCCAGTCCCGGAGTACTGTGTTTAACCAGGGGGGAGTGCAGCGCCCCAGAGTCCTGGTCGTTGCAGTACTGTGGATCCGCCACTATGGGGAGCCATGGTGCATTCGATAGCACTGAAGGAGTTCATCTGACCAGGTATCACAGACACCAATATGTTTCACAGCAGGGCCTCCGGGGGGAGCTAAGGGTTCTATTCATTAGGCCACTCCCCACCATAGTGGGTAAACTGGGGGTCAGGCAGGAAGTTAGAGGAGAAAGCTGACTGGATTGAACGAAGCAACACCTTGTGGCAGAGGGTGTTGTGGAGGAAGAGACAGTAGGGTCTCTGTCAGGGGTGGGATCCTGACAGAGGCTTGGCATTAGAAAGAACGTAACGGGACCGTGCCTGCTCAGCATAGCGGCGGTGCCCAAGAAAGGACTAGAAGCGAGATAGATTGTGCTGAGTGAGAAACGAGATCAAGCAAAAAGGAGAATACCAGTAGGGGTCATGCTGTAGGACCGGAGCAACATCCTACTGAGGCGCATTACCGGTGGCCGGAACGCCGAGGGAGTGGAATAGCATACAGCTTCAAGCCATACTCCAAACAGCGGCAGGGCAGTCAGTTTAAGGCGGGCTGTCTACCACATATCACCTATGAAGTCTTGGGGGGCAATTGCGGGAGAGGGGCGTCTCTAGGGTCCCGGAAGAACTCCAGGCCTACCTGACAAACGGGTGCCGTTCCAACCTGAATAACAGGGAGGGATGGAATACGAGAAGAACATCAGTGAATCGAGTTGTGAGGGAACTTAAGAAACAGACACAACAGTTGTGGGGTACTTTCCGTGAGCACAGCAGGGAAGGACTACAACACATAGCGCTAAGAAGGAGGGCACTGATTTCCACCTGTGAGGAGAACTCTGGAAGTGCCATCGGACCGACCGGACTTGCGCAGCCTGGTGAACCGTATTCTGGACTGCGGACTGAGAGATCTCCAGTAAAGAGGTAAAGAGACTGCAACCTGGTGTCCTCGTTATTTACCGCGACCTGCACCCCACAACTGCACCGCTACACCACCGTTACTGCACCATCATCATCACTTATTCTACCGGATGTCCCCCACTGACAAACAGGGCCACGGACCGGGTCTAGCCACCGTGACAACCCCAGGACTGAGACCCAGAGGCCCGGCTCCGGGTACCCCTAGGCCCTGCGGCGGTGTGGGGGCGCTCCATAACTATAAGAGGAGAAGTGTGCTGAACAAAGAAAGATGTTACAGTGAGTAAAGTAAATAATAAATTACCAAAGAATAAAGCAATTACTCTTAACAAATATATAGCCTACTTACTAAAGTTAACAAGGTGAAAATCCTTAACTCAAAGCTCCCAGACTGGCTTCAAACATCAATGCAATGTCAGAACATCTAGATCAATCTTTCACCAGCAGAAAATGCCCACTGGGGGGGCAGAATATAAAGCTGCACCCAAAAGATAATAGGTGGACAAAGGAAAACACCTGTAGTAAGTGCAGTTTCTCCACAACCTTCTGAATTGCCCAAACTGTACACTAACCTTCTTTTTTGTATAGTGACAGCTGATATAGTTAGGTAAACTGTTGGAATCAAACTTTTTGAAAAAGTAATTATTGCATTGTCTTCAGCTGTGGGGACTAACACCAAGAATTCAATGAGATGAGATGTTTCACAGACACTACTACTATATTTTTAGTCCACATATGTACTAAAGAAATCTATGCTTGTTCAAAATCCCCACATAAAGATTTACAAAGGAGTGGGGCAAACCATGCACCCATGGCAGTACCTGTAATCTGAAGATAGACCTGGTCTTCAAACTTGGAGGCAATTAATTGAAAATAGAGTATTATTTTAGTGATAAAAAAATTGGGATTGTGTCACCGTTTTCCAAGGCCTATAACATTTTTATTTTTATGGAGCTGTGTGTTAGGGGTCGAGTTCCCCCCTCTGCACAGGGGGAATCTCGGGCCATCTCCGCTGCGGTCTCCCATTCTCCTCCTGCCGCAGTGGAGCCTACTCAGCGGAGACGTCGGTCCCAGCATCTCACTCAGTCTGACTCTGTACAAAGAGTTACTGCTGCTTTTCCTGCTTCTGCCATTGAAGTCAGTGCTGGGCAGCGGCGAGCAGACGCTTCTGGGACTAAGTCCTGCTTTTCTCGTTCTGAGCATGCCCAAAGTAAGATCTCTCAGTGGAGATCGAGGGTCACATGATCAGACACTGTAGCTAAGGCCATTGCTCCTTCAGGAAGGTCTTGTAGGTGCTCATGCTCTGTGGCAGCCTCTCATTGGTCCTTCTAGGAAGGTCCTGTACGTGCTGCAACTATTTAAGGCTCGCATGGCCGCACGGCCATGTGCTAGTATTGTTCTATGTTATGTGCTTTGCGCCAGTGTGGTCATGTGAGTTTGTGTTCAGGGACCCGGCTGAAATAAGCCCCTAGAATGCTGGCACCTCCTGCGAGGAGTTTGTGTGCATGCATGACCACTGACTGCTCTCAGTTGGGTAGTTAGCCTGTGCCACTGTGAAGTCTAACAGGGCGCAGTGCTTTGAGTTTCGGCTACTCTGTGAAGTAACAGGGTTAGCTCATACCGCCTTATAGTTCCACCGTTTGCTAGCAGCAGGTTCTCCTGCACGGTGGACCCCGGGCTGCGAACGCATATATTATAATAAAATCTCTATATTTACTCGGTGCGTTCCGCTAGCCCTAACACTGTGTGAGCCCGCCCCGTGAGCCCGCTCCATACACCCGCTACTGACATGCGCTTTACATGTACGGCGCACGTCATGAAGGACTTAAGATGTCATGACATTTGTGTAACCCAACATGTATGGTGAGCTAATGTTGATTTTTCTAAAATTATTAGCAACCAGGGCATAAAATGTCTCAATGATGATGCCTGTATATAGAGGATAGAAAGTTGCCTTCCCATTTTTGGATAGCCTTTATCCCTTTATTTGTAATGTCTGTGAGTGTATTTCTCAGCATATAGTGAATTATTTCTTATTATACATCAGTATTAACCACATAAACACATTTCTATGGCATTATATATTATGTTTCTTATTTAGGTCTTTTATACCTATGGACAGTAATTTTGCAAATGCTATCACTTGAGCCTTGCTGGAATTTTTTTTTCTTTTCTGACGGCTTCCATCTTTTTAATGGATTTACTCCTGCTCATGCGCATCCCTTGAGCTGAAGCCCCATTATAATTTCTTCTTGGCTAAGCTAGCATGATTACTTACTTACCGTATATTGAAAAATCTTTAGGTAAAGTGCTATACTACAGTTAGAACAGTAGGTGGCATAAATGTACAACTTAAAATGAAAAAAATGACTGTGTAAAGTGAAAAGCAACTTCCTTATGAAATCCTGTCTGCCTGAGACAAATAGCCAGGACAGGAGAGAGCTTAGGGTATGTTCACAAATGACAATTTTTTGTGTTGTGTTTTTAGTTCTTTTGCCATTTTAACTGAAATTTAAAAACATGAAAACACAATATGTGAAAATATATTTAACCATCCACGGCCCGTGTCATCTTTACATATTTCATGCTTCTGTGTTTAAACCAAATTAATCTGACTCACTTTCGGCAAGCAGAGATCTTGAAATGGTTGGGCATTAAAAAGCAAAGTATATTAAAATGCAGCCTAATATAAGGATTATGCATTATGTGCATCAAAACAGGAAACTGCTTTAAAGGAAACCTGTCACCATTTTTTTTCACTTATAAACCCTGCCCATCACCTTTAAGATCATAAGAATGGGGTTCCTGCAACCCCTTTATATCCTCAGATATGCCCCTGCATAAGGCTGGTTTCACACTTGCGTTTTGATCTGCAGCGTTTTAAAAAAAAACGCATGTGGTGAAAAAACGCATGTAAGGCAAAACGACGCGTTTTTTTAGACGCATGCGTTTTTGCATGCAGAAAAAAAGCGGCGTTTTGCCGCGTTTACATGCATTTTTTCCTGCGTTTGCGTTTTTTAAACGCATGCTGAGAAGTGTGTGACAGCTGCCAATCATCAAAATCAACTAGAAAACCCACTATAAACAGAAATAGCTAGGGTTAGGGTTAGGGTTAGGATCCCTAGTAACCCTAGGGATCCTAACCCTAACCCTAACCATAGGGATCCTAACCCTAACCCTAACCCTAGGGATCCTAACCCTAACCCTAACCCTAGGGATCCTAACCCTAACCCTAACCCTAGGGATCCTAACCCTAAGGGTTAGGACCCTAACCCTAAGGGTTAGGGTTAGGATCCCTAGGGTTAGGGTTAGGGTTAGGATCCCTAGGGTTACTAGGGATCCTAACCTTAGGGTTAGGGTTAGGATCCCTAGTAACCCTAGGGTTAGGGTTAGGGTTTTCTTGTTTTTTCTTGTGTTTAGGGTTAGGGTTAGGGTTTTCTTGTTTTTTCTTGTGTTTAGGGTTAACACACCTCATGAAGACAAGGAAGAATCACAGAATTATTCTAGCTGTAAAATATAATTGTAACTGTACTGTGATACATGTCACTACGGACATAATAAAGGAAAAAGTCACAAACTGAATATGAAACACGAAAAAACACGACTATAAACTCCAAAATATGATATGAAATAATCCACAATATATTTATTAAGGAAACAGGTAAGGATGACAAAAAGGAAGAGGAAGGGGTACAACCACTAGCACATGCCAGAAATGGACGCCCGTCAGGACATATATTATTAAATAGAAGGCTAAGTAAGTATCACTCTATATATATTGCACTATCGCCACCTAGCCTAAACTATTGTAAACCCAGCAGCAAAATGAAAATAAGGGAGACTCATGAAAAGCTAACATAACTAGAGCATATTACCCATATTGCAGCCAGGAAATGTCCGAGAGCGTCCTCCCCGACGCGCGTTTCGGCACTGTAGCCTTTCTCTGTGTTTAGGGTTAGGGCTTTCTTGTTTTTTCTTGTGTTTTCTTGTGTTTTTCTATAAAAACGCTTGCATTTTTAACGCAAACAAACGCATGTGCTTAAAAACGCATGCGTTTACATAGACAGCAATACATTTTTTTGCCGCGAAAAAACACGTGCTTTTTTTGCGGCAAAAAAACGCCGCTAGAAATTACTACAGGTTGCATTTCTGCAACTAAACGCACGCGTCAAAAAACGCATGCGTTGCCAAAAACGCATCAAAACGCATGCTAAAAAACGCATGCGTTTTATAATGTTAAGTATAGAAAAAAAAACGCATGCGTTTTTTAGCGCTAAAACGCTGCAGATCAAAACGCAAGGGTGAAACCAGCCTAACTCAGAAAAAGTGTTTTATACTTGTCTTGCGTGGTAAGTAAATAGCGTGGTCCGGTCCGATGGGTATCTCGAGATTGTGATCAGCGCCACCCTGGACCCTTCAAACACGGCCTCCTCTAACTACATGTGAGTGGATGACGTCTCTCCAGCATACACATAGTGGCCGAAGTATCGCGCCTGCACAGTGGAATCACTGGCTGTTCAATAGGGCACAGTGAGGCGCGCCTGCTCAATGCTCCGATTCCACTGCGCAGGCGCGAGACTTTGGGCACCAGATGTATGATGGAAGGATGTCATCTACTTACATAAAAGTCAGAACAGGTGGTGTTTGAAGGGACCGGGGCGGTGCTAATAACAATTTGGCAACACCCATTGGACCAGACAGCACAATTTACATGAAAAAACCACAACAGGAGGAAAAAAAGAGGAAAAAACCTCCACTATTCTAGAAAAAACACCACAGAAAAAACAGGCAAAGGTGCTTACCTGTCTAGGCCTCAAATCAAATGCACTCTCATGGTGCAGTGGGCCCCAAGTAAAGATGGCGACTACACAGGTGTGGTAATACCAAATGAGACAGCCAGCCTACAATCAGGGATTGGCCGCTGGGCACACCAGTGCAAATAATAATCTGCAGCAATGTTCACACAGAGTATGCACAGCAACTGGATCCTAGCCTATTAGTAACGCCATGTGGCGGGCTGACCAGTGCTAACTGTAATGCGTCCTGTGTGAACAGAGGCCACAACTTACAAAGCCATCAGGGCCCAACTGCACCTCAAAAAGTAAAAGTAAAAAAAGTGCACAAGAACATATCGAAAAATGTAAGGTATTAGTTAATATTATGGCCACAATACATAAGCTGGCAACCCACGTCACGGGTCCTCACGCTTGCCAGTCCTAGTCTAACAGCAAAAACCACAACAGGAGGAAAAAAAGAGGAAAAAACCTCCACTATTCTAGAAAAAACACCACAGAAAAAACAGGCAAAGGTGCTTACCTGTCTAGGCCTCAAATCAAATGCACTCTCATGGTGCAGTGGGCCCCAAGTAAAGATGGCGACTACACAGGTGTGGTAATACCAAATGAGACAGCCAGCCTACAATCAGGGATTGGCCGCTGGGCACACCAGTGCAAATAATAATCTGCAGCAATGTTCACACAGAGTATGCACAGCAACTGGATCCTAGCCTATTAGTAACGCCATGTGGCGGGCTGACCAGTGCTAACTGTAATGCGTCCTGTGTGAACAGAGGCCACAACTTACAAAGCCATCAGGGCCCAACTGCACCTCAAAAAGTAAAAGTAAAAAAAGTGCACACGAACATATCGAAAAATGTAAGGTATTAGTTAATATTATGGCCACAATACATAAGCTGGCAACCCACGTCACGGGTCCTCACGCTTGCCAGTCCTAGTCTAACAGCAAAAACCACAACAGGAGGAAAAAAAGAGGAAAAAACCTCCACTATTCTAGAAAAAACACCACAGAAAAAACAGGCAAAGGTGCTTACCTGTCTAGGCCTCAAATCAAATGCACTCTCATGGTGCAGTGGGCCCCAAGTAAAGATGGCGACTACACAGGTGTGGTAATACCAAATGAGACAGCCAGCCTACAATCAGGGATTGGCCGCTGGGCACACCAGTGCAAATAATAATCTGCAGCAATGTTCACACAGAGTATGCATAGCAACTGGATCCTAGCCTATTAGTAACGCCATGTGGCGGGCTGACCAGTGCTAACTGTAATGCGTCCTGTGTGCACAGAGGCCACAACTTACAAAGCCATCAGGGCCCAACTGCACCTCAAAAAGTAAAAGTAAAAAAAGTGCACAAGAACATATCGAAAAATGTAAGGTATTAGTTAATATTATGGCCACAATACATAAGCTGGCAACCCACGTCACGGGTCCTCACGCTTGCCAGTCCTAGTCTAACAGCAAAAACCACAACAGGAGGAAAAAAAGAGGAAAAAACCTCCACTATTCTAGAAAAAACACCACAGAAAAAACAGGCAAAGGTGCTTACCTGTCTAGGCCTCAAATCAAATGCACTCTCATGGTGCAGTGGGCCCCAAGTAAAGATGGCGACTACACAGGTGTGGTAATACCAAATGAGACAGCCAGCCTACAATCAGGGATTGGCCGCTGGGCACACCAGTGCAAATAATAATCTGCAGCAATGTTCACACAGAGTATGCACAGCAACTGGATCCTAGCCTATTAGTAACGCCATGTGGCGGGCTGACCAGTGCTAACTGTAATGCGTCCTGTGTGAACAGAGGCCACAACTTACAAAGCCATCAGGGCCCAACTGCACCTCAAAAAGTAAAAGTAAAAAAAGTGCACAAGAACATATCGAAAAATGTAAGGTATTAGTTAATATTATGGCCACAATACATAAGCTGGCAACCCACGTCACGGGTCCTCACGCTTGCCAGTCCTAGTCTAACAGCAAAAACCACAACAGGAGGAAAAAAAGAGGAAAAAACCTCCACTATTCTAGAAAAAACACCACAGAAAAAACAGGCAAAGGTGCTTACCTGTCTAGGCCTCAAATCAAATGCACTCTCATGGTGCAGTGGGCCCCAAGTAAAGATGGCGACTACACAGGTGTGGTAATACCAAATGAGACAGCCAGCCTACAATCAGGGATTGGCCGCTGGGCACACCAGTGCAAATAATAATCTGCAGCAATGTTCACACAGAGTATGCACAGCAACTGGATCCTAGCCTATTAGTAACGCCATGTGGCGGGCTGACCAGTGCTAACTGTAATGCGTCCTGTGGGAACAGAGGACACAACTAACAAAGCCATCAGGGCCCAACTGCACCTCAAAAAGTAAAAGTAAAAAAAGTGCACAAGAACATATCGAAAAATGTAAGGTATTAGTTAATATTATGGCCACAATACATAAGCTGGCAACCCACGTCACGGGTCCTCACGCTTGCCAGTCCTAGTCTAACAGCAAAAACCACAACAGGAGGAAAAAAAGAGGAAAAAACCTCCACTATTCTAGAAAAAACACCACAGAAAAAACAGGCAAAGGTGCTTACCTGTCTAGGCCTCAAATCAAATGCACTCTCATGGTGCAGTGGGCCCCAAGTAAAGATGGCGACTACACAGGTGTGGTAATACCAAATGAGACAGCCAGCCTACAATCAGGGATTGGCCGCTGGGCACACCAGTGCAAATAATAATCTGCAGCAATGTTCACACAGAGTATGCACAGCAACTGGATCCTAGCCTATTAGTAACGCCATGTGGCGGGCTGACCAGTGCTAACTGTAATGCGTCCTGTGTGAACAGAGGCCACAACTTACAAAGCCATCAGGGCCCAACTGCACCTCAAAAAGTAAAAGTAAAAAAAGTGCACAAGAACATATCGAAAAATGTAAGGTATTAGTTAATATTATGGCCACAATACATAAGCTGGCAACCCACGTCACGGGTCCTCACGCTTGCCAGTCCTAGTCTAACAGCAAAAACCACAACAGGAGGAAAAAAAGAGGAAAAAACCTCCACTATTCTAGAAAAAACACCACAGAAAAAACAGGCAAAGGTGCTTACCTGTCTAGGCCTCAAATCAAATGCACTCTCATGGTGCAGTGGGCCCCAAGTAAAGATGGCGACTACACAGGTGTGGTAATACCAAATGAGACAGCCAGCCTACAATCAGGGATTGGCCGCTGGGCACACCAGTGCAAATAATAATCTGCAGCAATGTTCACACAGAGTATGCATAGCAACTGGATCCTAGCCTATTAGTAACGCCAGGTGGCGGGCTGACCAGTGCTAACTGTAATGCGTCCTGTGTGAACAGAGGCCACAACTTACAAAGCCATCAGGGCCCAACTGCACCTCAAAAAGTAAAAGTAAAAAAAGTGCACAAGAACATATCGAAAAATGTAAGGTATTAGTTAATATTATGGCCACAATACATAAGCTGGCAACCCACGTCACGGGTCCTCACGCTTGCCAGTCCTAGTCTAACAGCAAAAACCACAACAGGAGGAAAAAAAGAGGAAAAAACCTCCACTATTCTAGAAAAAACACCACAGAAAAAACAGGCAAAGGTGCTTACCTGTCTAGGCCTCAAATCAAATGCACTCTCATGGTGCAGTGGGCCCCAAGTAAAGATGGCGACTACACAGGTGTGGTAATACCAAATGAGACAGCCAGCCTACAATCAGGGATTGGCCGCTGGGCACACCAGTGCAAATAATAATCTGCAGCAATGTTCACACAGAGTATGCACAGCAACTGGATCCTAGCCTATTAGTAACGCCATGTGGCGGGCTGACCAGTGCTAACTGTAATGCGTCCTGTGTGAACAGAGGCCACAACTTACAAAGCCATCAGGGCCCAACTGCACCTCAAAAAGTAAAAGTAAAAAAAGTGCACAAGAACATATCGAAAAATGTAAGGTATTAGTTAATATTATGGCCACAATACATAAGCTGGCAACCCACGTCACGGGTCCTCACGCTTGCCAGTCCTAGTCTAACAGCAAAAACCACAACAGGAGGAAAAAAAGAGGAAAAAACCTCCACTATTCTAGAAAAAACACCACAGAAAAAACAGGCAAAGGTGCTTACCTGTCTAGGCCTCAAATCAAATGCACTCTCATGGTGCAGTGGGCCCCAAGTAAAGATGGCGACTACACAGGTGTGGTAATACCAAATGAGACAGCCAGCCTACAATCAGGGATTGGCCGCTGGGCACACCAGTGCAAATAATAATCTGCAGCAATGTTCACACAGAGTATGCACAGCAACTGGATCCTAGCCTATTAGTAACGCCATGTGGCGGGCTGACCAGTGCTAACTGTAATGCGTCCTGTGGGAACAGAGGACACAACTAACAAAGCCATCAGGGCCCAACTGCACCTCAAAAAGTAAAAGTAAAAAAAGTGCACAAGAACATATCGAAAAATGTAAGGTATTAGTTAATATTATGGCCACAATACATAAGCTGGCAACCCACGTCACGGGTCCTCACGCTTGCCAGTCCTAGTCTAACAGCAAAAACCACAACAGGAGGAAAAAAAGAGGAAAAAACCTCCACTATTCTAGAAAAAACACCACAGAAAAAACAGGCAAAGGTGCTTACCTGTCTAGGCCTCAAATCAAATGCACTCTCATGGTGCAGTGGGCCCCAAGTAAAGATGGCGACTACACAGGTGTGGTAATACCAAATGAGACAGCCAGCCTACAATCAGGGATTGGCCGCTGGGCACACCAGTGCAAATAATAATCTGCAGCAATGTTCACACAGAGTATGCACAGCAACTGGATCCTAGCCTATTAGTAACGCCATGTGGCGGGCTGACCAGTGCTAACTGTAATGCGTCCTGTGTGAACAGAGGCCACAACTTACAAAGCCATCAGGGCCCAACTGCACCTCAAAAAGTAAAAGTAAAAAAAGTGCACAAGAACATATCGAAAAATGTAAGGTATTAGTTAATATTATGGCCACAATACATAAGCTGGCAACCCACGTCACGGGTCCTCACGCTTGCCAGTCCTAGTCTAACAGCAAAAACCACAACAGGAGGAAAAAAAGAGGAAAAAACCTCCACTATTCTAGAAAAAACACCACAGAAAAAACAGGCAAAGGTGCTTACCTGTCTAGGCCTCAAATCAAATGCACTCTCATGGTGCAGTGGGCCCCAAGTAAAGATGGCGACTACACAGGTGTGGTAATACCAAATGAGACAGCCAGCCTACAATCAGGGATTGGCCGCTGGGCACACCAGTGCAAATAATAATCTGCAGCAATGTTCACACAGAGTATGCACAGCAACTGGATCCTAGCCTATTAGTAACGCCATGTGGCGGGCTGACCAGTGCTAACTGTAATGCGTCCTGTGTGAACAGAGGCCACAACTTACAAAGCCATCAGGGCCCAACTGCACCTCAAAAAGTAAAAGTAAAAAAAGTGCACAAGAACATATCGAAAAATGTAAGGTATTAGTTAATATTATGGCCACAATACATAAGCTGGAAACCCACGTCACGGGTCCTCACGCTTGCCAGTCCTAGTCTAACAGCAAAAACCACAACAGGAGGAAAAAAAGAGGAAAAAACCTCCACTATTCTAGAAAAAACACCACAGAAAAAACAGGCAAAGGTGCTTACTTGTCTAGGCCTCAAATCAAATGCACTCTCATGGTGCAGTGGGCCCCAAGTAAAGATGGCGACTACACAGGTGTGGTAATACCAAATGAGACAGCCAGCCTACAATCAGGGATTGGCCGCTGGGCACACCAGTGCAAATAATAATCTGCAGCAATGTTCACACAGAGTATGAACAGCAACTGGATCCTAGCCTATTAGTAACGCCATGTGGCGGGCTGACCAGTGCTAACTGTAATGCGTCCTGTGTGAACAGAGGCCACAACTTACAAAGCCATCAGGGCCCAACTGCACCTCAAAAAGTAAAAGTAAAAAAAGTGCACAAGAACATATCGAAAAATGTAAGGTATTAGTTAATATTATGGCCACAATACATAAGCTGGCAACCCACGTCACGGGTCCTCACGCTTGCCAGTCCTAGTCTAACAGCAAAAACCACAACAGGAGGAAAAAAAGAGGAAAAAACCTCCACTATTCTAGAAAAAACACCACAGAAAAAACAGGCAAAGGTGCTTACCTGTCTAGGCCTCAAATCAAATGCACTCTCATGGTGCAGTGGGCCCCAAGTAAAGATGGCGACTACACAGGTGTGGTAATACCAAATGAGACAGCCAGCCTACAATCAGGGATTGGCCGCTGGGCACACCAGTGCAAATAATAATCTGCAGCAATGTTCACACAGAGTATGAACAGCAACTGGATCCTAGCCTATTAGTAACGCCATGTGGCGGGCTGACCAGTGCTAACTGTAATGCGTCCTGTGTGAACAGAGGCCACAACTTACAAAGCCAATCCCTGATTGTAGGCTGGCTGTCTCATTTGGTATTACCACACCTGTGTAGTCACCATCTTTACTTGGGGCCCACTGCACCATGAGAGTGCATTTGATTTGAGGCCTAGACAGGTAAGCACCTTTGCCTGTTTTTTCTGTGGTGTTTTTTCTAGCACAATTTACATGCAGCGCAGGACGAGTATAAAGGGGTTGCAGGAACCCTATTCTTATGACCCTATGTGGAATGACCTGTCTGCCATATAAGCCTAACATGGCACTATTTTGTAGCCCCCCCTTCTTCAATATTGCCTGTGATAGTCCCCGTGATCGGCTGCGTTAGACCATGTGATGTGATAGCTACAGGGCAATATAGGCTTTCAGGAAATTCAGATTAAATTTGTCACGGATTGATGCGATCTTCTCTAACTATAAAAATTTGTACTGAATAAAAAGTCCCTTATCTATGGTACAGTTTGGCAGATTTAAAAAAAACTGAATACACAGAGGAGCAGCGTAAATACAATAAGAGCAGATCCTGGCCACTTTTGACCTTGTGATAAGTCCTCTTTGATTACCCCTTTTAAAGGCTGGTTCACATGTGTCTGACTTTCTTGCTAGAATTCCTTCTGGCGTAGTAGGAAAATGCAGAAGGTGATCTGACTATAAGAATAATCTCCTAGGCTTTATATGAAGAGATTTTTGCTCAGTGGAATTGGACCACCCGCTAGGACCGTGCGGTACTCGTGCCGGGTCCGGCAGTACTTAAAGACGTGGTCACGGAAGCCGTGACCCGGTCCGTGGTACTGGGCGTCCAACAAAAATGATGAAGGCATGTGAAAAATAAAGTCTTTGGGAGATAATTTGTGACGCCACCTGTAGTGTTCGGCCAGGATGGCCGACGCTGCTTAAAGGGATTGCTTGGGCACATGGTAACGCAGCGAGGATGGTTCTGCTCCCAATAGGTGGAGCGGGGCCCCTGGGCTACTGGTGCAGTTGGTAAGGGATGATAGATGGTGGGGTGCAGGACTGAGGGTACAGGAAATAATTGGATGACACAGGGATTGCAGTTTCCTTTACATTTTACTGGTGAATTGCACGTACAGTCTGGGCCACAGGTCACAGGTGTTCATGGGGTCTGGGCAGCTTGGGAGTAACATGGGATCCACCTAGCCAGGTTGGTTCGGAGGCCTTACTTTTGCACTGTATTTTCTTTCCCTTGCTGCCTGAAGTTTTACACAAGTTTCTCTCAGTGTCTGTTACTCCTATGCCGTATGGCTAACAGCATGAGCCTTTCATGGGCACTTTCCTGTCTTTGGCAGCCCCAGGCTCCTGATATGCTGTTGTGCCTCCGGGGGTCAGATGGGCCAGGAGACCTGCAATATCTTGCCCTCTGGTTCTAGTTGCTGGGCTTTTAGTACTCGTGCAACCACATACTCCAGTGTCCGGTTTCTTCTGCACTTAATCCTGGGAAGAGCTCAGTCACAGCTCCACTCCCAGTCTCTCTCCTCACATGCTTCCTCTCCCTTCACTGTCTCACACAGAACTCACTAACCCCACCTCCAGGCCAGAACTTATAGGGAAGTTCCCCTGAAACCGGGTTTAGAGCTCCTCTTTCTGGTCTGGAGTAAGGAAGTTGTTGTATATTTGAATTACCTGACAAAGGGATCCCTCCTTACTTCCAGGCATGATACCATCCCCCCTGTGAGGAAGGCAATGCCATTGTGGCAACCGGACTCCTGGGGTGCCACATTATCATTTGTAATCAGCAGTGATCAATTGTGATACCAGATGTCTGCTTGAGACGGACAAGGAAATGTGGCCTGAAAGTCAGAAGTTCAAAACATTGTTACCCTTTTGCTCATTAGTGTATTTCTCTCCACGACAATGAGCACCAGACAGGTGAACAAAATACAGAAAAGTCAAAACTTGCTTCTGGCTTAGAAGTAAACAAAACTGATTTGTATGGGCCAGCGTAATCACAGAGTGTTTAGAAAATGAAGTAATAAAAAATAGTAGATGAGAAAAAAATTTAAATAATTCTAAATAATATTGTCATTAAAGTATAATATAATCAATGAAACGATCTATTCATTATCATCTGCCTAAATAATCCAGTCAGCAAAATAAAGTAGAAGATGGTCAGTAAAGTATTTTATAGTATGTAAACTAAGGTATTAAACTATTCTCTTTTGGTTGTCAAAATAATCACTAAAGTACAGTAAAGTGTGCTATATTATGATCAGTAAAAAGAGCCATTCTGTATCTGTTGTCTAAAAAATATAGTACATAAAGAAAAGAGTAATTTGGTGATGAGCGAATACATTTGAGTGGAATTATATTCCATTTGAATTCTACAAACCTCTGCATTTGTCAAAATGCAGATTTTTTTCTATTTGCTCCCCTCCGGATTCTTCAAAATGTTTCTGACCTAAGAAAAGGGTAAAAGCAATAAATGATTATACTCACGTTATCCCTCACCTCACTGACTCTCCGCTCCTCAGTGTCACGGTACACGCTGTGACTTCACAACGTTGGGTCCGTTCATGTGCTTGCGTAGAGCCGGAAGTCCCAACCAAGCATGGTGAGGTCCAGGGATTCGGCGTTTGTGATGGTGATAAGATGTGTTAAGGACCGGACAGGTGACAGTGAGGAGTGGACAGACTGGAGAGGTGAACGGTGAGGTGAGTATAGGGGACATTAAATTCATGGAGAATAACTTCCCTGATAATCGAATTTCCTGGAAAAATCTGCACAAATAGGCAAATTCAAATTTTGCCTGACCTGCTCATTTCTTGATAAATGTAACTATTCTCCATTGGTTGGTTAATACAGACATGGCAAACCAATTCACTCCTACAAAGATTCAGTTAACACATAGAAATAATGTAAATGTTTAATTTATTTATTCTTAAAGCAGCATGAATAAGCGTCCAGATTATAGTTCATTGCCTAAATCTGTTAATGATGATTTGGCACAGATTGTCCAGTAGATGGCACCATTTCTCCATCCGTAATTACTCGGGCTCTTGCTTTACTGCAGAGCTCAGTATCTTGGGGAATGTTCTTCTTATTGAACTTATTCAGGACCTCTAATAAAGAAATTGGTATCAGGTTTGGTTTACATTCCGTGCTTGCAGCCACATTGATTTGCTAAAATTGTAAACAAACCCAGAAAAATAATGACATGTATATCTATGTATCCTTATTATAGTCCGAGAAGCATTTTTTTCTTTCTGTAGAGCAGAAATCAATTTGATGTCTACTGTCCTCAACAGAAAAATAATGACATAATGTGCGTAATTCTTCATTTGATTCCTAAGTTGACACTCTAGGGAAATTAACCACTTGCTACTGCTGCTTTGCTCACAGATTACAGCTGATTGAAGTGATCCTAGTAGCAGAAAACCCTGAAATCAGCTAATTGTCATTAAATTGTTCTAATAAAAAAGTATAAGAAAAAGCTGACTATGTATTTAGGTAAAACCTCACCTACTGGTAACCATAATCATCTTTGCTTTGGTTGTGACCTGTGTAACTGAGTGTAAAGATATCAATTGCAGCCAGGCGTTGCTTTCTTGTGAGGCAGAAGGCCTCGTTTGTAAACATGGAAGGCACTAGAATTATAAATGACAATGGTAGCAGGGGGCCATTGTTACAGATTTCACATTGGGGCCCAAGAACTGTCTACTTTATACTCATAAACTATATAAAATATTTTTGCACACATAGCACGCACAAGGGTCTTCTTCACCTGACTGCGGGTTTAATAACCTGTGCTGACAGCATCGTAGTGTCGCAGTCTTAAAGGAGTTGTCCATTACTTGGTCTTGATCCGTATGTTTGCCCCCCGGTAAAATAAAAACACCTAGGGATCACTCACATGAGCGTTTACATCGGCAAATGCTAGATAATGTTTTATCTGATAGCACTCGAACCAAATTTATTCAATGGGGCAGTGCTGATCAAGGTTTTTTTTCTTATGCCCATGGGCGCCGCTACCATGTGGCAAGTTGAGCGCTTTGCCTCAGGCGGCACTGCAGTCACTGAAGTGAGGGGGCGGCAGATTCTGCCGCTATAGTAACTGAGTTTGTGTTGGAGACGCAGGTTCAGTTAGTACTCTATTATACAGGGCGTGTGACTGGCCGGGTCCTGATCCTCCTGCAACATTAGCTTAGCTGCGACATCACTGACAACATGTGACTGATCACATGCTCATGACATCATGAAAGGTCCTCTACCTCCCGGATGTAGTCTTCTCCAGTATGGTAAGTATGTGCTCCGGCCACTACTGTTCTGTGCAGCTCCGCTGCTGAGGTACGGTGGCCGCATTGTTCTGTGTTCCTCCGCGCACACTATAGGGCGGCTGCAGTGACTGGCGGAGAGCTGGGTGTGTCAGGGACCAGGTGCAGTTTGTGCGTGTTCACAGTTCTGCCTGTGCTGCGGTTTCCCTGCAGATTTTACAAGTTCACACGTCCAGACCTTGCTGTGGATTCCGCACAAGTCTGCAGCAATCTATAGTACTATACAGGTAGCGGGAGTTTAACCATCCCATTCACACACTGCAGAAAAATGCAGGGTGTGAAACCTGCCGCGGCCTTCACCATAGCCTGAGTAGGGTGGACTCATCAGTAACCTGCGGATTCACTTACAAATCCGCAGCGGATATTTCTTACAATGTGTGAACCTAGCCCAGAGTTAAAGAATAAATATAAGCTGAGCTATATGCTACGTGGCTGTGCTATATGCTACGTGGGCTGTTATATGCTATGTGGCTGTGCTATGTACTATGTGGGCTTTGTTATATGCTACGTGGGCTGTGATAAATGCTATGTGGGCTGTACTATATGCTATGTGGGCTGTACTATATGCTATGTGGGCTGTACTATATGTTACGTGGGCTGTTATATGCTACTCGACTGCTATATGCTTTGTAGGCTGTGTTATATACTACGTGAGCTTTTATATGCCACGTGGCTCTGTTATATACTACGTGGGCTGTTATATGCTACGTGGGCTGTGCAGTATACTATGCGGCTGTGCTATATGCTACGTGAGCTGTGTTATATACTACATGGGCTCTGTTATATGCTACGTGGCTGTGCTATATTTCTGTGCTGTATTTGTGCATCATGAATCGTGGTATGTGTTAAAGCAGAGAGGCTAGGTTCACCCCTGCTTGTGCCAATTCGGCATTCTACAAGTTTCTGCACAAATGGTATCGCACTCACCTATTCAAGTCTGTGGGTGCGTGGAAAACATCCGTGGACTCAGACAATGGAGACGATGGAGAAATTTTATACTCCATCTTCTCACCCGCGCTACGATTCTGTCAACCAAGAGAATCAAATACACTAAGCTGACATGGATAAAACTGAGATAATAGTTTGATCCAAGTGTTATTTCCATACTAGAATTGATGTGATTCTCTCAAATGAGAAAACATATGTTCGTGTGACCCGTTGCTTAACTCACCTCTGGAGTCGGCGTCATTCCAGCAATGTCAGCCCTAGCTCTCCTGGAGATTGCATGCCATTATGTCATGTGATTGCTGCAGAAAATCTGTGCTGGCTTCACTCAGAAGAGTGACAGCACTGGTGGCAGGGTAAGTACAGGTTAAGTTGTTTTATTTTTAGATAGAAAAGACCTGTGAAATATAAAATATATCCTTGGAAATCTTTTTAAAATTATAAGTGATGTGCGCCTACAGCACAGAAAACTGATGCTGAACTGATCAATTTAGCATCAATGAAATTAGAAAAGTTATGAACTCCCAATTCCAATATTTTATACTACTTCTTCCACTTTCAAAATAATCAGAAACATCAACTTTTTGTGGACAATGGAAAAAGGAGCCCATTTTTAAGGACTATCCAGAAATTTGAATGGTTTGCAGCTGTATAATATAGGCACAAGAATATTCCCACAATGATCTCATAAAACCGGGCTTGAATTAACACTACTTGCATGCCCTGCACCATCTCCATAATTTCTGGCTATTTATAGGAATGTTAGCAAAGTATTGCACCTGGTCAAAAGCAAAGCAAATGTCAGTAGAAAGTCATTTCAATGTAGCCTGCCATCAGATTCAAGGTCAATGAACCACAGGCAGCATGAATCAAAACTGGGCTGTGTGACTTCAGCCAGGTAATTTCTTCTGTGAAATGCCGTAACATTTCAGAGAAAACATAGTTTGAAAGCCCAGCCGATGACTATAGAGAGAGACTTGAGTAGTC
This sequence comes from Ranitomeya variabilis, assembly GCF_051348905.1. NCBI lineage: Eukaryota > Metazoa > Chordata > Amphibia > Anura > Dendrobatidae > Ranitomeya > Ranitomeya variabilis. The sequence continues at coordinate 105,913,544 of NC_135233.1, forward strand.
CAGTGCAGGCCCCGTCCAGGTTCTCCCCACCCATCTCCAGTTTATTGATATGTCTCTTCCATGTACAGTCATTGCTTTGTTGACACCATTGGAATTATTCTAGAAAATGAAGTATTTCTCACAGAAATCAATTGCAATTCTACATGTTTTGTTATACACATGTTTATTTCCTTTGAGTGTTTTTGAACAACACAAACAAATGAGAAAAAAAAGCAAATGGGATATAGTTTCACACAAAACCCCCAAAATGGACCAGACAAAATTGTTGGCACTTTCAACTTAATATTTGGTTGCACACCCTTTGGAATAAATAACTGCAATCAATCGCTCCCTATAACCATCAACTTGCTTCTTACACCTCTTAACGGGTATTTTGGACTACTCTTCATTTGCAAACTGCTCCAGTACTCTCATCTTGAAACTCATTTATGTCCACTTCAGATCTCTCCAGCTCTTTGTTTCCATATATTTCTGGGTGCTTCTTGAAATATGTTTGGGGTCATTGTCCTGTTGGAAGACCCATGACCTAGGATGTAAACTTAGCTTTCTGACATTGGTCACTACATTGTGACCCAAAGAGCTTTAGTAGTCTTCAGATTTCATGATGCCTTGCGCACAATCAAGGCACACAGTGCCAGAGGCAGCAAAACAACCTCAAAACAGCTTTGAACCTCCACGATATTTGACTGGATGAACTGAGCAATTTTCTTTGTAGGCCTCCTTCCATTTTCAGTAAACAGTACAACGATGTGTTTTACCAAAAAGCTATATCTTGGTCTCATCTGTCTGCAAGATCCTTTCATAGAAGTATTTTGACTTATTCACATACATTTTGGCAAACTGTAGCCTAGCTTTTTTATGTCTCTGTGTTAGCAGTGGGGTCCTCCTGGGTCTCCTGCCATAGCATGTAATTTCATTCAAATATTGATGGATAGGTCGTGCTGACACTGATGCACCCTGAGCCTGTAGTACAGCATGAATTTCTTTGGAACTTGATTGGAGCTGCTTATCCCCATGTGGACAATCCTGTGCTGCAACCTTTCATCAATTTTTCTCTGCCGTCCATTGCAGTGCCATGTGTTGTCAACTTCTTGATTATGTTGCACACTGTGGACAAATGAACATCAAGATCTCTGGAGATGGAATTGTAACCTTGAGATTGTTGATATTTTTCATCAATTTTGGTTCTCAAGTCCTCACACAGTTCTCTACTCTTTCTGTTCTCAATGCTTAGTATGGCACACACAGGCACACAATACTAAGATTGAGCTAACTTCTCCCCTTTTTATCTGGGTTCTGGTGTGATTTTCATGTTGACCACACCAGTTACTTGCTACAGGTGAGTTTTAATGAGCATCACATCCTTGAAACAAAGCTGTTAACCCACATTTTTGGAAAGTTGCCAACAATTTTGTCTGGACCATCTTTGGGGTTTTGTGTAAAATTATGTCCAATTTGTCCTTATTTGTCTGTTTTTTTTGAGTTGTGCCAATACACACAAAGGAAATAAACATGTGTGTAACAAAACATGTAATTGCAATAATTTTCTGAGAGAAATACTTTATTTTCTGGAAGAATTTTAACAATTTCAATGACGGTATGCACAAAGATAACAACCTATCAATCAACTGAAGAAAGGCAGGGAGCCAGCCAAGGTTTGCGCTAGATTAGTCAGGTCTTTCCCAGGTTCTTGGTCTGTATTTCAATTGCACAGCCAGGATCAAATTCATTCTGCTCATGGTTCATGCTGCATGAGTCTAATGTTAGGTTCACTTTGATAAAACTTGCTGCAGTCACCCTTCTTTTTATCCAAGCCTAAAAACTAACTGTTCATCTCGTCCAATACATCAACTGAAAGAATTTGTTGTGAATTATCTTCCTTAGCCCACGGAGCGCTGTGGCTTGGGGATTAAGGGACAGAAAAGACTGTAATGCCATTGATGTTATTGAAGGACCTAATCTATAAGATTGTCTCTTATGCAGGAGGAGAGTAGTGAAAAAGCAAGCATGCTCGTCACTACTCATTACTCGCTCAAGCATCAGTGTGCTCAAGATGTTTGTTCCTCGGCAAGCATTTTTTGAATGCTCGCACGGGAGCTTGGGTCCCCGTGTAGAAATCGCAGAAACGCAGGATGCAGTGATGGACGGGAGGCAGAGCAAGGGTTAACAGGTTTATTTACAGGGGAATACTCCACGCAGGGAGGTAAAGAGTTAAACAGTATGAATGGCAAAGTGAAGTACAAAGGTACAAATAATGACACTTCGGTAGCAGCTCCTGCTGTGAACTCAATAGCGCCGGCAACGGCGGGCGCAGTGCTTTTCAAGAATGTTACTGTAGTCGTTAGTTCGTCGTCTTCTGCCGTCAGTGGTCGGTCTACGGTACCTTCCACTGCCCCTTGTCTATATACTGATGTGGCTAACAAAAGCATGGGCCACAGTCCTGTGCAAGCCCAGCATGGCTCTTTAACTATCAACTATTCTCTGCCCACGTCAGGGCGCAATTGTCAGTCCCGTGTATGGTCTGTCTTGGGGCAGTGCATGTGCGGTACTCACAGTCACGTAGTGTACGGCAGCCGGTTCTATTTGTCGGTTCCTGGACACACATCGCATGTCCCGCTCTCCCTGGTCCTCGCTGTTGGCAGCAGGGGACACTGATCTGCTTGGCGCTGGTGCTCCCGGCTTGGGCACTACTCTCTGTGGCTGTTGCAACACCCAGCTCGGCTCTGCTCTGTTTATATGGCGCTACTCGGCTCTGCTCCGTGAAGCTCTGCTCCACATGGCTCTGCTCCACACAGCTCAGCTCTGCACAGCTCAGCTCTGCATGACTCAGCTCTGCAAGGTTCTCTCTCCAGGTTGCTGCTGAGCACACTACTCCCCTCACTACAGCAGTTCCCGTCCTTCAGGCCGGCTGCAGCAGTCTCTGCTTTGCGCACTTTTTCCCTCTTTTCTTCCATTCATCTCCCACAGCAGGAAGCCCCTCCTCTCTAGAGCTTCCCCCAGCAACAGGGGAAGGTCCGCCTCACTCAGGCTTCCACCTGGGAACAGTGGATGCAGCCTCTCCAGTTCCAGACCCAGCACGCAGGTACCCGCTGCCTCGTCTACCTCCTGACACCCAATCCGCTTGTTTGATGCTTTCTAGACAGCCAATAAACGTGGACATTGCCTGCCAGTCACTGTAATAGGAAACTATGTGTCATAGTTCCAAGCATAGTGTCATAGTTCCTATTACAGAAAACCTGTAATAAGAACTATGACACTATGCTCATCACACTGTACCCCAGAAACAGGCAGAGCAGGAAGATGTGCTGCTGAGAGAGCGACAGAATTGTAGATGCATATAAGGCAGGGATGCAACCACATTTATATTTCTTTCAAATACAACAACAACCCTTCTTAGGGATAATTATAATCAATAGTAATACTCCTTTTAGCAGCACATAGGTAAAGATTGTGCTGAAGGGATCGTGTAATACAGGATAGGGTGAATTGCCATCCTTTATGTTGCAGGCTGCAACTCATACCAAAACTACTTCTCAGGGCTAATAATATTCTTTTTGCTCTTAATCCTGCAAATTGTTCCGAAATATTACACACAATTTTTACTGCGGCAGTTATGCATCAAAAGCATACAGCCAGACTTGGTTTGATCTCAATAGTCTCGCTATATTGCTCTTGCAGGGTAACCAGTCTATCTGAGGTGTGCAAATTTTCCTGCAATAGTAATACTTCAAATTTTTTTCAGTAGTGAAATATTATATGGCATTTATAGTGCTCCAGTTGGGCATAAAAAACTTGGTTAGTTAGAAATAGCATTGCTATATTTATATTGCTTCATATTGCAGCGTATGTCCATCTGACGTGGGCAAGTTTTCTAGGCTGAAGCTGTAGGCAAGGTGAATATGTGCCTGCAACTGAGCACAACAAAAACACACATCATGTCAATCTAGCTTCCTGTCCCACTTTGCAGGGGGACACAGAACACCACTCTTGAAGCCAGACCAGTGTGAAAAGTTTGTTGGATGGATAGCAAATAATGCTTCCAGTTACTTTGCCAGCACCACTCTGTTTTCCAAACTGTTCAATTTCAGTAGCTGTTATTCTGAACAATGTAATCCTCACCCTGATGCTCCTTTCTCCGACCATGTTGAGTGCTCAGAGACAATTGAATCCATACTTGGACACTCTGAAGAGCTGTTCACATTTCCATTTATAGATCTGGCTTTTGTCCCTACATGTTTCCAGCAGGACATGAGGAAATCGCATGTAGCCCAAATATTTGAGCAACTGCGCTCACAAGGTGATGATGGAAAAATGTAATTAATGTCACAAGAGGTGGATGACAATGAGACATGATTGTCAACAAGTGGTGACATCAGCATGCCAGGAGTATGATCAGGATGTTTAAGTGGAAGATGAGGTGGTGGACTATAAACTCACTGACCCAACCTGGGAAAAGAAATGCAAAACAAGGACAGCAGCACACAGAGGGAGGACTATGCAGCAGCACAACAGGCAGGAAGAGAGTGGTCAGAGACACAAGGCGGGCAACTGTTCACCAGAGTACCAACACAGGTCAGGTTGCAAAGCCAGGGTTAGGCGTTCCAGAGTCTGGCACTTTTTTAAGTTAACACAAAAAAGGCCATTTGCAACATCTGCCATGCCAGCATTAGCAGGGGCAGCACAACTACTTGCCTGACCACAACCAGCATGCTCAGACACATGCAAGCAAAGTACCTCACTACTTGGGCCAAATGCCAGGGTTCAGAAACAATGTCTGCAGGTGACACCACTGCTCTTCCCCAGTTGTATGTGCCTGCTAATCCCCTGTCCATGATGTAGGCACAGATAACTCCCACCCTGTCATTGCATACTTGCAAACACCATCAGCGACCACGTCCTTCTCCCTACCCAGTCCTTGGAACGCAAGTGTAAATATGCAGCCACCGAACCACAGGCCACAATACTAAATGTCAAGATTTCCAGACTGCTTGTCCTGGAATTGTAGCCATTTAGCCTTGCAGAAACTGAAGCTTTCTGCAACCTCATGGTGATGGCTGTCCATTGTTCGTCATTCCCCAGCGTCCTCCATAATTCATCTGCCTTACAACTACTGAGTATCCAAGTTAGACATGTGCATTACCTGTCTCTCTATGGCTTGAAGGTCATGGCCTTCCCTGATGCTTTTGTTTTGTTAAAGCAGGTTTTTAGTGCCACTGGGGGTATTATAACCAATATGCGCATTCGCCAGTCGACTGAAAAGGCTGACTTTTATAAAAATGAGCAAGGGCTGTATTGCGACAGACTTCTCTACATCATCGGATGACAGCAGCAGAGCATAAACTCAAATTCAGTGGGTTTTTTTAGTCTATTCCCATGCACCTCTTCTCCCAAACATGGGTATATTCTTCAAGATTTCATCTTTTTTGTGTCCTCCTCCTCCTCAACTATCATAACAACAGGGTGATCATGCTACCCTCGATATACATTTTTTAAGAGTGTTTAAGATGCCCGCATTAACAAATTTTAGAGGCCTACCTCGAACTTTCTTTGATATACAGTATATGTATACCTCCACTTACTGCATGGGCATTAACAGTCTGGGATACCCACTCCTTAATTCTGAGGCCCTCCGCTATGTCTTTTCAAAGGGTATTGAAGTGCCTCCTTCTAATTTTTGACATCTCTTGCACTTATTGCACACGATTTACCAGTTTAGGAGACCCACACCTTAGTAATGGGAAAAATTTATTTTCTGAGGATCCACCTTCTAGTTGAGGGAACATTTTTGAAAACTATCCAGTGCCTTGCTGTGGGCAAAAGGGATCTAACATTGCATACAAGATTACATAGCCGGGACAGGAGAATTTGTATAGTAAGTACAGAAGATCCTGGTCTCCTCCATGTCAGGCTGAGCAGATGGGAAACTCTCCACTATATTCCTCAGCATGGCTGATGAATAGTGTTGAGCGATACCTTCTGATATCGGAAAGTATCGGTATCGGAAAGTATCGGCCGATACCGTCAAAGTATCGGATCTAATCCGATACCGATACCCGATCCCAATGCAAGTCAATGGGACGAAAATATCGGAATTAAAATAAACCCTTTCTTAACTTGTAGGTTCATTCTACATGAAGGAAAACAACTAAGAATAATGTAGGATGTATTGGGGGACGTGGCGGAGACATTAAAGGCACAGAGGTTTAGCCCAATCTAATAGAATAGCAGGATTTTGTTTTTTTTTATGACGTTCGGCGTTAGAAAAATTTTGACTATGTTAATTTTTTTTTTATTTTGTCAGATATTGATGTTTCACTACTTCCACGCCCTTCACCTTCTTTTTTACTTCTCCCACACTTTCTTCTTCATTATCCTCATCATCAGCTTCTTTGACATCAACTTCTTCACCTTATTCATCTTCTTCTTCATCTTCTACCTATTATTTTTTTGGTTACATTGTTCATATTCTTTTTATTTTACTATTATCTTCTTCATATTCAACTTCTTCATCATATTCTTATTTGTGACAGGCATTCCCGTAGTTGTTATCTATAAAAGTTTGAAGATTACACCTTCCGTTCTGCCTGTCACAAAAGAGTTACATTTGTCCGCGTTCAGTTTGGCCTGCAGCATCAGGCTTTATCCAGGGGGACCACGAGGAGGAACGGACTCACCCCCATACACTGCTTAGTCTTCTTCTGCTTATAATTTAGATAATATCTTTTGCTCTGATATTTAGTCTTATGCTTAATGTTCTTCTGCTCTTTGTTCTGCAGCCTCTTGTTCTTCTGCTTCTCGGTCTTCCAGGTCGTCGTCGTCTCCAGGGTCGTCGTCTCCGGGGTCGTCGTCATCGGGGTGGTCTTCAGGGTCATTGTCTCCAGGGTCGTCATCATCTCAGTGGTTGTCATCTCTGGTGTCGTCGTCATCTTAGGGGTGGTCTTCCGGGTCATCGTCTTTAGGGTCTTGAACTTGGAAATGTAGCAGAAGGTACAAGAAGGCAGAGAAAATGCCGAGAAACAGCTGATGGAACTGGAACTCGGATGGCTACCCGAAGGTCCAAGAGCCAATGGAACTACCGAGGACCAGCTGACGTTACTGGAACCCGGTTACTAAGCAGGAGGTACCCGTGCCTGAAAGCACTACCAAGGACCACCTGACGTTGGTGGAACTCGGATACCCAGAGGGAGGCACCTAAGCCAAAGGCTCTGCCCGGAACCAGCTGACGGTACTGGAACCAGGATGGGGAGCAGAAGGTACAAGAGCAACAGACACTGCCGAGAACCAGCTGACGGTACTGGAACCCGGATGGGTAGCCGAAGGTCCAAGAGCCAATGGAACTACCGAGGACCAGCTGACGTTACTGGAACCCGGTTACTAAGCAGGAGGTACCCGTGCTGAAAGCACTACCAAGGACCACCTGACGTTGGTGGAACTCAGATACCCAGAGGGAGGCACCTAAGCCAAAGGCTCTGCCCGGAACCAGCTGACGGTACTGGAACCAGGATGGGGAGCAGAAGGTACAAGAGCAAAAGACACTGCCGAGAACAAGCTGACGGTACTGGAACCCGGATGGGTAGCCGAAGGTCCAAGAGCCAATGGAACTACCGAGGACCAGCTGACGTTACTGGAACCCGGTTACTAAGCAGGAGGTACCCGTGCCTGAAAGCACTACCAAGGACCACCTGACGTTGGTGGAACTCGGATACCCAGAGGGAGGCACCTAAGCCAAAGGCTCTGCCCGGAACCAGCTGACGGTGCTGGAACCAGGATGGGGACCTATTCAAGCTTCTCTTCCTAGAGCCCCAACTAGCGGTGTTGGAGCAAAGGGTCAGCAGGGGGAGAAGAGTGTAGGCCGAAGCCTGCACTGGAGGCATTTGTAGGTCTGTTGTGTCTGCGTGGCTGTTGCAGGACACGTTGCCGGCTACACAGCAGGGGAACAGCTGGCGGTGCTGAACCCCACTGACACATTGGCTGGTGTTTATCTCTGTGCAGCTAGCAGTAGTGGGCCCCAACTGGCGGCGTTAGAGCCCAGGGTCAGCAGGAGGAGAGGGAGCAGAGTGTAGGCCGAAGCCTGCACTGGCGGCAGCTTTGTGTCTGCGTGGCTGTTGCAGGACACGTTGCCGGCTACACAGCAGGGGAACAGCTGGCGGTGCTGAACCCCACTGACACATTGGCTGGTGTTTTTCTCTGTGCAGCTAGCAGTACCGGGCCCCAACTGGCGGTGTTAGAGCCCAGGCTCTGCAGGGTGAGCAGAGTGTAGGCCGAAGCCTAATTGAACCAATTTTAAAGGTAACCTTTAACCCCCCCTCAGGGGTTACAAACTAGAAGAGCCACACCTTATGCAGCAGTAGTGCTGCACAAGTCAAAGGTTGCTCTTTTAATTTTTCTCCTTGCACACGCTGAATGAAACACGTATAACATTTAGCCCTTTATACAGTCAAACTGTGTTGGAGGCGAGAGTTCCCTTCGTAATGAGATGCAGCACAGATGTCAAAAATCCCACCTTGGTGCTTGGCGCGGCCTCCTGAGCATCGCATTTTGCTGTACAGGAGTCTGTGTTGTTGCGTTATCCCTTGGCCATGCGCTGCCTGTCTTCTGACATCATTTCATGTCAGCTGGTGCGGTTCGCGATGCCCATGAATCCCAGCCCCGCAGTGTCTTTACAGTGTTTCACACTGCGGGGCTGGGATTCATGGCCTGGCGCAGTACATATGTCCGCCTCTCGCTCGTGTCCTTACACCTGCTACAGACTGTGCGGCGTCAGCTGATCCCTCATCGCATGCCGCGGCCATGAAGCCGCACCGTCTGAAGAAGGCGGAAGGAGCTGAGTGACAGCCTGGCGAAGATATGCACTGCTCATGCCCGTCAATCACACCCTCGCAGTCAAAATAAATAAGACACCGAGGGGCGTTGTGTCGGGCAGGGCGGCCACAGAGGCGCAGCCAGCCAAACAATGATGTCAGAAGAAGGGCTGTGCTACCAAGGGGGTTGTTGCGTGTCATTACAAAGTAAAGTCACACCTCAGGGACGTTTTAATGGTCTCAGGGGACACATTGTAGACGTGTTCTGTTCCACGTGTGCAAGGAGAATAAGTTTATGAGCCACCTTGCACACATGCAGCATTACTGCTGTACAAGGTGGCTGGAAAACATACAAACACCTGGGGGAGGGGGGACAGGTTCCCTTCAATTTCAGTTCTTGTGTCTGCATGGCATTTGCAGGACACGTTGCCGGCTACACAGCAGGGGAACAGCTGGCGGTGCTGAACTCCACTGACACATTGGCTGGTGTTTTTCTCTGTGCAGCTAGCAGTACCGGGCACCAACTGACGTTGTTAGAGCCCAGGATCTGCAGGGGGAGCAGAGTGTAGGCCGAAGCCTAATTGAACCAATTTTAAAGGTAACCTTTAAACCCCCCTCAGGTGTTACAAAGTAGAAGAGCCACGCCTTATGCAGCAGTAGTGCTGCACAAGTCAAAGGTTGCTCTTTTAATTTTGTTCCTTGCACAAGCTGAATGAAACACGTACAACATTTTGGCCCTTATACAGTCAATCTGTCTTGGAGGCGGGAGTTCCCTTCGTAATGAGACGCAGCACAGCTGGCAAAAACACCACCTTGGTGCGTGGCGTGGCTTCCTGAGCATCGCATTTTGCTGTACAGGAGTCTGCGTTGTTGCGTTATCCCTTGGCCATGCGCTGCCCATCTTCTGACATCATTTCATGTCGGCTGGTGCGGTTCGCGATGCCCTTGAATCCCAGCCCCGCAGTGTCTTTACATAGTTAAAACACTGCGGGGCTGGGATTCATGGCCTGGCGCAGTACATAGGTTCGCCTCTCGCTCGTGTCCTTACACCTGCTACAAACTGTGCGGCGTCAGCTGATCCCTTATCACATGCCACGGCCATGAAACCACACAGTCTGAAGAAGGCGGAAGGAGATGAGGGACAGGCGAACATATGCACTGCTCATGCCCATCAATCACACCCTCGCAGTCAAAATAAATAAGACACCGAGGGGCGTTGTGTGGGTCAGGGCGGCCGCAGAGGCGCAGCCAGCCAAACAATGATGCCAGAAGACAGGCAGCGCTACCAAGGGGGTTGCAGCGTGTCATTACAAAGGAAAGTCACACCTCCGGGACGGTTAAATGGTCACAGAGGACACATTTTTGACGTGTTCAGTTCCACATGTGCAAGGAGAATAAGTTTATGAGCCACCTTGTACACATGCAGCATTACCGCTGTACAAGGTGGCTGTAAAACATACAAACACCTGGGGGTGGGGCGACAGGATCCCTTCAATTTCAGTTCTTGTGTCTGCGTGGCTTTTGCAGGACACGATGCCGGCTACACAGCAGGGGAACAGCTGGCGGTGCTGAACCCCACTGACACATTGGCTGGTGTTTTTCTCTGTGCAGCTAGCAGTACCAGGCACCAACTGGCGGTGTTAGAGCCCAGGCTCTGCAGGGGGAGCAGAGTGTAGGCCAAAGCCTAATTGAACCAATTTTAAAGGTAACCTTTAACCCCCCCCTCAGGGGTTACAAACTAGAAGAGCCACACCTTATGCAGCAGTAGTGCTGCACAAGTCAAAGGTTGCTCTTTTAATTTTTCTCCTTGCACACGCTGAATGAAACACGTATAACATTTAGCCCTTTATACAGTCAAACTGTGTTGGAGGCGAGAGTTCCCTTCGTAATGAGACGCAGCACAGATGTCAAAAATCCCACCTTGGTGCTGGGTGCAGCCTCCTGAGCGTTGTTATTTGCTGTACAGGAGTCTGCGCTGTCGTGTTATCCCTTGGCCTTGCGTTGTTAGCGCTGCCCGTCTCCTGACATCATTTAACGTCGGCCGGTGCGGTTCGCGATGACCATGAATCCCAGCCCCGCAGTGCCTTTACAGTGTTTCACACTGCAGGGCTGGGATTAATGGCCTGGCGCAGTACATATGTTCGCCTCTCGCTCGTGTCCTTACACCTGCTACAGACTGTGCGGCGTCAGCTGATCCCTTATCGCATGCCACGGCCATGAAGCCGCACAGTCTGAAGAAGGCGGAAGGAGATGAGTGACAACAGGCGAAGATATGCACTGCTCATGTCCGTCAATCACACCCTCGCAGTCAAAATAAATAAGACACCGAGGGGCGTTGTGTCGGGCTGGGCGGCCGCAGAGGCGCAGCCAGCCAAACAATGATGTCAGAAGATGGGCAGCGCTACCAAGGGGGTTGCAGCGTGTCATTACAAAGGAAAGTCACACCTCAGGGACGGTTTAATGGTCTCAGGGGACACATTTTAGACGTGTTACATTCGGCGTGTGCAAGGAGAATAAGTTTATGAGCCACCTTGCACACATGCAGCATTACCGCTGTACAAGGTGGCTGTAAAACATACAAATGCCTGGGGGAGGGGGGACAGGTTCCCTTCAATTTCAGTTCTTGTGTCTGCGTGGCTGTTGCAGGACACGATGCCGGCTACACAGCAGGGGAACAGCTGGCGGTGCTGAACCCCACTGACACATTGGCTGGTGTTTTTCTCTGTGCAGCTAGCAGTACCGGGCACCAACTGGCGGTGTTAGAGCCCAGGGTCAGCAGGCGGAGGAGAGGGAGCAGAGTGTAGGCTGAAGCCTGCACTGGTGGCAGCTTTGTGTCTGCGTGGCTGTTGCAGGACACGATGCCGGCTACACAGCAGGGGAACAGCTGGCGGTGCTGAACCCCACTGACACATTGGCTGGTGTTTTGCTCTGTGCAGCCAGCACTTCCGGACAGCAACTAGCGGTGTTGGAGCCCGGGCTCTGCAGGTGGAGCAGAGTGTAGGCCGCAGCCTGCACTGGAGCAAGTTGAAAGGGAACCTTTAACCCCCCCTCAGGGGTTACAAACTACAAGAGCCACAGCTTGGGCAGCAGTAATGCTGCACGAATCAAAGGTTGCTCTTTTAATTTTGCTCCTTGCACACGCAGAAAGAAACACGTATAACATTTAGGCCCTTACGCAGTCAAACTGTTTTGGAGGCGTGAGTTCCCTTTGTAATGAGACGCAGCACAGCTGTCAAAAATCCCACCTTGGTGCTTGGCGCGGCCTCCTGAGCGTTGTTATTTGCTGCACAGGAGTCTGCGCTGTCGTGTTATCCCTTGGCCTTGCGCTGTTAGCGCTGCCCATCTTCTGACATCATTTAATGTTGGCCGGTGCGGTTCGCGATGACCATGAATCCCAGCCCCGCAGTGTCTTTACATTGTTAAAACACTGCGGGGCTGGGAGTCATGGCCAGGCGCAGTACATATGTTCGCCTCTCACACTCGGGTCCTTACACCTGCTTCAGACTGTGCGGCGCCAGCTGATCCCTTATGGCATGCCACGGCCATGAGGCCGCACAGTGTGAACAAGGCGGAAGGAGATAAGTGCCAGGCGAAGATAGGCACTGCTCATGCCCATCAATCACACCCTCGCAGTCTAAAGAAATTAGACACCGAGGGGCGTTGTGTCAGGCAGGGCTGCCGCAGAGGCGCAGCCAGCCAAACAATGATGCCAGAAGAAGGGCTGTGCTACCAAGGGGGTTGTTGCGTGTCATTACAAAGTAAAGTCACACCTCAGGGATGGTTAAATGGTCACAGAGGACACATTTTTGACGTGTTCAGTTCCACGTGTGCAAGGGGAATAAGTTTCTGAGCCACCTTGCACACATGCAGCATTACTGCTGTACAAGGTGGCTGTGAAACATACAAACGCCTGGGGGAGGGGGGACAGGTTCCCTTCAATTTCAGTTCTTGTGTCTGCGTGGCTTTTGCAGGACACGATGCCGGCTACACAGCAGGGGAACAGCTGGCGGTGCTGAACCCCACTGACACATTGGCTGGTGTTTTTCTCTGTGCAGCTAGCAGTACCGGGCACCAACTGGCGGTGTTAGAGCCCAGGGTCAGCAGGAGGAGCAGGGGGAGCAGAGTGTAGGCCGAAGCCTGCACTGGCGGCAGCTTTGGGTCTGTTGTGTCTGCGTGGCTGTTGCAGGACACGTTGCCGGCTACACAGCAGGGGAACAGCTGGCGGTGCTGAACCCCACTGACACATTGGCGAGGTGTTTTTCTCTGTGCAGCCAGCACTTCCGGACAGCAACTAGCGGTGTTGGAGCCCGGGCTCTGCAGGTGGAGCAGAGTGTAGGCCGCAGCCTGCACTGGAGCAAGTTGAAAGGGAACCTTTAACCCCCCCCCCAGGCATTTGTAGCTGAAAGAGCCATCTTGTACAGCACTAATGCTGGAAAAGGTAAACTTAGCTCTTTTAATTATGGTCCTTGCACATGCTGAACCTAACACTTTTGAAATGTGTCCCCTCACACGGTTAAACCGTCCGGTCGGTGGAACTTTCCTTTGTCATGTGACGCAGCACAGCCGTCATTCTTACCCCCTTGGCGCCGTGCGCCTCCTCCTCAGCGTTGTTTGAATCTGTCCCGGAGTCTGCGCTGTTATGTTATCCCTTGGCCAGGCACACTTAGCGCTGCCCGTCTTCTGACATCATTTGGTGTCAGGATGGCTGCGCCTGTGCGGCCGCGCTGGACGAGATCCCGCCTCGCTGTGTCACCTAATGTAATCACTCTGCGGACCTGTGATTCATGGGCATGATAGGAGGGATTGCCACACACACAGCTGGGGAACAGCTGACGTTACTGAACCCCAATAACAGTGGAGGGACTGTTGGGACTGTGCGTACAGCACTACTAGGCAACAACTAGCGGTGTTGGAGCCCAGGGACAGGAGGAGGAGGAGGTGGTGGAGGAGATAGGAGGGATTGCCACACACACAGCTGGGGAACAGCTGACGTTACTGAACCCCAATAACAGAGGAACGACTGTTGACTGTGCGTACAGCACTTCTGGACGGCAACTAGCGGTGTTGGAGCCCAGGGACAGGAGGAGGAGGAGGAGGTGGAGGAGATAGGAGGGATTGCCACATACACAGCTGGGGAACAGCTGACGTTACTGAACCCCAATAACAGAGGAGGGACTGTTGGGACTGTGCGTACAGCACTACCAGGCAACAACTAGCGGTGTTGGAGCCCAGGGACAGGAGGAGGAGGAGGAGGTGGAGGAGATAGGAGGGATTGCCACACACACAGCTGGGGAACAGCTGACGTTACTGAACCCCAATAACAGAGGAGCGACTGTTGACTGTGCGTACAGCACTTCTGGACGGCAACTAGCGGTGTTGGAGCCCAGGGACAGGAGGAGGAGGTGGAGGAGATAGGAGGGATTGCCACACACACAGCTGGGGAACAGCTGACATTACTGAACCCCAATAACAGAGGAGCGACTGTTGACTGTGCGTACAGCACTTCTGGACGGCAACTAGCGGTGTTGGAGCCCAGGGACAGGAGGAGGAGGTGGAGGAGATAGGAGGGATTGCCACACACACAGCTGGGGAACAGCTGACATTACTGAACCCCAATAACAGAGGAGCGACTGTTGACTGTGCGTACAGCACTTCTGGATGGCAACTAGCGGTGTTGGAGCCCAGGGACAGGAGGAGGAGGAGGAGGTGGAGGAGATAGGAGGGATTGCCACACACACAGCTGGGGAACAGCTGACGTTACTGAACCCCAATAACAGAGGAGCGACTGTTGACTGTGCGTACAGCACTTCTGGACGGCAACTAGCGGTGTTGGAGCCCAGGGACAGTAGGAGGAGGAGGAGGTGGAGGAGATAGGAGGGATTGCCACACACACAGCTGGGGAACAGCTGACGTTACTGAACCCCAATAACAGAGGAGGGACTGTTGGGACTGTGCGTACAGCACTACCAGGCAACAACTAGCGGTGTTGGAGCCCAGGGACAGGAGGAGGAGGAGGTGGTGGAGGAGATAGGAGGGATTGCCACACACACAGCTGGGGAACAGCTGACGTTACTGAACCCCAATAACAGAGGAGCGACTGTTGACTGTGCGTACAGCACTTCTGGACGGCAACTAGCGGTGTTGGAGCCCAGGGACAGGAGGAGGAGGAGGAGGTGGAGGAGATAGGAGGGATTGCCACACACACAGCTGGGGAACAGCTGACGTTACTGAACCCCAATAACAGAGGAGGGACTGTTGGGACTGTGCGTACAGCACTACCAGGCAACAACTAGCGGTGTTGGAGCCCAGGGACAGGAGGAGGAGGAGGAGGTGGAGGAGATAGGAGGGATTGCCACACACACAGCTGGGGAACAGCTGACGTTACTGAACCCCAATAACAGAGGAGCGACTGTTGACTGTGCGTACAGCACTTCTGGACAACAACTAGCCATGTTGGAGCCCAGGGACAGCAGGAGGAGCAGTGGAACACAGTGTAGGCCGAAGCCTGATTGGAGAAAGTCTAAAGGGAACATTTAACCCCCCCGCCCAAGGCGTTTGTAGCTGAAAGAGCCAGCTTGTGCAGCACAAAGGATGCAAAAGGAAAAGGTGGCTCTTTTCATTATGCTCCTTGCAAACACAGAACTGAACACTTATAAAATGTGTCCCCTGATACCGTGAGACCGTCCCGGAGGTGGGACTTTCCTTCGTAATATGACGCAGCACAGCCGTCATTCCTACCCCCTTGGCGCCATGCCCCGGCTCCTCAGCGTTGTTTGATTCCTTCCCGGAGCCTGCGCTGTTATGCTATCCCTTGGCCAGGCACACTTAGCGCTGCCCATCTTCTGACATCATTTGGTGTCAGGCTGGCTGTGCCTGTGCGGCCGCGCTGGCCGAGAGCCCGCCTCGCAGTGTCGTCTAATGTAATCCCACCGCGGGCCTGGGATCCATGGCCATGCGCAGTGCATATCCTCGCCTTTCACTCCCCTCCCTACGGCTTCTTCAGACTGTGCGGTGTCACGGCCGTGGCATGCTATTAGGGACCAGCTGACACCGCACAGTCTGAAGAAGCCGTAGGGAGATGAGTGAGAGGTGGAGGTTCAGATATGCACTGCGCATGTCCATGGATCTCAGGCCCCCAGTGGGATTAAATCAGCAGACACTGCGAGGCGGGCTCTCGGCCAGCGCGGCCGCACAGGCGCAGCCAGCCTGACACAAATGATGTCAGAAGATGGGCAGCGCTAAGTGTGCCTGGCCAAGGGATAACATAACAGCGCAGGCTCCGGGACGGAATCAAACAACACTGAGGAGCCGGGGCACGGCGCCAAGGGGGTAGGAATGATGGCTGTGCTGCGTCATATTACGAAGGAAAGTCCCACCTCCGGGACGGTTTTACGGTATCAGTGGACACATTTTATAAGTGTTAAGTTCTGCGTGTGCAAGGAGCTAAACAAAAATAGCTACCTTTTCCTTGTGCAGCATTACTGCTGCACAAGGTGGCTCTTTCAGTAACAAACGCCTTGGGGGGGGGGGGACAGGTTCCCTTACATTTCAGTTGTTGTGTCAGCGTGGCGGTCGCAGGACACATTGCCGGCTACACAGCTGGGGATCAGCTGACGTTACTGAAACCCAATAACACTGGGTCGTATGTTTTGACTGTGCAGACGGCACTTCTGAGCCTCAACTGGCGGTGTTGGAGCCCAGGAATTTAAGTTCAGGTGGTAGAAAGATGAACGCAACAGGAGACCTGGATAACGTAGACAGTGACCTAATTATTTAATCAGGAAGAGGAGTGGCAAATTCCTGCGAGATCCAGGGCTTGTTCATTTTCAGGAAAGTAAGCCGGTCAACGTTATCGGAGGATAGTCGCATGCGACGGTCAGTTAGTACACCACCTGCAGCACTAAAGACACGTTCCGATAATACACTAGCCGCAGGGCAAGCCAGCACCTCCAATGCATACTGGCTTTGCTCTGGCCATGTATCCAGCTTTGAGACCCAAAACTTGAAAGGTGAAGAGCCGTCTGGGAGTACAGCAAGAGGGCAAGACATGTAGTCTGTCACCATCTGACGGAACCGTTGCCTCCTGCTGACTGGAGCCGTCTGTGATGGTGTAGACTTTTGTGGCGGGCACAGAAAACTGTGCCACAGTTGGGCCATACTGGTCTTGCCTTGGGCAGAGGCACTGCTTCTGCTCCCTCTTTGTGCAGAGCCTCCACCACTGCCTGGACGCACTGAGCTGCTTTGTAATGCACTAGCAGCACTTCTCTCAGTTGGAATGGAGAAGATGATGGAATTCACCACTGTGTCTTGGTACTCCCGCATTTTTCGCTCCCGGTTCAACTGTGTGATGAGGCTTTCTACATTGTCCCGGTAGCGAGGATCGAGGAGGGTGAACACCCAATAATCAGACATGTTGAGAATGTGGGCGATGCGGCGGTCGTTTCTCAGACACTGCAGCATGTAATCCACCATGTGCTGCAGACTGCCAACTGGCCAAGAAACGCTGTCCCCTGCTGGAGGCGTGATCTCTGCCCGCTCGTCATCACCCCACCCTCGCTGTACACACTGAGTACTGGACAATTGTGTAACTCCCTCCTCTGGACGGATGTCTTCCTCCTCCATTGACTCCTCCTCATCCTCCTCACAAACTGTCCCCTGCCTATGCGTTTGTGAGGAACCACGTGGCGCTGACTGTCCAGAAGATGATGGAAATGGTGAATCCTCATCCTCCACCTCTTCCACAACATCATCCCTTAGCGCTTGCAGTGATTTTTCAAGCAGGCAGATAAGGGGGACAGTCATGCTGACTAGTGCATCATCTGCACTCGCCATCCGCGTGGAATAATCGAAGGGACGCAAAACCTGGCAGACATCCTTCATAGTGGCCCACTCTGTGGTTGTGAAGTCTGAACGGCGCGGAGTGCGACTTCTTTGCGCCTGATGCAGCTGGTACTCCATTACAGCTTGCTGCTGCTCACACAACCGCTCCAACATATGTAACGTGGAATTCCACGTGGTAGGTAGGTCACATATGGTGCGATGTTCCGGCAGGTGGTGTCGGCGCTGCAGAGCCGCAATGCGCGCTTTTGCCGTGCTGGAACGCCGCAAGTGAGCACACTCTAGGCGGACCTTGTGCAGCAGTGCATCAAGATCCGGATAGTCCCTCAAAAAACTCTGCACGACCAAATTGAGCACATGTGCCAGACATGGGATGTGAGTGAGGTTGCCGAGGCCCAGAGCTGCCACCAGATTTCGGCCATTATCACACACTACCATGCCTGGCTGGAGATTCGCTGGCACAAACCACACATCGCTCTCCTGCTTGATGGCATTCCAGAGCTCCTGCGCTGTGTGGCTTCGATTCCCCAAAGAAATTAATTTCAAGACGGCCTGTTGACGTTTGGCCACGGCTGTGCTCATGTCGGTCGTAACAGGTAAACGTTCATCACGGGTCCATGTGGAGGTGGACTGTGACGGCTCCTGCAGCGATGATTCTGAGGAACTGGTGTAAGAGGAGGAGTCAATGCGTACAGAATGGATTCCTGCAATCCTTGGAGTGGGCAGGACACGTCCTGCGCCACTCGCACGGTCTGTACCCGGCTCAACGACATTAACCCAATGGGCAGTGAGGGAAAGGTATCGCCCCTGTCCATGTTGACTGGTCCACGCATCGGTGGTGAGGTGCACCTTGCTACTGACGGCATTCAGTAGCGCGTGTTTTATGTGTCCCTCCACATGCTTGTGCAGGGCAGGGACAGCTTGCCTGCTGAAGTAAAAGCGGCTGGGCACATTGTACTGTGGGACTGCCAATGACATCAAGTCATGGAAGCTGTCAGTCTCCACCAGCCTGAATGACAGCATTTCCAGTGACAGAAGTTTGGCAATGCCTGCAGTCAGAGCCTGTGCTCGTGGGTGGTTTGACGAGAAAGGCCACCTTTTCTCCCATGCCTGTACTACCGATGGCTGTAGACTGGGCTGGGAGTGTGTGGATGACTGGGAAAGTGGTGTTGCGGGTGGAATTACAGCGGGTCTCTGGACAACAAGGCCAGAGGTTCTTCCACGGCGATCCTGGGAGGAAGCCGAACCAGCTGCGTGTGAGCTGGAGGAAGAGGCAACATGAGCTGAAGAGGTGGTAGCTGCCGCTGTTGGTTGGCCTAGCTCTTCAGTGTGTTTTTCTAACTCCGCCGGGTGCCTGGTGCGCACATGTTTCCACATGTTGGAGGTATTGAGGTTGCTGACATTTCGACCTCTTTTGACTTTGCGATGACACACCTTGCATTTGACATAGCAAATGTCATCTGCAACTGTGTCAAAAAAGGACCAGGCACTGCAAGTCTTGGGAGCGCCCTTTTTGGCTTTTGGAAGAGACATGCTCCTAACGGGTGCCAAAGCGGAGGCTGCAGGATCCGCAGTCTTCCCCCTCCCTCTCCCTCTTTGGGCCGTACGGGGAATCTCTTCCTCAGAGCTGCTCCCACCACCTTCCTGTCCCTCACGCCAAGATGGGTCAAGGACCTCATCATCTACACTACCCTCTGCCCCCAACTGCTCCTCCTGGGTAGTCTCAGCAGCAGAGCACGCACCAGAAAGTGGCACCTGAGTGTCATCATCAGCGGATGCGGCCTGCGATCTGGTGACCGGAGGCACTGGCCCACCCGCCTCTTCAGAGGAAGAGAGAAAAAGCTGTTGGGCGTCACTGCACCCTGCCTCTTCTTCCATTTCTCCAATGCTGCTTGGCTGGCCCCCTGTTTCCAAGCCAAGAAATTCAGAGAACAGAAGTAGAGACGGCTCCTGTCCTGGGCTCTCTGTCTGCTCTGTGTCTGAGAGGATGTGGCACTAATTGAAGTTGATGCATTAGCTGCCATCCATCCAACAACGGCTTCAATTTGGTCTTCACGCAGCAGCGGTGTACGGCGCTCTGCGACAAAGCTGCGCATGAAGGACTGTTCCCTGGTGAAAGTGGGTGCTGATGAGTTACCGGTGCCTGCAGCAGGCACAGAATCCCCACGTCCTCTCCCTGCTCCGCGCCCACGCCCACGTGCCTTACTCACTGCCTTCTTCATCTTGGTTGACTGATAAAGATAAGCAGAAAAGTACTAACGGCTTTGTGTGCTTATTCCTGAACAACTCCTAACAGGTATAAGAAACACTAATTTTCTAAAGTGTGGACTAGACTTTAATATGAGCTAATGTGTCCTACACAAATGTAAAGTGGTGTCACTGGTGTGTTTGGTAAACTTTATTATTTATTTATTTTTTGGGGGCTGAACTGACAACAGAGAGAGCTGCAGTCACACGGAGACCGTGCAGACAGCCGTAAACGGCGCTGCAAGGCCCAAAAACCCTCCTCTACGTTATCCTATGTAGTGTTTTTCCACAAGTTAGCTGGAGACGGGTGGAAAGACACTAATAGGAATTTTTTGAAAAAATGTGCAGCAGCCTGCACTACTTAAAAGAAAAGGAAAATTGATTTTACGGTATGACGCAGTGAAGAACCCTGAGCTGGAGACAACCAGGCTATGGCAGCTCACAGATTACAGGGCGAGCTGCAGTCACACGGAGACCGTGCAGACAGCCGTAAACGGCGCTGCAAGGGCCAATAACCCTCCTCTACGTTATCCTATGTAGTGTTTTTCCACAAGTTAGCTGGAGACGGGTGGAAAGACACTAATAGGAATTTTTTGAAAAAATGTGCAGCAGCCTGCACTACTTAAAAGAAAAGGAAAATTGATTTTACGGTATGACGCAGTGAAGAACCCTGAGCTGGAGACAACCAGGCTATGGCTGCTCACAGACTACAGGGCAAGCTGCAGTCACACGGAGACCGTGCAGACAGCCGTAAACGGCGCTGCAAGGCCCAAAAACCCTCCTCTACGTTATCCTATGTAGTGTTTTTCCACAAGTTAGCTGGAGACGGGTGGAAAGACACTAATAGGATTTTTTGGAAAAAATTAGCAGCAGACTACACTACTTGGAAAAAAACAAAAAACAAAAAGAACAGTATGAGGCAATGAACCACCCTCCCTGAACTAAATACAACCAGCTATGGATGGCCTATGGCTGCACTCAGACTAGAGAGTGGGCTGCACTCACACACACACACACACACACACACACACACACAGACCTTGCAGATCGCTGTGAAAACAGCGCTACAAGGCAAAAGCAAGGTGATTAGTAGGTGAACACAGCGGTTGCTAAATTAGCCTTTGAAAAGCACAAAGAAGCAAATCGCTATCTCTAAACTGGCCCTCAGTCAGCAAACAGCGTCCTGTCACTAACTGAATTCACAGCAGAGTGATCGCAAAATGGCGCCAGCGACTTTTAAACTGCATCATGACATCATTTCAGCAGCCAATCACAGCCTTGCCAGTAGTTTCAGGCCCTCCATGCTGAACACGATGTGCCCACACTTGGAATCAATCTCATTGGCTGATTTCGTACAAATTTGTGCAGTTTGAATCCTGGGAACTTCCGATTCCAGTATCCGATACGCGGCAAGTATCGGATCTCGGTATCGGAATTCCGATACTGCTAAGTATCGGCCGATACCCGATACTTGCGGTATCGGAATGCTCAACACTATTGATGAAATAACAATCCTTGATGCTGCATTAAACTAATCACTCATTTCAGGGCTAATTCAAATAGATTCTATTCTGTTATAATACCGCTCTTTTCTGCACTGCATTTATGTTGAGATGTGGGTCCTCTCCCCTCTGTACCAGTGTGTCACTGTAAACCTGTTTACTGTAAATGATATCTATAACTCTGTATGTAACCCCTTTCTCATGTACAGCACAATGGAATTAATGGTGCTATATAAATAAATAATAATAATAATAATGTGGCAATAAGGATAGTGTGTTACTGCCATCCAGTCAGGGATTATTGCCTTATAAATTATAATCCTTGTTGCTGCTTTATTCCATGCACTCATTAACAGATTCATGTTTTTTACAGTGATCTGTACTGAGAAATGCATTAAAACTGGCAGTGGTGCTTGCATTTCAAAGCGTGAGCGTGCAGCTGTGATCAGAGGTATAAAGTTTACCTCCAGTCACTGTTGTCAACTGATAGGACTACTGCTCCCATCAGTGCCTGCTGTCGCTAATGACAGTGAAAGAAGGCGGCTGATGGGAGTATTCATCAACCAGTGGCTACGCTGAAAATAACCAGCCAAGCAAAAGACACAGCTGTGCGCTGCAACCCTCAGCTGTCAGCGTTAGCAAGGCTAACTATCAAGAATAGCCAGCCTATCAAGAATAGTCAATATTTATTATTTAAATAAATAATAAATAAAAATTGTGGGATCCTCCCCACTTTTGACAACCAGCCAAGCTAAAGCTGACAGCTGGAGGCTGGTATTCTCAGGCTGGCAAGGAGCCATGAATAGTGGGCCCCCAGCCTAAAAATAGCAGCCTGCAGCCACCCAGAAAAGGCACATCTATTAGGAGCACCAATTATGGCGCTTTGAACGACTCTTCCCGCTTGTGCTGTAGCAGTGGCAAGCGGGGTTCATATTTGTGGGGTTGATGTCACCTTTCTATTGTCAGGTGACATCAAGCCCATGGATTAGTAATGGAGAGGCATCTATAAAACACCTATCCATTACTAATCTTATAGCTGATGAAGAGACCTGTGTAGTCTCGAAAGCTTGCAATTTGTTACCATCTTTTCAGTTAGCCATTAAAAGGTATCAACCACTGAGGACTCTCAATTCTAAATATGTTTCAATACAAACTGTATATTTTTTTCAATAGATCTCTTAGACCTATTGAGGCTGATGTACTTACTTGGAATATACATATCAGAATGGCTGTGCAATCCTGATATTAAGATTTTGAGTCCATCAAGTGCTTCTCATTTTAACCCCTTCATGACCCAGCCTTTTTTGACCTTAATGACCTGGCCATTTTTGGCAATTCTGACCAGTGTCTCTTTATGAGGAAATAACTCAGGAACGCTTCAACGGATCGTAGCGATTCTGAGATAGTTTTTTCGTGACATATTGGGCTTCATGATAGTGGTAAATTTAGGTCGCTAATTTTTTAGTTTATTTGTGAAAAAAATGGAAATTTGGCGAATATTTTGAAAATTTCACAATTTTAAAATTTTGAATTTTATTCTGTTAAACCAGAGAGTTATGGGACACAAAATAGTTAGTACATAACATTACCGACATATCTACATTACATCAGCACAATTTTGGAAACAATTTTTTTTTTGTTTTGCTAGGAAATTATAAGGGTTAAAATTTGAACAGCAATTTCTCATTTTTACAGCAAAATTTGCAAAACCATTTTTTTAGGGAACACCTCACATGTGAAGTCAGTTTAAGGGGTCTATATGGCTGAAAACACCCAAAAGTGACACCATTATAAAAACTGCACCCCTTTAGGTGCCCAAAACCACATTCAAGAAGTTTATTAACCCTTCAGGTGTTTCACAGCAGCGAAAGCAACATGGAAGGAAAAAATGAACATTTAACTTTTTAGTCACAAAAATGATCTTTTAGCAACAATTTTTTTATTTTACCAAGGGTAAAAGGAGAAACTGGACCCCGAAAGTTGTGATATAATTTGTTCTGAGTATGCCGATACCCCATATGTGGGGGGGGGGAACCACTGCTTGGGTGCACGACAGGGCTCGGAAGGAAAGGAGCGCCATTTGACTTTTTGAATGAAAAGTTGGCTCCATTCATTAGCGGACACTATGTCGTGTTTGGAGAGCCCCTGTGTGCCTAAAAATTGGAGCACCCCCACAAGTGACCACATTTTGGAAACTAGACCCCCCCAAGGAACTTATCTAGAATAATAGTGAGCACTTTAAACCCCCAGGTGCTTCACAAATTGAACTGTAAAAATTAAAAAGTACTTTTTTTTCACAAAAAAGTTTTTTTAGCCTCAATTTTTTCATTTTCACATGAGTAACAGGATAAAATGGATTGGAAAATTTGTTGAGCAATTTCTCCTGAGTACACTGATACCTCATATGTGGGGGTAAACAGCTGTTTGGGCACACGGCAAGGCTCGGAAGGGAAGGAGCGCCATTTGACTTTTTGAATGAAAAATTAGCTCCAATCGTTAGCGGACGCCATGTCGCGTTTGGAGAGCACCTGTGTGCCTAAACATTGGAGCTCCCCCACAAGTGACCCCATTTTGGAAACTAGACCCCCAAGGAACTTATCTAGATGCATAGTGAGCACTTTAAACCCTTAGATGCTTCACAAATTGATCCGTAAAAATGAAAAAGTACTTTTTCACAAAAATTTTCTTTTAGCCTCAATTTTTTCATTTTCACATGGGCAACAGGATAAAATGGATCTTAAAATTTGTTGGGCAATATCTCCTGAGTACACCAATACCTCATATGTGGGGGTAAACCACTGTTTGGGTGCACGGCAGGGCTCGGAAGGGAAGGAGCGCCATTTGACTTTTTGAATGGAAAATTAGCTCCAATCGTTAGCGGACACCATGTTGCATTTGGAAAGCCCGTGTGTGCCTAAACATTGGAGCTCCCCCACAAGTGACCCCATTTGGGAAACTAGACCCCCAAGGAACTTATCTAGATGTGTGGTGAGCACTTTGAACCCCAAAGTGCTTCACAGAAGTTGATAACGCAGAGCTGTGAAAATAAATATTTTCACAAGGGTAACAGGAGAAATTGGACCCCAAAAGTTGATGTCCAGTTTGTGGGCGTCACATTGCGTTTGCAGAACCCCTGATGTGCCTAAACAGTAGAAACCCCCACATGTGACCCCACTTTAGAAACTTGACCCCCCAAGTAACTTATCTAGATGTGTGGTGAGCACTACGAACCCCCAAGTGCTTCACAGAAGTTTATAACGCAGAGCCGTGAAAATAAAAAAATCATTTTTCTTTCTTCAAAAATGATTTTTTAGCCCACAATTTTTTATTTTCACAAGGGTAACAGGAGAAATTTGACCTCAAAAGTTGTTGTCCAGTTTGTCCTGAGTATGCTGGTACCCCATATGTGGGGGTAAACCACTGTTTGGGCACACGTCGGGGTTCGGAAGGGAGGGTGCACCAGTTGACTTTTTGAACGCAAGATTGGCTGGAATCAATAGTGGCGCCATGTCGCGTTTGGAGACCCCCTGATGTGCCTAAACAGTGGAAACCCTTCAATTCTAACTCCAACTCTAACCCCAACAAATCCCTAACCCTAATCCCAACTCTAACCATGACCCTAATCACAACCCTAACCCCAACACACCCCTAACCACAACCCTAACCCCAACACATCCCTAACCCTAATCCCAACCCTAACCACAACCCTAACCTCAACACACCCCTAACCCTAATCCCAACCATAACCCTGACCACAAGCCTAACCCTAACCCCAACACACCCCTATCCCTAATCTTGACCCTAATTCCAACCCTAACCCTAATTCCAACCCTAACTTTAGATCTAACCCTATGGCTATGTGCCCATGTTGCAGATTTGTGTGCGTATTCCACACCATTTTTGAAAACTCTGCAGGTAAAACACACTGCATTTTACCTGCGGATTTACCGCGGATTTCCAGTGTTTTTTGTGCGGATTTCACCAGCGGATTCCTATACAGGAACAGGTGTAAAACGCTGTGGAATCCACACAAAGAATTGACATGCTGCAGAAAATACCAAGCGGTATTTTCCTCACCATGGAGACAGCGGATTTGGTTTTCCATAGGTTTACATGGTACTGTAAACGTGATGGAAAACTGCTACGAATCCGCAGCGGCCAATCTGCTGCAGATCCGCAGCCAAATCCGCACATAGCCTAATTCTAACCCTATCCCTAATTCTAACCGTAACCTTAGCCCTAATTGCAACCCTAACCCTAACCCTAACCCTAATTGCAACCCTAACCCTAGTTCTAACCCTAACCCTAGTTCTAACCCTAACCCTATCCCTAGTTCTAACCCTAACCCTAACCCTAGTTCTAACCCTAACCCTAGTGGAAAAATAAAAATAAATATATTTTCTTTATTTTATTATGTTCCCTACCTATGGAGGTGATAAAGGGGGGTTTATTTACTATTTTTTTATTTTGATCACTGTGATATGATCTATCACAGTGATCAAAATTAATGTACGAATCTGCCGGCCGCACTGCGCATGCGCCCGCCATTTTGGAAGGTGGCGGTGCCTCATGCAGAAGACAGATGGACAGCGGGAGGGACACCGGAGGTCGGTAAGTATGAGTGGGTGGGATTGAACTCCATGGGTGGGATCGGAGCACGGGTGAGGGATCGGAGCATGGGGGGAGCAGACAGGAGGTTGGAGGGGAGCAGAGGACAGGATGGTGGATGGAGGGGAGGAGATTGGTGGTGGTGGCGGGGGCAGATCGTGGTCTCCAGCCATGGCCGATGATATTGCAGCATCGGCCATGGCTGGATTGTAATATTTCACCAATTTTCATTGGTGAAATATTACGATTGCTTTGATTGAAATTGAAAGTGAAACATCACTTTAAACAGCCAATCAGAGCGATCGTAGCCATGGGGGGGCAAAGCCACCCTCCTGAGCTCAAGTACCACTCTCCCTGTCCCTGCAGGTCAGGTGAAATTTCAGTTAACCTTTTGCCCGATCTGCAGGGACGTGATCCTGCCATGAAGCAGCATAGGACACAGGACGGATTGGCACTGACTTTCATGATGCCTACGTGGCATCACAGGTCGGGAAGGGGTTAATATCAAACAGCAAAACTTTCAAAAGGATACCACAATTCTAACATGGATTTTCAAAGTACGCATACCAGCCAAATAGGGTGAAAGCTGTTACACTGATTATGCTTGACTACTATTTTATTTCTCAACACCATAGAGAACACTTCCTTTCTAAGGACTCTTCTTCAGATTCACATACAGATTTGTTGCAGAAATTTCTGCAACAGAATCAGTTCCAATGAAACAAATGGGGGAAAGAGGAATGCGGGGAGTCCCGGATGCTGCCACTAACAAAGGTTGCGTTGCAATAAATTATAATAATAAAATTATATAATATAATATTATTTTATACTTACCGCCAAGATTAACTTTTGCCAGTGCAAAAAGGGCTGCAAGGCACTCCAATATTAAGGGGTGCATGAATAGGATACTACTCCAAAATATGCAAAGATAAATTTGGCACTCCCAACTCATGCGAGAAATATAGAAACAATTTTATTGATGTTTTAGGTACATCCAATGATTGAACACTTGACGTTTCGGCCACACAATTAGGCCTTCATCAGAAATTATCTTGAGCTCTTGAGGATGACTGAAAAAGATCAGGTACACCTTAAGGCGCCTTATCTACTGCACGGCAGTGCATATCTCCAGTTCTCTATCCGGTTTCATTAATAGTCCACTGCTCAGGTGTACCTGATCTTTTTTAGTCATCCTCAAGAGCTCAAGATAATTTCTGATGAAGGCCTAATTGTGTGGCTGAAATGTCAAGTGTTCAATCAGCGGATGTACAGTACCTAAAACATCAATAAAATTGTTTCTATTTTTCTCGCATGAATTTGGAGTGCCGAATTTATTTTTGTAACTTTTGTGAGTGGCAGCAACCGGGATCCACTGCACTCCTCTCTCCTTTACTTGTTATGCCCGCTCTTGTTTTAGTGTAAGTACAGCTGCCAGAACAGCAGCCATGATTCAATTATACACCACTCCAGAGGCGTATTTAAGGGGGAGCAGCCCAGGCATGCACCCCAGAGGCAGCCAGCAAGGTGGCTCAGTTCAGCTGCCTAATGCAGCAGTCCGAAGGGGGAACTGTGTACGGGCACAGCATTCCAAGGAGGGGAAGTATGGTGAGGGGGCATAGTATAGAAACTGGGCCCTATAGGGGCCCAGTGTGAAGAGGGGGGCCAGTATGGAAAGGAAAGGTCAGTGTGGAGAGCATTTGCCATAACAGGGACAGTCTGTGGGTCATATTTTGTTCAGGGAATGTAGTGAGGGGCAATTATTTTTTCAGGGGTCCAGCAAAGGGCAGATGAGCAACCAATGGGGTTGTTTTGGTTGGAAGAATATGGATATCTGCATTACATATTTTTATGTGAATTGGACAGTGGCGAAAATTTCTGCAACAGATCTGTCACATGTGAATATGACCATAGGCTGTCTGAATAAGTGATTATATTATTTATCTGTGATACTAATTAATAGATAAGGTCTGCCTCAAGTATCTCTACAAAACAATTGTTTCTTCTAGATAAAATAATTAATATTGTCTGGGCAATTATGTAATGTAGTTATAAAATTAGCAAGAATACAGCTGCTTTTGTGAATATAGCTACAGTATACAATATGTACAGTATATTATATGTAAGCTTCACTATATGAGGACTTCTTTTTTGTGTCTGTAAGACCATATTCACAAGTAGTGTAAATACTGAGTGGGAGGATTTGCACACGTTTTGCAGGTGTCCGCACCAAACTACGCAATAACAATCTTCTCTGATTATTGCATTTTTTCTCCATTTTTTTTTGTGTTTTCCCCCTTATTTGATGCTTTTTTGGTTCAGATTTGAAGCAGCGTTTTTAATGTGTTGTCTATAGTACAGAAAAGCTTTGACTCTGCACTTGAAAAAAGAACTGTGGGTTTTTTTAACATGTGCTTTTTAACATGCTTTTTTCAGGCTCCCATATAAGTGTGAAAAGTAAAAAAAAAGCACCAAAACTGCACAATTCAGCCAGAGGTGTATCTAGGGTTTCCAGCACCAAGGGCAGGAATTCAGTTTGGCGAGCCACCAAAAGCAGTTTCAGTAGTCATTATTAGGGTTGAGCGAAACGGGTCGATCATTTTCAAAAGTCGCCGACTTTTGGCTAAGTCGGCGTCTCATGAAACCCGATCCGACCCCTGTGCTTGTCGGCCATGCGGTACGCGACTTTCGCGCCAAAGTCGCGTTTCAATGACGCGAAAAGCGCCATTTCTCAGCCAATGAAGGTGAACGCAGAGTGTGGGCAGCGTGATGACATAGATCCTGGTCCCCACCATCTTAGAGAAGGGCATTGCAGTGATTGGCTTGCTGTCTGCGGCGTCACAGGGGCTATAAAGGGGCGTTCCCGCCGACCGCCATCTTACTGCTGCTGATCTGAGCTTAGGGACAGGTTGCTGCCGCTTCGTCAGAAGCAGGGAGAGCGTTAGGCAGGGTCCACTAACCACCAAACCGCTTGTGCTGCAGCGATTTCCACTGTCCAACACCACCTTCGGTGTGCAGGGACTGTGGAAGCTATTTTTTTTTTTTTTTCCCCTCAGCGCTGTAGCTCATTGGGCTGCCCTAGAAGGCTCCGTGATAGCTGTATTGCTGTGTGTACGCCACTGTGGAAACCAACTGCTTTTTTCAAAGCACATATCCTCTTGTTCCTTCCTTTCTGCACAGCTATCTTTTTTGTTTGTCCACACTTTTTATTTAATTTGTGCATCAGTCCACTCCTATTGCTGCCTGCCATACCTGGCTTACATTACTGCAGGGAGATAGTAATTGTAGGACAGTTTTTTTTTTTTTTGTTTTTTTTTTTGTGGGAGATTAAGATTGGCATTTCTGCTACAGTGCCATCCCTGTGTGTGCCATCTCTCACTGAGTGGGCCATAGAAAGCCTATTTATTTTTTCCGTGATTTGTGTTCTAAAATCTACCTCAACACAAAAACACTACATCAATCAGTGGGAGAAAAATATTGGCCTCAGTCAGGGCTTGTGTGCCACTGCTGTGTGTGCTATCTCTCATTCAGTGGGCTATAGCAAGCCTATTTTTTTTTTTTTTTTTTAATATTATTTGGTTTCTAAAGTCTCCCTGAAAAAAAAAAAAAAACCTAAAAAAACAATGGGAGAGTAATATTGCCCTTTCAGCTTGTGTGCCAGTCTTGACTCCTGGGTGTGCCACCTCTCTCCCTCTCATTCAGTGGGCCATAGAAAGCCTATTTTTTTTTTTTTTAAATATTATTGGGTTTCTAAAGTCTCCCTTAAAAAACAAAAAATACATAAAAAAACAGTGGGAGAGTAATATTGCCCTTTCAGCTTGTGTGCCAGTCTTGACTCCTGGGTGTGCCACCTCTCTCCCTTTCATTCAGTGGGCCATAGAAAGCCTATTTATTTTTTCCGTGATTTGTGTTCTAAATTCTACCTCAACACAAAAACACTACATCAATCAGTGGGAGAAAAATATTGGCCTCAGTCAGGGCTTGTGTGCCACTGCTGTGTGTGCTATCTCTCATTCAGTGGGCTATAGCAAGCCTATTTTTATTTTTTATTTTTTAATATTATTTGGTTTCTAAAGTCTCCCTGAAAAAAAAAAAAAAACCTAAAAAAACAGTGGGAGAGTAATATTGCCCTTTCAGCTTGTGTGCCAGTCTTGACTCCTGGGTGTGCCACCTCTCTCCCTCTCATTCAGTGGGCCATAGAAAGCCTATTTATTTATTTTTTTAAATATTATTGGGTTTCTAAAGTCTCCCTGAAAAAAAAAAAAAAAACATACAAAAAACAGTGGGAGAGTAATATTGCCCTTTCAGCTTGTGTGCCAGTCTTGACTCCTGGGTGTGCCACCTCTCTCCCTTTCATTCAGTGGGCCATAGAAAGCCTATTTATTTTTTCCGTGATTTGTGTTCTAAATTCTACCTTAACACAAAAACACGACATCAATCAGTGGGAGAAAAATATTGGCCTCAGTCAGGGCTTGTGTGCCACTGCTGTGTGTGCTATCTCTCATTCAGTGGGCTATAGCAAGCCTATTTTTTTTTTTTTTTTTTTTATATTATTTGGTTTCTAAAGTCTCCCTGAAAAAAAAAAAAAACCTAAAAAAACAGTGGGAGAGTAATATTGCCCTTTCAGCTTGTGTGCCAGTCTTGACTCCTGGGTGTGCCACCTCTCTCCCTTTCATTCAGTGGGCCATAGAAAGCCTATTTATTTTTTCCGTGATTTGTGTTCTAAATTCTACCTCAACACAAAAACACTACATCAATCAGTGGGAGAAAAATATTGGCCTCAGTCAGGGCTTGTGTGCCACTGCTGTGTGTGCTATCTCTCATTCAGTGGGCTATAGCAAGCCTATTTTTATTTATTTTTTTTTAATATTATTTGGTTTCTAAAGTCTCCCTGAAAAAAAAAAAAAACCTAAAAAAACAGTGGGAGAGTAATATTGCCCTTTCAGCTTGTGTGCCAGTCTTGACTCCTGGGTGTGCCACCTCTCTCCCTCTCATTCAGTGGGCCATAGAAAGCCTATTTTTTTTTTTTTTTAAATATTATTGGGTTTCTAAAGTCTCCCTGAAAAAAAAAAAAAAAACATACAAAAAACAGTGGGAGAGTAATATTGCCCTTTCAGCTTGTGTGCCAGTCTTGACTCCTGGGTGTGCCACCTCTCTCCCTTTCATTCAGTGGGCCATAGAAAGCCTATTTATTTTTTCCGTGATTTGTGTTCTAAATTCTACCTCAACACAAAAACACGACATCAATCAGTGGGAGAAAAATATTGGCCTCAGTCAGGGCTTGTGTGCCACTGCTGTGTGTGCTATCTCTCATTCAGTGGGCTATAGCAAGCCTATTTTTTTTTTTTTTTTTTTTTTTATATTATTTGGTTTCTAAAGTCTCCCTGAAAAAAAAAAAAAAACCTAAAAAAACAGTGGGAGAGTAATATTGCCCTTTCAGCTTGTGTGCCAGTCTTGACTCCTGGGTGTGCCACCTCTCTCCCTCTCATTCAGTGGGCCATAGAAAGCCTATTTATTTTTTTTTTTTAATATTATTGGGTTTCTAAAGTCTCCCTTAAAAAACAAAAAATACATAAAAAAACAGTGGGAGAGTAATATTGCCCTTTCAGCTTGTGTGCCAGTCTTGACTCCTGGGTGTGCCACCTCTCTCTCTCATTCAGTGGGCCATAGAAAGGCTATTTTTTTTTTTGTTTTTTTTTAATATTATTTGGTTTCTAAAGTCTCCCTGAAAAAAAAAAAAAAAACATACAAAAAACAGTGGGAGAGTAATATTGCCCTTTCAGCTTGTGTGCCAGTCTTGACTCCTGGGTGTGCCACCTCTCTCCCTTTCATTCAGTGGGCCATAGAAAGGCTATTTATTTTTTTTTTTAAATATTATTGGGTTTCTAAAGTCTCCCTGAAAAAAAAAAAAAAAACATACAAAAAACAGTGGGAGAGTAATATTGCCCTTTCAGCTTGTGTGCCAGTCTTGACTCCTGGGTGTGCCACCTCTCTCCCTTTCATTCAGTGGGCCATAGAAAGCCTATTTATTTTTTTTTTTAAATATTATTTGGTTTCTAAAGTCTCCCTGAAAAAAAAAAAAACATAAAAAAACATTGGGAGAGTAATATTGCCCTTTCAGCTTGTGTGCCAGTCTTGACTCCTGGGTGTGCCACCTCTCTCTCTCTAATTGTGGGCCATAGAAAGCCTTTTTTTTTTTTTTTTTTTTTTTTTTAATATTATTTGGTTTCTAAAGTCTCCCTGAAAAAAAACAAAACATAAATTAGGTGGGAGATTAATATTGACATTAGTGCTTGAGTGACAGTCCTGCGTGTGTGTCATCTCTGTGATTTTGTGCCACAGAAAACAGAGTGTGTAACATTGTGCCTGATTTTCCTTGTGGTCTCACCAACCTGTTAAGGGATATTGAAATCATACTGAAGTTATAGCTCACCGTGTAAGTTGTTTGACAGCAACAAATAAAGTTACTTTGGTTAAGATTTTAAAACAATGAGGAAGTCTGGTGCAAGAGGTCGTCGTGGGCGTTCATTGTCAGCTGGTAATGATGGTAGTGGTAGTGGAGCATCAGGTGGTCGTGGGGATAAAAATATTCCACCTAAGTCTGGAGCTGTGGAGCCAGTTTCGTCGTCAGGCTACACAAGGCCTCGAACGCTCTCTTTTCTGGGAGTAGGAAAACCGCTTTTAAAGGCGGAGCAGCAACAGCAAGTTTTGGCTTACATTGCAGACTCAGCCTCTAGCTCTTTTGCCTCCTCTTCCGAAACTGGTAAATGTAAAAGCAGCGCGTCGCTTGTGGATGTTCACGGTCAGGGACAAGTCGCTTCCTTGTCCTCCTCAGCAAAAACTACAACAAGAGAGAAGGATGCAGCAGGCGACACAACGGGTCACTCCATGGAGCTCTTTACACATACCGTCCCTGGCTTAGAAAGTGAAACATTTAACAGGCCATGCCCATTACAAGTATATTCTGACATGGAGTGCACTGATGCACAGCCACAGCCAGAGTACTATGCTGCTCCTTTGACTCAGACCACCACATTGCCCTCTCAGGGTACAGATCCACAATCAGACCCTGATGAGACTGTGTTGCCCCGCCACGAACGCTATACCACCGACCGACACAGTGACACAGACGAAGTTGCACACGAGCTCGAAGAGGAGGTAATAGATGACCCAGTTATTGACCCCGATTGGCAGCCATTGGGGGAACAGGGTGCAGGCGGCAGTAGTTCAGAAGCGGAGGTGGAGGAGGGGCCGCAGCAGGCATCAACATCGCAACAGGTTCCATCTGCCGGGCCCGTATCTGGCCCAAAACGCGTGTCAAAGCCAAAACCTGTTGGAGCACAGCGTTGCCATCCGGTTAAAGCTCAGTCTGCAATCCCTGAAAAGGGATCCGAGTCTAGGAAGAGTGCAGTCTGGCATTTTTTTAAACAACATCCAACTGATCAGCGCAAAGTCATCTGTCAAAAATGTTCAACTAGCTTAAGCAGAGGTCAGAATCTGAAAAGTCTAAATACTAGTTGCATGCATAGACACTTAACCACCATGCATTTTCAAGCCTGGACTAACTACCAAACGTCCCTCAAGGTTGTAGCACCCTCGGCCAATGAAGCTAGTCAGCAACGCAACATCCCTTCCGTCACTGTAAGGCCACCATTTTCCGCACCACCGGCAGTATCTGTGCAGGTTTCTTTGCCAGCCAAAAGCAGTCAGGGTCAGGGAATCACCAGTTTTGTAGGAGGAAATATTGCATCTAGGGCACCGGCGGAAACAATACCGTCTCCAACCGTCTCTCAGTCTGCCATGTACACCGGCACACCCGAAAGTTCCACGATCTCCAGCTCTCCAGTCCAGCTCACCCTACATGAGACTCTGGTTAGAAAAAGGAAGTACTTATCCTCGCATCCGCGTACACAGGGTTTTAACGCCCACATAGCTAGACTAATCTCGTTAGAGATGATGCCCTACCGGTTAGTTGAAAGCGAAGCTTTCAAAGCCCTGATGGAGTACGCTGAACCACGATACGAGCTACCCAGTCGACACTTTTTTTCCAGAAAAGCCATCCCAGCCCTGCACCAGCATGTTAAACAGCGCATCGTCCATGCACTCAGGCAATCTGTGAGTACAAAGGTGCACCTGACTACAGATGCATGGACCAGTAGGCATGGCCAGGGACGTTATGTGTCCATCACGGCACACTGGGTGAATGTGGTGGATGCAGGGTCCACAGGCGACATCAATTTAGGGACAGTTGTGCCTAGCCCACGGTCTAGGAAACAGTTGGCTGTAGGCGTTCGCACCCCCTCCTCCTCCTCCTCCTCGTCCTCCTGCAGAAGCTACAGCTCTTCCACAGAACGCAGTCTGCCAACCACTCCATCGGCAGATGACACTGTTGCACACCAGTTGTCCCATTATGGGCCAGCTACTGCCAAGCGTCAGCAGGCTGTATTGGCTATGAAGTGTTTGGGCGACAACAGACACACCGCGGAAGTTCTGTCCGAGTTCTTGCAACAAGAAACGCAGTCGTGGCTGGGCACAGTAGATCTTGAGGCAGGCAAGGTAGTGAGTGATAACGGAAGGAATTTCATGGCTGCCATCTCCCTTTCCCAACTGAAACACATTCCTTGCCTGGCTCACACCTTAAACCTGGTGGTGCAGTGCTTATTGAAAACTTATCCTGGGTTCTCCGACCTGCTCCTCAAAGTGCGTGCACTTTGCTCACATATCCGACGTTCGCCTGTACACGCCAGCCGTATGCAGACCTATCAGCGGTCTTTGAACCTTCCCCAGCATCGCCTCATCATAGACGTTGCAACAAGGTGGAACTCAACACTGCACATGCTTCAGAGACTGTGCGAACAGAGGCGTGCTGTTATTTATTTGTGGGAGGATACACGGGCAGGCAGTAGGATGGCAGACATGGAGTTGTCAGGTGTGCAGTGGTCTAAGATACAAGACATGTGTCAAGTCCTTCAGTGTTTTGAGGAATGCACACGGCTGGTTAGTGCAGACAACGCCGTAATAAGCATGAGCATCCCCCTAATGCGTCTGCTGATGCAAAGTTTGACGCACATAAAGGAGCAGGCGTCTGCACCAGAGGAAGAGGAAAGCCTTGATGACAGTCAGCCATTGTCTGGTCAGGGCAGTGTACAGGACGAGGTAGCGGGCGAAGAGGAGGTGGAGGACGAGGAGGATGATGGGGATGAGTATATTTTTAATGCCGAACCTTTCCCGGGGGCACAGGAAATTGGTTGCGTGTCACGGCCGGGTTCTGGTTTTTTGAGGGACACAAGTGACGTAGATTTGCCTGCAACTGCCCCTCAACCAATCACAACCGGAGATTTGACAACTGGAACTTTGGCCCACATGGCGGATTATGCCTTACGTATCCTAAAAAGGGACACACGCATTACGAAAATGATGAACGATGACGATTACTGGTTGGCCTGCCTCCTTGATCCACGCTATAAAGGCAAATTGCAAAATATTATGCCACATGAGAACTTGGAACTAATATTAGCAACCAAACAATCAACTCTTGTTGACCGTTTGCTTCAGGCATTCCCAGCACACAGCGCACGTGATCGTTCTCACA
Source organism: Ranitomeya variabilis (assembly GCF_051348905.1). Lineage (NCBI taxonomy): Eukaryota > Metazoa > Chordata > Amphibia > Anura > Dendrobatidae > Ranitomeya > Ranitomeya variabilis. The sequence continues at coordinate 105,949,129 of NC_135233.1, forward strand.
CGAGCTCCAGGGGGCAGCAGACTAGGAGTGTTAGGGGTGCACACATCAGAAGTGGCGTTGGACAGAGGGGTTTTCTGACCAGGTTGTGGAGTGATTTTGCTATGACCGCAGACAGGACAGGTACTGCTGCATCAATTGAAAGTGACAGGAGACAACATTTGTCCAGTATGGTTACTAACTATTTTTCATCCCTTATCGATGTTCTCCCTCAACCGTCATTCCCATTTGATTACTGGGCCTCCAAATTAGACACCTGGCCAGAATTGGCAGAATATGCATTGCAGGAGCTTGCTTGCCCGGCAGCAAGTGTCCTATCAGAAAGAGTATTCAGTGCTGCAGGTTCAATATTAACCGAAAAAAGGACTCGTCTGGCTACCCAAAATGTTGACGATCTAACATTCATTAAAATGAACCACAACTGGATTTCGAAATCTTTTGCCCCACCTTGCCCGGCCGACACCTAGCTTTCCTATGAAAAGCTCTTGCCTGTGAATTACTTTTCTAATGTCTAATTTGCTGCAGCTGATTGTACAGCATACGACATGTTTACACCTCCCTAAATGGCAAAACTCCCCACACGGGGCCGTGGTATCGCGACTTGGCGCAAGCACCCGTGAGACTGCTGTTTGTCTGAAGAGGTGGGTGTGCTCGCTTTTGGTTGACGGCATTGCTACTGGGTCCCTCATAGTACAATGTAGTGTCTCTGGCGGTGGTGGTGCGCACCCAACGTCAGACACACCGTTGTAACATGAGGGGCCCTGGGGCGGTCCCGCCGGCCTCAAGAGAGTTCCCCCCTACCCCAGCTCAAAATGTGCTCTACCACGTCCAAAATTATGTCGCACAGCTCCACCAATCTTTAGTCTATTCGCTGACATCATTCAATGTCTGGCACTGACAATACAAATTTGTAGACATCTATGATGCAACTTAAAGTAGTCTGTGTCTGTGTCCTATATTGGCACCATTAAATAGTTACTGCCAAATTACTATGTCAGAAACTCAGTAGATGAGCCCACCCCTGTACCTAAGTATGCCACCTTTTTTTTTGTTGTGGTTGTTTTGCGAGACATTAACATCTATTTATATTTTGGGAGTACTGGGACAGACACTCCTTGCACTACTCCTCCACTCACCACCAAGCTGCCTGTGTATCCATGTAACCGCTGTAAAGCTGCCATGAGCCTATTGTTTGTTATTTTAGGCCTTTGAAGCCTGTCTGCGGTCCCTCCTTCCACTAGTCCTCCACTGACCAGACCACTGCTGCCCGTGTACCCCTGGAACCAATTATAAAGTGCCTACAGCCAGCCCATTTTCTTATGTTAGGCCTTTGAAGCCTGTCTGCGGTCCCTACTTTAAATACTCCTCCACTGACCACCAAGCTGCCTGCCCGTGTATCCATGTAACCGCTGTAAAACTGCCATGAGCCTATTGTTTGTTATGTTAGGCCTTTGATAGCCTGTCTGCGGTCCCTACTTTAAATACTCCTCCACTGACCACCAAGCTGCCTGCCCGTGTATCCATGTAACCGCTGTAAAACTGCCATGAGCCTATTGTTTGTTATGTTAGGCCTTTGATAGCCTGTCTGCGGTCCCTACTTTAAATACTCCTCCACTCACCACCACCAAGTTGCCTGCCCGTGTATCCATGTAACCGCTGTAAAACTGCCATGAGCCTATTGTTTGTTATGTTAGGCCTTTGATAGCCTGTCTGCGGTCCCTACTTTAAATACTCCTCCACTGACCAGACCACTGCTGCCCGTGTACCCCTGGAACCAATTATAAAGTGCCTACAGCCAGCCCATTTTCTTATGTTAGGCCTTTGAAGCCTGTCTGCGGTCCCTACTTTAAATACTCCTCCACTCACCACCACCAAGTTGCCTGCCCGTGTATCCATGTAACCGCTGTAAAACTGCCATGAGCCTATTGTTTGTTATGTTAGGCCTTTGATAGCCTGTCTGCGGTCCCTACTTTAAATACTCCTCCACTCACCACCACCAAGTTGCCTGCCCGTGTATCCATGTAACCGCTGTAAAACTGCCATGAGCCTATTGTTTGTTATGTTAGGCCTTTGATAGCCTGTCTGCGGTCCCTACTTTAAATACTCCTCCACTCACCACCAAGCTGCCTGTGTATCCATGTAACCGCTGTAAAGCTGCCATGAGCCTATTGTTTGTTATTTTAGGCCTTTGTAGCCTGTCTGCGGTCCCTACTTTAAATACTCCTCCACTGACCACCAAGCTGCCTGCCCGTGTATCCATGTAACCGCTGTAAAACTGCCATGAGCCTATTGTTTGTTATGTTAGGCCTTTGATAGCCTGTCTGCGGTCCCTACTTTAAATACTCCTCCACTCACCACCACCAAGTTGCCTGCCCGTGTATCCATGTAACCGCTGTAAAACTGCCATGAGCCTATTGTTTGTTATGTTAGGCCTTTGATAGCCTGTCTGCGGTCCCTACTTTAAATACTCCTCCACTCACCACCACCAAGTTGCCTGCCCGTGTATCCATGTAACCGCTGTAAAACTGCCATGAGCCTATTGTTTGTTATGTTAGGCCTTTGATAGCCTGTCTGCGGTCCCTACTTTAAATACTCCTCCACTCACCACCAAGCTGCCTGTGTATCCATGTAACCGCTGTAAAGCTGCCATGAGCCTATTGTTTGTTATTTTAGGCCTTTGAAGCCTGTCTGCGGTCCCTCCTTCCACTAGTCCTCCACTGACCAGACCACTGCTGCCCGTGTACCCCTGGAACCAATTATAAAGTGCCTACAGCCAGCCCATTTTCTTATGTTAGGCCTTTGAAGCCTGTCTGCGGTCCCTACTTTAAATACTCCTCCACTGACCACCAAGCTGCCTGCCCGTGTATCCATGTAACCGCTGTAAAACTGCCATGAGCCTATTGTTTGTTATGTTAGGCCTTTGATAGCCTGTCTGCGGTCCCTACTTTAAATACTCCTCCACTCACCACCAAGCTGCCTGTGTATCCATGTAACCGCTGTAAAGCTGCCATGAGCCTATTGTTTGTTATTTTAGGCCTTTGATAGCCTGTCTGCGGTCCCTACTTTAAATACTCCTCCACTGACCAGACCACTGCTGCCCGTGTACCCCTGGAACCAATTATAAAGTGCCTACAGCCAGCCCATTTTCTTATGTTAGGCCTTTGAAGCCTGTCTGCGGTCCCTACTTTAAATACTCCTCCACTCACCACCAAGCTGCCTGCCCGTCTATCCATGTAACCGCTGTAAAACTGCCATGAGCCTATTGTTTGTTATGTTAGGCCTTTGATAGCCTGTCTGCGGTCCCTACTTTAAATACTCCTCCACTGACCACCAAGCTGCCTGCCCGTGTATCCATGTAACCGCTGTAAAACTGCCATGAGCCTATTGTTTGTTATGTTAGGCCTTTGATAGCCTGTCTGCGGTCCCTACTTTAAATACTCCTCCACTCACCACCACCAAGTTGCCTGCCCGTGTATCCATGTAACCGCTGTAAAACTGCCATGAGCCTATTGTTTGTTATGTTAGGCCTTTGATAGCCTGTCTGCGGTCCCTACTTTAAATACTCCTCCACTCACCACCAAGCTGCCTGTGTATCCATGTAACCGCTGTAAAGCTGCCATGAGCCTATTGTTTGTTATTTTAGGCCTTTGAAGCCTGTCTGCGGTCCCTCCTTCCACTAGTCCTCCACTGACCAGACCACTGCTGCCCGTGTACCCCTGGAACCAATTATAAAGTGCCTACAGCCAGCCCATTTTCTTATGTTAGGCCTTTGAAGCCTGTCTGCGGTCCCTACTTTAAATACTCCTCCACTGACCACCAAGCTGCCTGCCCGTGTATCCATGTAACCGCTGTAAAACTGCCATGAGCCTATTGTTTGTTATGTTAGGCCTTTGATAGCCTGTCTGCGGTCCCTACTTTAAATACTCCTCCACTCACCACCAAGCTGCCTGTGTATCCATGTAACCGCTGTAAAGCTGCCATGAGCCTATTGTTTGTTATTTTAGGCCTTTGATAGCCTGTCTGCGGTCCCTACTTTAAATACTCCTCCACTGACCAGACCACTGCTGCCCGTGTACCCCTGGAACCAATTATAAAGTGCCTACAGCCAGCCCATTTTCTTATGTTAGGCCTTTGAAGCCTGTCTGCGGTCCCTACTTTAAATACTCCTCCACTCACCACCAAGCTGCCTGCCCGTCTATCCATGTAACCGCTGTAAAACTGCCATGAGCCTATTGTTTGTTATGTTAGGCCTTTGATAGCCTGTCTGCGGTCCCTACTTTAAATACTCCTCCACTGACCACCAAGCTGCCTGCCCGTGTATCCATGTAACCGCTGTAAAACTGCCATGAGCCTATTGTTTGTTATGTTAGGCCTTTGATAGCCTGTCTGCGGTCCCTACTTTAAATACTCCTCCACTCACCACCACCAAGTTGCCTGCCCGTGTATCCATGTAACCGCTGTAAAACTGCCATGAGCCTATTGTTTGTTATGTTAGGCCTTTGATAGCCTGTCTGCGGTCCCTACTTTAAATACTCCTCCACTCACCACCACCAAGTTGCCTGCCCGTGTATCCATGTAACCGCTGTAAAACTGCCATGAGCCTATTGTTTGTTATGTTAGGCCTTTGATAGCCTGTCTGCGGTCCCTACTTTAAATACTCCTCCACTCACCACCAAGCTGCCTGTGTATCCATGTAACCGCTGTAAAGCTGCCATGAGCCTATTGTTTGTTATTTTAGGCCTTTGAAGCCTGTCTGCGGTCCCTCCTTCCACTAGTCCTCCACTGACCAGACCACTGCTGCCCGTGTACCCCTGGAACCAATTATAAAGTGCCTACAGCCAGCCCATTTTCTTATGTTAGGCCTTTGAAGCCTGTCTGCGGTCCCTACTTTAAATACTCCTCCACTGACCACCAAGCTGCCTGCCCGTGTATCCATGTAACCGCTGTAAAACTGCCATGAGCCTATTGTTTGTTATGTTAGGCCTTTGATAGCCTGTCTGCGGTCCCTACTTTAAATACTCCTCCACTCACCACCAAGCTGCCTGTGTATCCATGTAACCGCTGTAAAGCTGCCATGAGCCTATTGTTTGTTATTTTAGGCCTTTGATAGCCTGTCTGCGGTCCCTACTTTAAATACTCCTCCACTGACCAGACCACTGCTGCCCGTGTACCCCTGGAACCAATTATAAAGTGCCTACAGCCAGCCCATTTTCTTATGTTAGGCCTTTGAAGCCTGTCTGCGGTCCCTACTTTAAATACTCCTCCACTCACCACCAAGCTGCCTGCCCGTCTATCCATGTAACCGCTGTAAAACTGCCATGAGCCTATTGTTTGTTATGTTAGGCCTTTGATAGCCTGTCTGCGGTCCCTACTTTAAATACTCCTCCACTGACCACCAAGCTGCCTGCCCGTGTATCCATGTAACCGCTGTAAAACTGCCATGAGCCTATTGTTTGTTATGTTAGGCCTTTGATAGCCTGTCTGCGGTCCCTACTTTAAATACTCCTCCACTCACCACCACCAAGTTGCCTGCCCGTGTATCCATGTAACCGCTGTAAAACTGCCATGAGCCTATTGTTTGTTATGTTAGGCCTTTGATAGCCTGTCTGCGGTCCCTACTTTAAATACTCCTCCATTCACCACCAAGCTGCCTGTGTATCCATGTAACCGCTGTAAAACTGCAATGAGCCTATTGTTTGTTATTTTAGGCCTTTGATAGCCTGTCTGCGGCCCCTACTTGCAATACTCCTCCACTGACCACAATGCTGCCTGGAGTGCCTGCCTGTGTATCCATGTAACCGATGTAAAACTGCCATGACTGCCTACTGTTTGTTATTTTAGGCCTTTGATAGCCTGTCTGCAGCCCCTACTTGCAATACTCCTCCACTGACCACACCAATGCTGCCCGTGTACCCCTGGAACCTATTTAAAAGTTCATAGAGCCTAGTTATATATTTTATTTACTATTAATAAGGCCATGATGGACTACGCTGTACCACGCTACAAGCTAACCAGTCGACACTTCTTTTGCGAGAAAAGCCATCCCAACCCTCCACCAGCATGTAGAAGACCGCATTGTCCATGCACTCTGGCAATCTGTGAGTACAAAGGTGCACCTGACAACAGACGCATGGACCTGTAGGCATGGCCACGGAAGATTACGTGTCCATTACGGCGCAATGGGTTAATGTGGTGGATGCATGGTCCACAGGGGACAGCCTACTAAGTCTGTCTGCAGTCCCTAATTCAAATTGTCCTCCACTGTCTAAATCGGAGCTTCCACCTTCTGGCTTTCGGCCTATAGTATCAGAAATTAAACTGCATTTGGCCTTCAACTTTGGTTAGGGCCTACTAACGGCTTCTGCCCCTCCCTGGTGTTGCCCTCAACTAAATAAAGCTGAGCTTCAACCTTCTGCTCCAAATTACCATTTTGAAAAATGCAGAAGGCTTTTCCGGCCTACTAAAGGTGTCTGTCTGTGTGCCCCTGCCTGGTGTTGTCCTCAACTAAATAAAGCTGAGCTTCAACCTTCCGGCTCTCATTAAGTGGTTTTAAAAAAAAAAAATGGTGGTTAGGGCCTACTAACGGCTTCTGCCCCTCCCTGGTGTTGTCCTCAACTAAATAAAGCTGAGCTTCAACCTTCCGGCTCTCATTAAGTGGTTTTAAAAAAAAAAAATGGTGGTTAGGGCCTACTAACGGCTTCTGCCCCTCCCTGGTGTTGCCCTCAACTAAATAAAGCTGAGCTTCAACCTTCTGCTCCAAATTACCATTTTGAAAAATGCAATAGGCTTTTCCGGCCTACTAAAGGTGTCTGTCTGTGTGCCACTGCCTGGTGTTGCCCTCAACTAAATAAAGCTGAGCTTCAACCTTCTGCTCCAAATTACCATTTTGAAAAATGCAATAGGCTTTTCCGGCCTACTAAAGGTGTCTGTCTGTGTGCCCCTGCCTGGTGTTGTCCTCAACTAAATAAAGCTGAGCTTCAACCTTCCGGCTCTCATTAAGTGGTTTTAAAAAAAAAAAATGGTGGTTAGGGCCTACTAACGGCTTCTGCCCCTCCCTGGTGTTGTCCTCAACTAAATAAAGCTGAGCTTCAACCTTCCGGCTCTCATTAAGTGGTTTTTAAAAAAAAAATGGTGGTTAGGGCCTACTAACGGCTTCTGCCCCTCCCTGGTGTTGTCCTCAACTAAATAAAGCTGAGCTTCAACCTTCCGGCTCTCATTAAGTGGTTTTAAAAAAAAAAAATGGTGGTTAGGGCCTACTAACGGCTTCTGCCCCTCCCTGGTGTTGCCCTCAACTAAATAAAGCTGAGCTTCAACCTTCTGCTCCAAATTACCATTTTGAAAAATGCAATAGGCTTTTCCGGCCTACTAAAGGTGTCTGTCTGTGTGCCCCTGCCTGGTGTTGTCCTCAACTAAATAAAGCTGAGCTTCAACCTTCTGCTCCAAATTACCATTTTAAAAAATGCAATAGGCTTTTCCGGCCTACTAAAGGTGTCTGTCTGTGTGCCCCTGCCTGGTGTTGTCCTCAACTAAATAAAGCTGAGCTTCAACCTTCTGCTCCAAATTACCATTTTAAAAAATGCAATAGGCTTTTCCGGCCTACTAAAGGTGTCTGTCTGTGTGCCCCTGCCTGGTGTTGTCCTCAACTAAATAAAGCTGAGCTTCAACCTTCTGCTCCAAATTACCATTTTAAAAAATGCAATAGGCTTTTCCGGCCTACTAAAGGTGTCTGTCTGTGTGCCCCTGCCTGGTGTTGTCCTCAACTAAATAAAGCTGAGCTTCAACCTTCTGCTCCAAATTACCATTTTAAAAAATGCAATAGGCTTTTCCGGCCTACTAAAGGTGTCTGTCTGTGTGCCACTGCCTGGTGTTGCCCTCAACTAAATAAAGCTGAGCTTCAACCTTCTGCTCCAAATTACCATTTTGAAAAATGCAATAGGCTTTTCCGGCCTACTAAAGGTGTCTGTCTGTGTGCCCCTGCCTGGTGTTGTCCTCAACTAAATAAAGCTGAGCTTCAACCTTCCGGCTCTCATTAAGTGGTTTTAAAAAAAAAAAATGGTGGTTAGGGCCTACTAACGGCTTCTGCCCCTCCCTGGTGTTGTCCTCAACTAAATAAAGCTGAGCTTCAACCTTCCGGCTCTCATTAAGTGGTTTTTAAAAAAAAAATGGTGGTTAGGGCCTACTAACGGCTTCTGCCCCTCCCTGGTGTTGTCCTCAACTAAATAAAGCTGAGCTTCAACCTTCCGGCTCTCATTAAGTGGTTTTAAAAAAAAAAATGGTGGTTAGGGCCTACTAACGGCTTCTGCCCCTCCCTGGTGTTGTCCTCAACTAAATAAAGCTGAGCTTCAACCTTCCGGCTCTCATTAAGTGGTTTAAAAAAAAAAAAATGGTGGTTAGGGCCTACTAACGGCTTCTGCCCCTCCCTGGTGTTGCCCTCAACTAAATAAAGCTGAGCTTCAACCTTCTGCTCCAAATTACCATTTTGAAAAATGCAATAGGCTTTTCCGGCCTACTAAAGGTGTCTGTCTGTGTGCCCCTGCCTGGTGTTGTCCTCAACTAAATAAAGCTGAGCTTCAACCTTCTGCTCCAAATTACCATTTTAAAAAATGCAATAGGCTTTTCCGGCCTACTAAAGGTGTCTGTCTGTGTGCCCCTGCCTGGTGTTGTCCTCAACTAAATAAAGCTGAGCTTCAACCTTCTGCTCCAAATTACCATTTTAAAAAATGCAATAGGCTTTTCCGGCCTACTAAAGGTGTCTGTCTGTGTGCCACTGCCTGGTGTTGCCCTCAACTAAATAAAGCTGAGCTTCAACCTTCTGCTCCAAATTACCATTTTGAAAAATGCAATAGGCTTTTCCGGCCTACTAAAGGTGTCTGTCTGTGTGCCCCTGCCTGGTGTTGTCCTCAACTAAATAAAGCTGAGCTTCAACCTTCCGGCTCTCATTAAGTGGTTTTAAAAAAAAAAATGGTGGTGAGGGCCTACTAACGGCTTCTGCCCCTCCCTGGTGTTGTCCTCAACTAAATAAAGCTGAGCTTCAACCTTCCGGCTCTCATTAAGTGGTTTAAAAAAAAAAAAATGGTGGTTAGGGCCTACTAACGGCTTCTGCCCCTCCCTGGTGTTGCCCTCAACTAAATAAAGCTGAGCTTCAACCTTCTGCTCCAAATTACCATTTTGAAAAATGCAATAGGCTTTTCCGGCCTACTAAAGGTGTCTGTCTGTGTGCCCCTGCCTGGTGTTGCCCTCAACTAAATAAAGCTGAGCTTCAACCTTCTGCTCCAAATTACCATTTTAAAAAATGCAATAGGCTTTTCCGGCCTACTAAAGGTGTCTGTCTGTGTGCCCCTGCCTGGTGTTGCCCTCAACTAAATAAAGCTGAGCTTCAACCTTCTGCTCCAAATTACCATTTTGAAAAATGCAATAGGCTTTTCCGGCCTACTAAAGGTGTCTGTCTGTGTGCCCCTGCCTGGTGTTGTCCTCAACTAAATAAAGCTGAGCTTCAACCTTCCGGCTCTCATTAAGTGGTTTTAAAAAAAAAAATGGTGGTTAGGGCCTACTAACGGCTTCTGCCCCTCCCTGGTGTTGCCCTCAACTAAATAAAGCTGAGCTTCAACCTTCTGCTCCAAATTACCATTTTAAAAAATGCAATAGGCTTTTCCGGCCTACTAAAGGTGTCTGCCCCTCCCTGGTGTTGTCCTCAACTGAACAAAGCTGAGCTTCCACATTCTGGCTTTCGCCCTATACTATCAGATATTAAACTGCATTTGGCCTACTAGTGTGGTTAGGCCCTTGAAACAGTGTCTGCTGCTCTTGGGTTTGCTACTCCACTGAACAAAGCAATGCCGCCTGTTTAGTCCTGTTACCAATTTTGAACTGCATGTAGCCTACTTTATTCTTTGGCCCTATATCTGTTTCCTCCTCATCCTGCCCATTGCCCAGCCACTGCTAAATGAGTCTGCTGGTACATTGACCTAGACCACTACATTCCCCTTGTACTCTACACAGCCAGAATCTGTCCCTGCTGAAAGTAAGGTTCCCCTTCCCGCATGTTATACCACCTTACACAGGGACAAAGAGGAAGGTGCAGATGAAAGTGCAGGTTCCTTCATCAGGTGGGGGGGCATACTCGTTGGCAACGTCACTGGCACAGGGCCCCTCAGAGTACGCAAAAGTGTCGCTGCTGGTGGGAGGCGCCCCCGCCATGCAAACACACCGCCGTACTTTGAGGGGCCCTGTGCCAGTGGCAATGCGAACGAGTGGGCCCCCCCCTGCTTGCTCAGGATCACAGCACTTGCAACTTTTAAATACTTACCTTTCCCTGCAACACCGCCGTGACGTAGTCCGCATTTCCTGGGCCCACGAAAAACTTGAGCCAGCCCTACTCCCCCCACAACTTTCCCCCAATTCCCTATGCCCAACTATTATTATACAGTTAATTAAGATTGGCAAGCTTCAGAAACAAGAATGGATGTTTTTGGCATTAAAATGGGCACTGTAGGTGTTTTCCTGGCCTCCACTCACTGCCGACTATGCTTCCCCATTGACTTGCATTGGGTTTCGTGTTTCGGTCGATCCCCGACTTTTAGCGATAATCGGCCGACTGCACTCGACTCGACTCTGGACAAAATCGGGTTTCCCAAAACCCTACTCGATCTTAAAAAAATGAAAGTCGCTCAACCCTAGTCATTATGTGAAAACTCATTCATACATAATTTGCTCACTTACGGTCACCTGCCGACTACCTGCTCTTCCTAATTCTTTCAATGTTCAGTGAAAAACTGAGAGAAGTAGGAAGAAAGCAGTTTTTTAATATAGCCGTGTATCACATAATCTTAAAAGTTACTGATTGTTACATGTGTACAAGATCAGAACCAATAACAGCACAAGAATCCATAACCAGAACAACCAGCAGTACAGAAATACATTGACAGAACCCCATCAGTACAGAAACACAGCAACACAACCCTCATCAACACAGAAATTCATCATCAGAACAACCAGCAGTACAGAAATTCATCCGCATAACCCCCATCAGTTCAGAAACACAGCAACAAAACCCTCATCAGTACAGGAATACATCACCAGTAGTAACACCATCAGTACATCAAAACAACAATAGGACCACTGTCATTCCTTGAGTTCAGCCCACAAGAACCACAATCAGTACATAGTACATCAATTGTAATGTCAGGTCAGACCCATATATATTTGTATGTTTGTGTCGCATGGTAAGGAGAAACTGGGAGTTGTTGCTATCAGTCATCATTAGACTGCAGACCACACAGGAACCACAATACTGATGAGAATTAGTCAATATCACAACAAAATTTACATCCAGGTACTTTATAGATGATGTTGTTTCTGAATTGGAGTCATTCTCATTCTTTTTTTCATCTTGTTCAGACACCATAATGGCTTCTCACAGCTGTATCTCGTCTCTGTAGACTTTCATCTTCTCCAGTCTCGTGAAGCATATGTCGACACAATGCACTTAAAAATACTGTCCCCTCCTGGCTTTGACCTTACACTGTTTCCTACCCTACCCCCGCCCCACACACTACTCAGTCTCTATTCTGTGACCACTTGCACTTTTCTCCCCTATACTGTCTCCTCACATTATAACCCACAATAATCTCCTCACACATTTCTCGGTCCCTCCTCATACTGTCTCGTCTCACATCTACACTGCTCCCCATTTTGTGTCCGCATACATTATTACCCTTGCTCCTCATAAATTCCCCCATCGCTACTTGTACTGTATCTGCATACATTCCATCTCTCCTGTTTTGACCCCAATGGCAGAGGGTCTCAGGAATAAATACCAAGTCTGCAAACACAAAAAACCAGCTCATAGGGCAGTGGTAACTGGGCTGACCATATATCTAATCCTAGCACCCCAAATAGAAGTAGCCGGGGAACGTGCCTACGTTGGTTCTAGACGTCTCGCGCCAGCCGGAGAACTAACTAACCCTAGAAGGGAAAAGAAAGACCTTTCTTGCCTCCAGAGAAAAGACCCCAAAAGTTGGATACAAGCCCCCAACAAATAATAACGGTGAGGTAAGAGGAAAAGACAAACATAAGAATGAGCTAGGTATTTAGCAAAGAGAGGCCCACTAGCTAATAGCAGAATATAGTAAGATGACTTATATGGTCAGCAAAAACCCTATTAAAATATCCATGCTGGATATTCAAGAACCCCCGAACCGTCTAACGGCCCGGGGGGAGAACACCAGCCCCCTAGAGCTTCCAGCAAGGTCAGAAATCACATTTAGTACAAGCTGGACAAAAATAGTAGCAAAGCAAGTAACTCAGAAAACAAAGAAGCAAGACTTAGCTTAATTTTGCAAGAGCCAGGACCAGCAGACAGGAGCAACAGAAGGATCTGATTACAATGATGCCAGGCACTGGACTACGGATCCAGGAAGTTAATATAGCGACACCCCTGGACTAACGAGCCAGGTGAGTGCCAAACAGAAAAAAGACAATCCCAGAGTCATACCACTAGTGACCACAAGAGGGAGCCAAAAAGTCTAATTCACAACAGTACCCCCCCCTTAAGGAGGGGTCACCGAACCCTCACCAAGACCACCAGGGCGATCAGGATGAGCAGCGTGAAAGGCACGAACTAAATCGGCCGCATGCACATCAGAGGCAACCACCCAGGAATTATCCTCCTGACCATAGCCCTTCCACTTGACCAGATACTGAAGCCTCCGCCTGGAGAGATGAGAATCCAAGATCTTCTCCACCACGTACTCCAACTCGCCCTCAACCAACACCGGAGCAGGAGGCTCAACAGAAGGAACCACAGGTACAACGTACCGCCGCAACAAAGACCTATGGAACACGTTGTGAATGGCAAATGACACAGGAAGATCCAAGAGAAAGGACACAGGATTAAGGATTTCCAATATCTTGTAAGGACCGATGAAGCGAGGCTTAAATTTAGGAGAGGAGACCTTCATAGGAACAAATCGAGAAGACAGCCATACCAAATCCCCAACACGAAGTCGGGGACCCACACCGCGGCGGCGGTTGTCAAAACACTGAGCCTTCTCTTGTGACAACTTTAAGTTGTCCACCACATGATTCCAGATCTGCTGCAACCTATCCAACACAGAATCTACCCCAGGACAGTCAGAAGGCTCCACATGTCCCGAGGAAAAACGAGGATGGAAACCAGAGTTGCAGAAAAATGGCGAAACCAATGTAGCGGAACTAGCCCGATTATTAAGGGCAAACTCAGCCAACGGCAAGAAGGTCACCCAATCATCCTGATCCGCAGAAACAAAACACCTCAAATAAGCCTCCAGAGTCTGATTAGTTCGCTCCGTTTGTCCATTAGTCTGAGGATGAAAGGCAGACGAAAACGACAACTCAATGCCCATCCTAGCACAAAAGGATCGCCAGAACCTGGAAACAAACTGGGATCCTCTGTCAGACACAATATTCTCAGGAATGCCGTGTAAACGAACCACATTCTGAAAGAACACAGGAACCAGATCGGAAGAGGAAGGCAGCTTAGGCAAAGGTACCAAATGGACCATCTTAGAAAAGCGATCACATACCACCCAGATGACAGACATGCCCTGAGACACCGGGAGATCTGAAATGAAATCCATGGAAATGTGTGTCCAAGGCCTCTTCGGGACAGGCAAGGGCAAGAGCAACCCGCTGGCACACGAACAGCAAGGCTTAGCTCGAGCACAAGTCCCACAGGACTGCACAAACGACCGCACATCCCGTGACAAGGAAGGCCACCAAAAGGACCTAGCCACCAGATCTCTGGTGCCAAAAATTCCCGGATGCCCTGCCAACACCGAGGAATGAACCTCGGAAATGACTCTGCTGGTCCACTTATCCAGAACAAACAGTCTGTCAGGTGGACAAGAGTCAGGTCTACCAGCCTGAAATCTCTGCAACACACGTCGCAAATCCGGAGAAATGGCTGACAAGATAACTCCCTCTTTAAGAATACCAACTGGTTCTGCGACTCCCGGAGAGTCAGGCACAAAGCTCCTTGAAAGAGCATCAGCCTTCACATTCTTTGAACCTGGTAAATACGAGACCACAAAGTCAAAACGGGAGAAAAACAATGACCAGCGGGCCTGTCTAGGATTCAGGCGTTTAGCAGACTCGAGATACATCAAATTTTTGTGATCAGTCAAGACCACCACACGATGCTTAGCACCCTCGAGCCAATGACGCCACTCCTCAAATGCCCACTTCATGGCCAACAACTCCCGATTGCCAACATCATAATTCCGCTCAGCAGGCGAAAACTTCCTCGAGAAAAAGGCACAAGGTCTCATCACAGAGCAACCAGGGCCTCTCTGCGACAAAACGGCCCCTGCCCCAATCTCAGAAGCATCCACTTCAACCTGAAAGGGAAGTGAGACATCAGGCTGGCACAAAACAGGCGCCGAAGTAAACCGGCGCTTCAACTCCTGGAAAGCCTCCACGGCTGCAGGAGCCCAATTAGCAACATCAGAACCTTTCTTGGTCATATCCGTCAAAGGTTTAGCAATGCTAGAAAAATTAGCAATAAAACGACAGTAGAAGTTAGCAAAACCCAAGAACTTCTGAAGACTCTTAACTGACGTGGGTTGAGTCCAATCATGAATAGCACGGACCTTGACTGGGTCCATCTCCACCGCAGAAGGGGAAAAAATAAACCCCAAAAAGGGAACCTTCTGTACTCCAAAGAGACACTTTGAGCCCTTAACAAATAAAACATGCTCACGCAAAACCTGAAACACCATCCTGACCTGCTCTACATGCGAGTCCCAGTCATCAGAAAAAAACAGAATATCATCCAGATAAACGATCATAAATTTATCCAGATACTTCCGGAAAATATCATGCATAAAGGACTGAAACACTGAAGGAGCATTAGAGAGCCCAAAAGGCATCACCAAGTACTCAAAATGACCTTCGGGCGTATTAAACACGGTTTTCCATTCATCTCCTCGCTTAATGCACACAAGATTGTACGCACCACGAAGATCTATCTTGGTGAACCACTTGGCACCTTTAATTCGGGCAAACAAGTCTGACAACAGAGGCAAAGGATACTGAAATTTAACAGTGATTTTATTCAAAAGCCGATAGTCAATACAAGGTCTCAAAGATCCGTCCTTCTTGGCCACAATAAAGAATCCCGCACCAAGAGGGGAAGAGGAAGGACGGATATGCCCCTTCTCCAGAGATTCCTTGATATACGAACGCATTGCGGTATGCTCAGGTACAGACAGATTAAATAGTCTTCCCTTAGGAAATTTGCTACCTGGAATCAAATCTATGGCACAGTCACAGTCCCTATGAGGAGGCAGAACACTGGACCTGGACTCGCTGAACACATCCTGATAATCAGACAAATACTCAGGAACTTCCGAAGGAGTAGAGGAAGCAATAGACACCGGCGGGGAATCACCATGAATACCCTGACAGCCCCAACTTGACACAGACATTGCCTTCCAATCCAAGACTGGATTATGAGTCTGTAACCATGGCAACCCCAAAACGACCAAATCATGCATTTTATGCAGAACAAGAAAACGAATCACCTCCCGATGTTCAGGAGTCATGCACATGGTTACCTGTGTCCAAAACTGCGGTTTATTTTCCGCCAATGGCGTAGCATCAATACCCCTCAGAGGGATAGGATTAACCAACGGCTCAAGAACAAAACCACAGCGCTTGGCAAATGACAGATCCATAAGACTCAGGGCAGCACCTGAATCCACAAACGCCATAACAGGGTAAGAGGACAATGAGCAAATTAAAGTCACAGACAAAATAAATTTAGGTTGCAAATTACCAATGGCGACAGGACTAACAACCCTTGTTAGGCGTTTAGAGCATGCTGATATAACATGTGTAGAATCACCACAGTAAAAACACAACCCATTCTGACGTCTATGATTTTTCCGCTCATTTCTGGTCTGAATTCTATCACATTGCATCAAATCAGGTGTTTGTTTAGACAACACCACCAGAGGATTAGCGGTTTTGCGCTCCCGCAAACGCCGGTCAATTTGAATAGCCAGTGCCATGGAATCATTCAGACTTGTAGGAATGGAGAAACCCACCATCACATTCTTAATGGCTTCAGAAAGGCCATTTCTGAAGTTTGCGGCCAGAGCACACTCATTCCACTGAGTAAGCACGGACCATTTCTGAAATTTTTGGCAATACACTTCAGCTTCATCCTGGCCCTGAGAAATAGCCAGCAAGGCTTTTTCTGCCTGAACCTCAAGATTGGGTTCCTCGTAAAGCAATCCGAGCGCCAGAAAAAACGCATCAATATTTGCCAATGCCGGATCTCCTGGCGCTAGCGAGAAGGCCCAATCCTGAGGGTCGCCCCGTAAGAAAGAGATAACAATTTTAACTTGCTGAGCTGAGTCTCCAGATGACCGGGGTCTCAGAGATAGAAACAATTTACAATTATTCCTGAAATTCCTAAACTTGAATCGGTCTCCAGAGAACAGTTCAGGAATAGGTATTTTAGGTTCAGACATTGGACTACTGGTAACAAAATCTTGTATGCCCTGCACACGAGCAGCAAGCTGATCCACACTTGTAATCAAGGTCTGGACATTCATGTCTGCAGCAAGCTCAAGCCACTCAGAGGTAAAGGGGAGGAAGAGAGGAAAAAAAAAAAAAATCAGAATTTCCTTTCTTATATCCCACTTCTGCAATGCATTAAACATTCAATGTTGGCCTGGCATACTGTTATGACCCCAATGGCAGAGGGTCTCAGGAATAAACACCAAGTCTGCAAACACAAAAAACCAGCTCATAGGGCAGTGGTAACTGGGCTGACCATATATCTAATCCTAGCACCCCAAATAGAAGTAGCCGGGGAACGTGCCTACGTTGGTTCTAGACGTCTCGCGCCAGCCGGAGAACTAACTAACCCTAGAAGGGAAAAGAAAGACCTTTCTTGCCTCCAGAGAAAAGACCCCAAAAGTTGGATACAAGCCCCCAACAAATAATAACGGTGAGGTAAGAGGAAAAGACAAACATAAGAATGAGCTAGGTATTTAGCAAAGAGAGGCCCACTAGCTAATAGCAGAATATAGTAAGATGACTTATATGGTCAGCAAAAACCCTATTAAAATTTCCACGCTGGATATTCAAGAACCCCCGAACCGTCTAACGGCCCGGGGGGAGAACACCAGCCCCCTAGAGCTTCCAGCAAGGTCAGAAATCACATTTAGTACAAGCTGGACAAAAATAGTAGCAAAGCAAGTAACTCAGAAAACAAAGAAGCAAGACTTAGCTTAATTTTGCAAGAGCCAGGACCAGCAGACAGGAGCAACAGAAGGATCTGATTACAACGATGCCAGGCACTGGACTACGGATCCAGGAAGTTAATATAGCGACACCCCTGGACTAACGACCCAGGTGAGTGCCAAACAGAAAAAAGACAATCCCAGAGTCATACCACTAGTGACCACAAGAGGGAGCCAAAAAGTCTAATTCACAACACTCTCCACTACATATCCATCTCTCCACTCACCATACTGTGTCTGTACCCATCCCCTCATACTGTTTCCTCATACATGTACACCCTCCCTCATCTCCCACCTTGCTCCTCTTACTGTGTCCTAAATCTTACTCCCCAACCTGTTACACTAAATCTTTAGTGTCTTCAGCTCCACTGGAGTACTTACCACCAATATTGTTGGCGCCTCAGCAGAGCCAGCGAGTGACATAAGCAGTGTGATCATACAATTCGATCACGTTGCTGTTGTCACCCTGAACCGGCAGTCAAGGCTTCAATTGTACTCGCATCTGGAAGAAGCAAATAAAATTGATCACTGGAAGCTGATGCACTGCACTTTCTCTGAGCCTGTTATCAGCTTGACAGTTGGCTCAGAGTGCGGCCGACTCCTAGTCCCAAGGGCAGCATAATGCAGCCACCAGGGAGACACCACGGACCTCTGCATCAGATAGCCTGAAGGCACCACTCTGCTCGCTGTACCCTGGAGCACATGCCCTGCTTGCCCCCTAGATTTTATTTAATTATTGTTCAACATTAGTGTTGAGCGATACCGTCCGATACTTGAAAGTATCGGATAGTATCGGCCGATACCCGAAAAGTATCGGATATCGCCGATACCGATACCCAATACCAATACAAATCAATGGGACACCAACTATCGGAAGGTATCCTGATGGTTCCCAGGGTCTGAAGGAGAGGAAACTCTCCTTCAGGCCCTGGGATCCATATTAATGTGTAAAATAAAGAATTAAAATAAAAAATATTGATATACTCACCTCTCCGGAGGCCCCTGCACCTCACCGCTGTTAGCCGGCAGCCTTCTTTGCTTAAAATGAGCGCGTTTAGGGCCTTCCATGACATCACGGCTTCTGATTGGTCACGTGCCGCTCATGTGACCGCCACACAACCAATCACAAGCTGCGACGTCATTCTCAGGTCCTAAATTCCTAATTCTAGGAATGCTCAACACTATTCAACATAAATGCAAGTGGTGGACAAAGTGAAGGCATATACAATAAAAGCGGCTCTTAATGTTTTGACCCGCTCTCGGGCCTGTGTCACGTAGTCTCTCTGTATGAGGATAGGAAGTCCAAATGACACATGGAAATCCCAGCAGAGACAAGTTTATGGCCGATTCCTTAATAGAGTTGACTGTTGGTGTGCTACCGCACCTCCTGTGTGCATGTCAAAGACATCTATACTAGGAGTGGCATCATGTGGCACAATTTTTCTAAAATTTTCCAACTGAGGACTTAGCATAGAGCACTCTTTGTTACAGATCTGCAACACAGGACTAAGGTAGAAGGGGGAAAACTGACCCTGCACTATGGCTATGCTGAAACCCTACGATGGAGTGGGCGACCCATTCCTTGCGAATAGACCCACCGACGATCCTAGGATAATCTCAAGCAAAGACCTATAGATAAGGGGAAGGGGTACCCTAAAAGAACTAAGGACTGGGTACAAAAATGGGTCACCTCCTAGTAGAAGACACAGAGAAGGCTGCAGAAACCAATAGAAAACAGAAACTAAGGCTAGCAGAACCAGAGGTACCAGTACTGCACAAATAACACACACAGAACACTAAGCAAAGTACCAAGCTAGAGCTCAAGCAGATTAACACTGTTGTCCAGCAAGGACTGGGAGGCAGGTTAGTAAAGAACAAACACCTGACCCAAGACAAACCCAGCACCAGAGGAGAAAGACCAGCAGCCAAAACTCCACAAGAAAATGTCAGATAGTAACAAACTAAACAGATTCTAACACTCTTGAATTGTGAAAGTAGTCTAAACCTTCCACTAGTATCACCCAGGGATCTTAAAATTAACAACTTTACAGGGTTATACCACCAGTATTCCTTATAGTAACCTATTCACTGTTTTAGATCACAAAGAATCCTTACGTTAATGCTTCCATTCCACCATATATAGTGAAAAAACCTTAATTCCTGACTATTACAGACCGTGCAAGAGGCACTGATCTTGAAAGGAGCCTGACATGGCAGCCATGTATGTTTTACTCTTAAATACTGCTGTGATTTAGAGAAAACAGTGTGAAATACCAGTCGGGAATTCGAAGCTCTATCAAATGGGTTTGAATGGCTACTAAAGGTAACTTCCTCACCTATGACCTGTGACAAATGCCAGAAAAATTGTTTGGGATGCACATAAAAACCCACAAATAACATCAGCTGAAGAACTGGACTCTTTGAAAACTAGCGGTGTGACTGTTTCAAGATGCACAATAAGGAGGCACTTGAAGAAAATGGGCTGCATGGTCGAGTCTCTAGGAGAAAGCCATTACTGTGTAAATAGCTTCACCTAACCATGAGTGGAGAAAAAGTTTTGGTATTATCATTTATGCTCTCTGAAAAAGGCCAAGAAAGCAAAAATTCTGCCGGGGTATGTAAACTTTTGAGCATAACTGTTTATTTACGTGGCACTTACTTTTCCCACTGCAAAACACGCTTTGGTCCAATGGTCTTTTTTGGTCTGGTGCTTGCCTTTTCTTCTGTTCATCTTGTCCTTTGGCTCATAGCCTCTTTCGGCACTGACTAGGTCCTGTGTCATCATGGCATCACATGCAGATCATGCCATCGCATCGCATGAGGACTACTACATTATAATAACTCTGAGCCTAGTCAGCCCTGAAGATTCCAAGACAGACAGAAGGAGTGGACGCACCAGACCTAAGAAGTCCCCTGGACCATAGCAGGACGGTGTAGCTTTTTCTTCTGTTCAATGTCTTCCTGTAGCTCGTGACATCTTTGGTGCTGACCAGCTTCCATGTCACTATAAGGTCACAACGCAAATCATGATGTCTCATGAGGCCACTATATCCTGATAACTCAGGGTCTAGTCAGCCCTGAAGATTCCAAAAGCTGGAGGAAGACACCATACTGAACAGCAGGAGTGGCTGCACTCGACCGAAGACCTCTAGACTGAAGTATATCTGCTTGGCATCACAGGTGAGAATGTCAAATGAGTATTTTTTTATTTTGTTTTATTTCCTATGTTTATTATGCTCTAGGGTCTGGAGAGACCTCAGAATATAATAAGCACATAAAATTTGTATCAAATAAATTTGATATAAATTTGAATTTTGGCAGATTCACTCATTCACACTCAATTATAACAAATTGGAAATTAATTGTTGGGGGTTCAAAAGACAGAAGATGTTTGGTTCAGTGAGACACTAGTGATGGCTTATTTTGTTAAGCATGAATTTATGCATGAGATGATAAGAAGTGTATATCTGAAAAAATGTTGAATTCATCTCAAAACTATTCTAGAATTCAGTTTGAGTGGGAGTAAACAAGACCTTGACATACCTATTAAAAAGTTTTATCAATGTTTACCCAGCCCAAGAATACAAGAGGATAAGTTTAATTGCATGTATAATGATAATACCGCGCACTTCTTACAAATATGTTTGTCTCCCAGAAAGCCTTTTATAACTTCACATTTCTATTACCGCTATCAGAAAAGCCCCAAACAGACAGCTGTATTTACTGTCTTCCATCAAAAGATGATAAAAAGAAACAGCTTATATATCAGATTATATAAGGCAAAATTGACTAATGATTATAATTTATAACCCATCACTGAATAATGATGTATTCAAGGGTTGTCATCAAATGATGAAAGGAACCTAATATGAAAGATTTTCTGTGAGTAGAATAACTACAGTTAAATTGCAGCGAGATACAATTCTTTGATAAAACACAATAAGAGCCTCTAGAATACCTAATAATAGGCTCCTTATACTGATTGGAGCATTGCAATAAAAGCCCAGAAATTAAAAGTTTCAACAAGTCTGATAAGGCATGTCAAGGTGAAATCACATAAAAATTGAAAATGCAACAAATATGCAATTTCAATCTCAAAATATTGTACAAATTTCTCATTCATAGGCCTTTCAGACCCAGATAAAATGAATTCATCTTGTAATAACGCAATCTGAACAATAAAACCTTAAACCTTAACCATAAAGCAACTGCTGTAGACTGTTACTGTTACTGAGTTGTTATAGTCTGTTCATAGTGATATACTGTATCCACCAAAAATGCCACACCTGCTATTCTTGATTTTTCTAGCTCTAGAAATCTTTTTATTCCTAAAAATTATGTTAACAGTACCATCTTTCAGACTGATCAGCAACTATTAAAAGGATGCTCTCAATGTGGAAAGTTATCTCCTATAATGATGGATGAACCCATAAATGGTCAAGTACGGCAGGTTCGGCCGAACATCTTAAAAAAGTTTGGTTTGGGTACTAGAACAGTACCCAAATCTGGACCTGGACCTCATTCAGATGAATGGGCGGCTCGAACAACCATTGTTTGCCATGCTGTCAACTGCAGTGGTAAGATCATTACTGCTGGTCAGATGACAGCGTGAGCCAGCTCTCGGAGGCAAAAATGAAGGAAGGTGTGTTCGTCGGACCAGACATTAGAAGGCTTATAGCTAATCAAGAGTTTATCAATACATGACGCATCCTCAAAAAGAAGGGTGGTTTGCTTTTAAAGAGGTCGTAGAGAAATTTTTAGGCAATAACAAAGACGAATGCTGAAAGCATTTCAAGCTTTAGGTGGCCTGATGAGTTTGAAAGTGCATTTCCTCCATTCCCACCTTGACAACTTTCCTGAAAATTTGGATGCTGTGAGGGAAGAGCAAGGAGATCGATTCCACCAGGACATTAAAGAGATGGAAAGAAGATACCAGGGAAGATGGAGCATTACAATGATGGCAGACTACTGTTGGACGCTTCAGAGAGACATTCCAGATGCTACTCACAAGTGTAAATGTATGAAGAGAAGCCTCACAGGGAAGAATCGATTTTCGTGTGTGTTAGTGAGCTCATTACAGTTAAAAAATTATTTTCATGAAACATTTGTAATAAAAAATTAATTTTATGAGTCTATTTTCATTTATTTTGAGGTATTGTCTTGCTTAAATTGTCAGAAAACGTGATGTCCTATGACAAAATGGAGGTCATTTTCAGATTCAGCGCACTTAAAAACGTAAAGATTACGTGGAATAACCAAAACAGCTCTTCAAAAAAATTTTTTTGCAGACCTGTGGAATCGATTTTAGGGTGTGTTAGTGAGCTCATTGCAGTTAAAAAATTATTTCCATGAAACATTTGTAATAAAAAAATAATTTTATGAGTCTATTTTCATTTATTTTAAGGTATTGTCTTATTTAACATATTTACTTAAATTGTCAGAAAACGTGATGTCCTATGACAAAACAGAGGTCATTTTCGGATTCAGCGCACTTAAAAACATAAAGATTACGTGGAATAACAAAAACAGCTCTTGAAAATTTTTTTTTTGCAGACCTGTGTTATTAATGGGGATGTCTTATAGATGACTCTCCATTACTAACCCCTGCGCTTGATGTCAGCGGTCAATACAAAGCTGACATCAACCCCACAAATATTACATCACTTGCCACCACACTAAGGCAAGTGGAAAGAGCAAAACTAAGGGGAAAGGGCTAGGGAAATTGTCTCTCCTTCCAGGTTCAGAACATCAGCACTCAGCTGCCCAGGAAATGGTGCATCAATAAGATACGCTAAATATTGCGCTTAGCTCTGCTTTTCCCACTTGCCCTGGTGCAGTGGCAGGTTGGTTAATATTTGTGGGGTTGATGACAGCTTCGTATTTCAGCTGCCATCAAGCCCATGGGTTAGTAATGGAGAGGTGTCTATAAGATGTCCCCATTACAAACCCCATAGTTAGATTGTAAAAAATACACACTGAGAAAAAAATCCTTTATTTTAAAGGAAGGCACAGACACCTTTGTTTGAAATAAAAATAAAAAGCACAATTATACTCACCTTATGCCTAATTCATTGAAACCCATGTCACCTGTAAAAGACACAAAATAATAGACAACCATATCACTCACCTGTCCCCAACTTGAAGAAAATCCTCTGGTGCCCATGTCACCTGGAAAAGAAGAAGAATAATAAACACCCATATCCCTCCCATGTCTAATGTGAAGATAATCCAGATTTAGATAGCGGTCACATCAGTGATGTGACTGTTCCCCCTCCAGCTGGAATACACTGACAGGAGCGTAATTGCTCCTGCTGTGACTAGCTCTGAGCTGCCGTGAAAAAAGTTCACTTGAGCACCAACCTGGTGAACCCAGTGACCTCACTTATGGCTCCACTTGCCGTGTAAGAACTTTCTCATGGCAGCTCAGCATTAGACACTGCAGGATCGATTACGCCCCTGTCAGTGTGTTCCGGCTGATGCGGAAAGCAGTCACTGATGTGAATGATCTCCAAATCATCCAGATTGTTGTGGGACAGCATGAATTATCTTCACATTGGACAGGTGAGGGATGTAGTTGTTTATTATTATCTGGGGTTTTTTACAGGTGATATGGGCATCGGTCAATTAGGTGTAAGGTGAGTATAGCTGTGCTATTTTATTTTTATTTAAAAAAAAAGGAGTCTCTGTCTTTTTTTCAATTAAAGGATTCTATTCTGGCTTTGTCTTTGGAGTTAGTAATGAGGATGCTTGGGACACCTCTATTCTTCTTGATACCCAACCATAATAAAGCTAACAGCTGAGGTGTCTAACCGCAGCTGTCAGTTTTGCTGCGCTGGTTATGAAAAAGACCCCACATCATTTTTTTTATTTATTTATTTATGGCAAAAGTTCTGGCTGATGAGTACTCCCATCAATGGTGCCTGCTATCATCGTTATCAGCAACTGCAGGTATAGGCTAATGTGAGTAGTACTCTCTCATCAGCCGACACTTGTGACTGGAGGTAACCTTTTTACCGCCGGTTACAGCTGCTTGCTCACGCTGTCATCTGACAGTGTGGGATCCACAGCTCTCTGACCGATGGAAATGATCTTACTGACGAGTCAGAGGCACTGGTGTTTCTCGCTCTGTCATGCGGATGACTGCATGAGAAACACCCGCTGTTCGGACTGCTGAACTCAAACGGTAACATGGACTTCCTGGAACTTTACTGTTCATGTTTGCTCATCTCTAATCTCCTATCCAAAGGTCAAGAGATATCTTTTGGAACACTGAGGGTCCTAATGCCGTGGCCCTCACTGATCCAGAGGACCTGGGCTCTGAAGAATCCCTGCTGGAATAGCGTTGAGGTCGATCATGCGCACTGCTGCTCTATTCATTCTAATAGGAGCTCTGAAAATCATCTGAGTGCTGCGCTTAGCACTCTCCGGTGCTGCCATTAAGAATGAACAGAGTGGCAGGGCACATGATCGACCTGCGCTCCATTTATTCAGTTCTTCGGGTCATTGGCGCCACGTGATCAGTAAGTAATCTCCTAACTCTTGGATAGGGGGTAGCTTTTAATCATCACCGATCCTCCACCAAATTTCACAGTGGGTGCAAGACACTGTGGCTTGTACGCCTTTCCAGGTCTCCATCTAACCATTAGATGACCAGGTGTTGTTATGAGGATGTTTCAGCAAGACTGGAATTGGGCAGGTTAATCTTTGCGAAGGACATATGAATCAAGCCGCATACAAGGTTATCCTGGGAAAACAGTTGATTGCTTCTTCTCAGGCATTGTTACCCAACTGTGAGGACTGATTTTTACAGCAAGACTTTGTGCCATGCCACATAGCTAGGTCAATCAAGGTGTGAATGAAGGACCACCACATCAAATCCCCATCATGACCAGCCTAATCTCCAGACCTGAAACCCATTGAGAACCTCTGGAATGTAATCAAGAAATAGATGGATAGTCACAAGCCATTAAACAAAGAAGAACTGTTTACATTTTTGTACCAGGTGTGGCATAAGGTAACCCAAAAGCAGTGTGAAAGACTGGTGGATAGCATGCCAAGACACATGAAAGCTGTAATTAAAAATCATTGTTATTCCACAAAATATTGATTTCTGAATTATTTCTGAGTTAAAACATTAGTATCGTTGTTTCTTAATGATTATGAACTTGGTTTTTTTGCATTATTTGAGGTGTGCAGCAATGCATTTTTTGTTATTTTGACCATTTCTCATTTTCAGAAAATAAATACAAAATTTATTGCTTGGAACTTCGGAAACATATTGTCAGTAGTTTATAGAATAAAAGAACAATTTATATTTTACTCAAAAATAAACCTATAAAGAGAAAAATCAGAGAAACTGAAAATTTTGCAGTGGTCTCTTAATTTTTGCCAGAGCTGTATATATATATATATATATACTGCTCGAAAAAATAAAGGGAACACTTAAACAACAGAATATAACTCCAAATAAATCAAACTTCTGTGAAATCAAACTGTCCACTTAGGAAGCAACACTGTTTGGCAATCAATTTCACAGGCTGTTGAGCAAATGGAATAGACAACAGATGGAAATTATTGGCAATTATCAAGGCACACACAATAATGGAGTGGTTCTGCAGGTGGGGACCACAGACCACATCTCAGTACCAATGCTTTCTGGCTGATGTTTTGGTCACTTTTGAATGTTCGTTGTGCTTTCACACTCGTGGTAGCATGGGACGTACTCTACAACGCACACAAGTGGCTCAGGTAGTGCATCTTATCCAGGATGGCACATCAATGCAAGCGGTGGCAAGAAGGTTTGCTGTCTCTGGCAGCGTAGTGTCCAGATGCTAGAGGCACTACCTGGAGACAGGCCAGTACACCAGGAGACGTGGAGGGGGCTGTAGGAGGGCAACAACCCAGCAGCAGGACCGCTACATCAGCCTTTGTGCAAGGAGAAACAGGCAGAGCACTGCCAGAGCCCTGCAAAATGAACTCCAGCATTCCACAAATGAGCATGTGTCTGCACAAATGGTTAGATGGTCTGAGTGCCCAATGTCCACAGATGGGGTTGTACTCACAGCTCAACAGCATGCAGGATGCTTGGCATTTGCCACAGAATACCACGATTGGCAAATTCGCCACTGGCGCCCTGTGTTCTTCACAGATGAAAGCAGGTTCACACTGAGCACATGTGACAGATGTGACAGGGTCTGGAGATTTCTTGGTGAGCTATCTGCTGCCTGCAACATCCTTCAGCATGACTGGTTTGGCAGTGGGTCAGTAATGGTGTGGGGTGGCATTTCTTTGGAGGGCCGCACAGCCCTTCATGTAATTGCCAGAGGTAGCCTGACTGCCATTAGGTACCGAGATGAGATCCTCAGACCCCTTGTGAGACCACATGCTGGTGCGGTTGGCCCTGGGTTCCTCCTAATGCAGGACAATGCCAGAACTCATGTGGCTGGAGTGTGTCAGCAGTTCCTGCAAGATGAAGACATTGAAGCTATGGACTGACCCGCCTGTTCCCCAGACCTGAATCCTATTGAACACCTCTGGGACATCATGTCTCGCACCATCCACCAACGTCACGTTGCACCACAGACTGTCCAGAGGTTGGTGGATGCTTTAGTCCAGGTCTAGGAGGAGATTACTCAGGAGACCTTCCATCGCCTCATCAGGAGCATGCCCAGGCATTGTAGGGAGGTCATGCCGGCACGTGGAGGTCACACACACTACTGAGCATCATTTCCTTGTCTTGAGGCATTTCCACTGAAGTTGGATCAGCCTGTAACTTCATTTTCCACATTTTTTAATTTGAGCATCATTCCTACTCCAGACCTCCGTGGGATATTAGTTGTGATTTTCATTGATCATTTTTTAGTTTTATTGTTCTCAACACATTCCACTATGTAATGAATAAAGATTTACATCTGGAATATTTCATTCAGTGATATCTAGGATGTGGGATTTCAGTGTTCCTTTAATTTTTTTGCGCAGTCTATATATATACAGTATAGACCAAAAGTTTGGACACACCTTCACATTTAAAGATTTTTCTGTATTTTCATGACTATGAAAATTGTACATTCACACTGAAGGCATCAAAACTATGAATTAGCACATGTGGAATTATATACTTAACAAAAAAGTGTGAAACAACTGAAATTATGTCTTATATTCTTCAAAATAGCCACCTTTTGCTTTGATAACTGCTTTGCACACTCTTGGCATTCTCTTGATGAGCTTCAAGAGGTAGTCACAGGGAATGGTCTTCCAACAATCTTAAAGGAGTTCCCAGAGATGCTTAGCACTTGTTGGCCCTTTTGCCTTCACTCTGTGGTCCAGCTCACCTCAAACCATCTCGATTGGGTTCAGGTCTGGTGACTATGGAGGCCAGGTCATCACTTTCCTTCTTGGTCAAATAGCCCTTACACAGCCTGGAGTTGTGTTTGCGGACATTATTCTGTTGAAAAATAAATGATGGTCCAACTGAACGCGAACCGGATGGAATAGCATGCCGCTGCAAGATGCTGTGGTAGCCATGCTGGTTCAGTATGCCTTCAATTTTGAATAAATCCCCAACAGTGTCACCAGCAAAACACCCCCACACCATCACACCTCCTCCTCCATGCTTCATGGTTGGGGTGCGCGGTGTCAGGACCTGGCGTCTCTCCCCACAGGTAGTTTACAGATAGAATACTTCAACAATCATTATTTTTTCTGCACTTTGCACTTTTTCTGTGTGATTACTTTGCAGCAATGTGCTGTTTTCATGAGTGGCTCTGCATGTATTGAGCTGTGTGCTCTTATATTTTGTGGCCCCACACATTAACACATATGTGGCACAAGGTGGGCTTTTTATATCTAACACTATATTTGTCATTTCACGAATTAGATTATTTAATTTTATTTTTAAACCATCATATAGTATTTATAATTTTTTGCACTTATGCACTTTAATGTTTTTTTGAGCTGATATTTGGCTGGTCACTGGTTACACTTTTTTTTATTTATTTTTTATATCTTTATATTTTTTTAAGTAGGTTTCTATCTGTATTAACCAGGATTGGAGGTCACCATATATTATTATAAAAAAAATTTTTCTTATTGTCCTGAAATTAAATCGCGTACTTGTTTTTTTACTGTGTATTTTTATTGTAATTTTTTATGTATATATAACTTTTTTTGTCACTCACTGTAATAAAGGCTATCTTATATCTATCTTCTGTGTGGGTCAACTCTTTCTGGCATTCCATGTCTTGATTGTGGCGGTTGTTTCGTACTTAAGTGTTTAGTCACTATTTCTCACAGAGCACTGATATACAATATATATTTTTTTATTATTATTTTAAAAAAAAATTGTTATTGTTTTAATTGCTATTGGTGCATCTGTGTGTTCTAACATTGGAACCAGGCATGTAGAGTCCATCTGTTCACCTTTTCTGCGTCACACAAAGACACGGTGGTTGGAACCAAAGATCTCAAATTTGGACTCATCAGACCAAAGCACAGATTTCCACTGGTCTAATATCCATTCCTTGTGTTGTTTAGCCCAAACAAGTCTCTTCTGCTTGTTGCCTGTCCTTAGCAGTGGTTTCCTAGCAGCTATTTTACTATGAAGGCCTGCTGTACAAAGTCTCCTCTTAACAGTTGTAGAGATGTGTCTGCTGCTAGAACTCTGTGTGGCAATGACCTGGTCTCTAATGTGAGCTGTTGTTAACCTGCGATTTCTGAGGCTGGTGACTCGGATAAACTTATTCTCAGAAGCAGAGGTGACTCTTGGTCTTCCTTTCCTGGGGTGATCCTCATGTGAGCCAGTTTCTTTGTAGTGCTTGATGGTTTTTGCAACTGCACTTGGGGACACTTTTAAAGTTTTCCCAATTTTTCAGACTGACTGACCTTCATTTCTTAAAGTAATGATGGCCACTCATTTTTCTTTACTTAGCTGCTTTTTTCTTGCCATAATACAAATTCTAACAGTCTATTCAGTAGGACTATCAGCTGTGTATCCACCAGACTTCTGCTCAACACAACTGATGGTGCCAACCCCATTTATAAGAAACAAATCCCACTTATTAAACCTGACAGGGCACACCTGTGAGGTGAAAACCATTTCCGGTGACCACCTCTTGAAGCTCATCACGAGAATGCCAAGAGTGTGCAAAGCAGTCATGAAAGCAAATGGTGACTACTTTGAAGAACCTAGAATATAAGACATATATTCAGTTGTTTCACACTTTTATTTGTTAAGTATATAATTCCACATGTGTTAATTCAAAGTTTTGATGCCTTCAGTGTGAATTTACAATTTTTATAGTCATGAAAATTCAGAAAAAATTTGAAATGAGAAGGTGTGTCCAAACTTTTGGTCTGTACTGTATAAGGATTAAATACATATAATGATTACGTAAATATAAAGATTAACTACATACAGTATACTAACATCATCAACAAGAGGCTTTTAAACATCATCCGTCTGGAATATCAGAGAAGCAACACCAAGACAGAGAACCCCTGGGAGATTACCTACACTGCATGGGTGTCACCAGTTATGCAGGTATGAGCACATTGTACATGTACAGGTACCCCAGTTTTGGCATCTGTCTTAGTCATGCTTCTCTGGTCTTATATAGTGATTTACACTATGTAGTAACTCTAGTTTCACCCAGCCCTTCAAGTAGCCAGCTTTCAAGGTTATATGAAACTGAGATATCATGGAGTCTTCAGACGAGGGGCCATAAACCCCTAGAATATAAAAGCCACAAGGATTTAGATTAAGCCACCACAGGCAGAGTTTCAGTAAACCTTAATGTTTTACAATGGCAAACAGCAAACATATAGAGGCTTAGAACTGTTTGTTAAGTGAATAAACAAACATTTCTCAAAAGTTTTACAAGAAATGCTGCTATGTAATTGTCTAAATGCATTCACTATACAGCATTTTAATCTGGATTCCAAATCGCCATTTGTATATTCGCCATTTGCATTTGATGCAGCCAAAGTTATGGCTCTCAAGGAGAGAAACTAATATAGTGGACAAAGAAATATTTGTAATGAACTACTGAGCCAAACTAACAGCATTGCTTTATCAAATTTATTTGAAGTGCATTGTGTCCAATGTGAGCAACCAGGCAACACAAAAAGGAGCTTTTCAAGTGAGCTCTTTAAGGTACCCAAATGTTATGAAGTCTTTGCCAACAAGGATGTGGTTTCACCAATGGGGGGTACCTTTTTTAAAAATATACTATTGCCCAAGAAGCAGCCCAGAGACTTTATACAAGTACATCATATACAACACATCATCTCTAAACTCAAGTCGGACATCCAATATAACACAGATTGGCTCTGGCTAGAATTCTTATTCAAACTTAACCCCATACCTCCTAAGTTAATATCTAAAATATATCATAATTTAATTTCCCCTAAAACTCAATTTAAACCCCTGTATTTATCTTCTTGGGAGTCTGAACTGGGCATATCCCTTTCCAATAAGGAGACGGAGCAAGTTCTGGGACACTCACACGGGCTCTCAAGATGTGTTCTGCTGCAGGAAAATGCTTTTAAAGTCCTCTCCAGGTGGTATAGAACCCCCGAGTCTCTCCACCATCTGGGCCTCTCTGAGTCTCCTCTTTGTTGGAGATGCATGAAGTCAAGGGGCTCTTTAACACATATTTTCTGGTCCTGTCCAGTTATCACTAAATTCTGGGAAGATATTTTTACCTGACTCCGCCAGATTGGATTAATAAAACAGAACCTAACTCCCCAAGAGGTCTTATTATCACTCCCCACGAAGTCAAATAACCCTAAGAAACACAACCTTCTTCCTCTTCTAATAGCCGCAGCCAAACACCTGATCTCCTTACACTGGAGACAAACGACCACCCCTCACATCAATGAATGGGTCAAAAAAGTCCAGGACATCTGTAGGATGGAGGAATTATCTAGCTGGGACTCACGTACACATGATAAATTCTTCCGTACATGGCTACCGTGGCAATTAGCGTCTCAAACTACCCCATAGCTTTTCATCAGCTAATGTTGTTAGCTGTATAAAACTCTTCTCTCTTGATTTTACATGTTACCAATGTCTCCAATCCTGCCCCATCTGTCTCCAGTCCTGCCCCCAGTGTGTCCAGCATCTCTGCCCCCAGTGTCCAGCATCTCTGCCCCCAATGTCCAGCATCTCTGCCGCAGTGTCCAGCATCTATGCCCCAGTGTCCAGCATCTCTGCCCCCAGTGTCCAGCATCTCTGCCCCCAGTGTCCACCATCTCTGCCCCCAGTGTCCAGCATCCTCCCCCAGTGTGTCCAGCATCCTGCCCCCAATGTGTCCAGCATATTTCCCCCAGTGTCTCCAGCATATTGCCCCCAGTGTCTGCAGCAATCTGCCCCAGTGTCTCCAGCATATTGCCCCCAGTGTCTCCAGCATATTGCCCCAAGTGTGTCCAGCATATTGCCCCCAGTGTGTTCAGCATATTGCTCCCAGTGTGTCCAGCATATTGCCCCCAGTGTCTCCAGCAATCTGCCCCAGTGTCTCCAGCATCCTGCCCCCAATGTGTCCAGCATATTGCCCCCAGTGTGTCCAGCATATTGCCCCCAGTGTCTCCAGCATATTGCCCCCATGTGTCCAGCATATTGCCCCCAGTGTGTCCAGCATATTGCCCCCAGTGTCTCCAGCATATTTCCCCCAGTGTCTCCAGCATATTGCCCCCAGTGTCTCCAGCATATTGCCCCCAGTGTGTCCAGCATATTGCCCCCAGTGTGTCAGCATATTGCCCCCAGTGCGTCCAGCATATTGCCCCCAGTGTGTCCAGCATTCTGCCCCAGTGTCTCCAGCATATTGCCCCGTGTGTCCAGCATATTGCCCCCAGTGTCTCCAGCATATTGCCCCCAGTGTGTCCAGCATATTGCCCCCAGTGTGTCAGCATATTGCCCCCAGTGTGTCCGTTATTCTGCCCCAGTGTCTCCAGCATATTGCCTCCAGTGTGTCCAGCAATCTGCCCCAGTGTCTCCAGCATATGGGCCCCAGTGTGTCCAGCATATTGCCCCTAGTGTTTCCAGCATATTGCCCCCAGTGTGTCCGGCATTCTGCCCCAGTGTCTCCAGCATATTGCCCCCATGTGTCCAGCATATTGCCCCCAGTGTATCCAGCATATTGCCCCCAGTGTGTCCAGCATATTGTCCCCCGTGTATCCAGCATATTGGCCCCACTGTGTCCAGCATATTGCCCCCAGTGTGTGCAGCTTTCTGCCCCAGTGTCTCCAGCATATTTCCCCCTGTGTGTCCAGCATATTGCCCCCAGTTTGTCCAGCATATTGCCCCAGTGTGTCCAGCATATTGCCCCCAGTGTGTCCAGCATATTGCCCCCGTGTGTCCAGCATATTGCCCCCAGTGTGTCCAGCAATCTGCCCCAGTGTCTCCAGCATCTTGCCCCCAGTGTGTCCAGCATATTGCCCCCAGTGTGTCCAGCATATTGCCCCCAGTGTGTCCAGCACTCTGCCCCAGTGTCTCCAGCATATTGCTCCCAGTGTGTCCAGCAATCTGCCCCAGTGTCTCCAGCATATTGGCCCCAGTGTGTCCGGCATTTTGCCCCCAGTGTGTCCAGCATCCTGCCCCCAGTGTGTTCAGCATCCTGCCCCCAGTGTGTCCAGCATCCTGCCCCCAGTGTGTCCAGCATCCTGCCCCCAGTGTGTCCAGCATCCTGCCCCCAGTTTGTCCAGCATATTGCCCCCAGTTTGTCCAGCATATTGCCCCCAGTGTGCCCAGCATATTGCCCCCAGTGTGTCCAGCATTCTGCCCCAGTGTCTCCAGCATATTGCCCCCCGTGTGCCCAGCATTTTGCCCCCAGTGTATCCAGCATATTGCCCCCAGTGTGTCCAGCATATTGCCCCCAGTGTGTCCATCATTCTGCCCTAGTGTCTCCAGCATATTGCCCCCAGTGTGTCCAGCAATCTGCCCCAGTGTCTCCAGCATATGGGCCTCAGTGTGTCCAGCATATTGCCCCCAATGTGTTTCCAGCATATTGCCCCCACTGTGTCCAGCATTCTGCCCCCATGTGTCCAGCATATTGCCCCCATGTGTCCAGCATATTGCCCCCAGTGTATCCAGCATATTGCCCCAATTGTGTCCAGCATATTGTCCCCGTGTATCCAGCATATTGGCCCCAGTGTGTCCAGCATATTGCCCCCAGTGTGTCCAGCTTTCTGCCCCAGTGTCTCCAGCATATTGCCCCCTGTGTGTCCAGCATATTGCCCCCAGTGTGTCCAGCATATTGCCCCAGTGTGTCCAGCATATTGCCCCAGTGTGTCCAGCATATTGCCCCCGTGTGTCCAGCATATTGCCCTCAGTGTGTCCAGCAATCTGCCCCAGTGTCTCCAGCATCTTGCCCCCAGTGTGTCCAGCATATTGCCCCCAGTGTGTCCAGCATATTGCCCCCAGTGTGTCCAGCATATTGCCCCCAGTTTGTCCAGCAATCTGCCCCAGTGTCT
This sequence comes from Ranitomeya variabilis, assembly GCF_051348905.1. NCBI lineage: Eukaryota > Metazoa > Chordata > Amphibia > Anura > Dendrobatidae > Ranitomeya > Ranitomeya variabilis. Next base: position 105,982,884 of record NC_135233.1, read on the forward strand.
CCAGCATATTGGCCCCAGTGTGTCCGGCATATTGCCCCCAGTGTGTCCAGCATCCTGCCCCCAGTGTGTTCAGCATCCTGCCCCCAGTGTGTCCAGCATCCTGCCCCCAGTGTGTCCAGCATCCTGCCCCCAGTGTGTCCAGCATCCTGCCCCCAGTGTGTCCAGCATCCTGCCCCCAGTGTGTCCAGCATATTGCCCCCAGTTTGTCCAGCATATTGCCCCCAGTGTGTCCAGCATATTACCCCCAGTGTGTCCAGCATATTGCCCCAGTGTGTCCAGCATATTGGCCCCAGTTTGTCTAGCATATTGCCCCAGTTTGTCCACATATTGCCCCCAGTGTGTCCAGCATCCTGCCCCCAGTATGTCCAGCATCCTGCCCCCAGTGTGTCCAGCATATTGCCCCATTTTGTCCAGCATATTGCCCCCATTTTGTCCAGCATATTGCCCCCAGTGTGTCCAGCATATTGCCCCCAGTGTGTCCAGCATATTGCCCCCAGTGTGTCCAGCAATGTGCCCCAGTGTATCCCAGCATATTGCCCCCAGTGTGTCCAGCATATTGCCCCCAGTGTGTCCAGAATATTGCCCCCAGTGTATCCAGCAATCTGCCCCAGTGTCTCCAGCATATTTCCCCCAGTGTGTCCAGCATATTGCCCCCCAGTTTGTCCAGCATATTGCCCCCAATGTGTCCAGCATATTGCCCCCAGTGTGTCCAGCATCTCTGCCCCCAGTGTCCAGCATACTGGCCCGGACCCCCCAGATTGCCGTTTGCAATTAAAAAAAAAGTTCTCCTCACCTGTCCGCGCTCCTTCGGCAAAGCTCTTTCCTCGTAGCTGAAGCACGCACTCGCCGGCAACTGACAATGACATCAGACGCCGGCAACGTGCGCGCTGCGGCTGATGTCAGCTGCCAGCCTCCGATTGGCTGGCGGCTGTTAACTATAGACGTGCGGGCGCACGCCGGTACATCAATAGCGTTAAACTGCCGCAGCGCCGGTAGGGGCCCGGTGAGCAGATGAGATGGAGTCCGATGTGGGCCCCTCTGCCCACCGGGCCCATACGCCAGTCAGGGCAGTAATGCCCTGATGGAGGCCGCCAATCTGAGCGGTAGCCCAGGGCCCCCCCACACCACTGGGCCCTGGGCTACCACCCAGATTGACCCTATTATAATCCGCCCCTGAGTACAGAACACGTTCACCCAGGTCATGTCGTCGGAGATAAGGAAGGAACATTGCAGGAAACCGAGTTAAGAAGTAGGCCCAATGTAGGGGTGTGGGTCTCTGAGACTTGTAATGGAGGGCATTAGCTGACAAACAATTCCCCAATGGGGGGTCCTTTTTTTAATAAATAAAATAGTGCCATCACAGCCCCCTTGCCCAAAATTCACCGACCTATAACAGTACAGAGCGCGTTCAGCCCGGTCATCTAGGGGTTCTGAATGATGAGGATGAGGATAAGGAGTAGACTAAGAACAAACAGACCAAATCTGGAAGCGTATACTCATGTGTGGTTGTGAAGAGGTGCATGAGAATACACCTCCCAAAAACAGAGAATGTATTTGAGGTTATGGTTCGCTGTTTTCACTTTGTGGTGTACAGAAGTCTTTCCCAATCCAGCCCTTCAATCAGCCTGTCAGCATTTTCAGTTGACAGGCGGATGCGCTTATCTGTTATAATTCCACCAGCGGCACTAAAAACCCGTTCTGACAGAATGCTAGCAGCAGGGCAAGCCAAGACCTCCAAGATGTAGAGAGCCTGTTCATGCCACGTGTCCAGCTTGGATACCCAATAATTAAAAGGCACAGAGGATTCACAGAGGACGTTTGTACGATCTGCAAGGTACTCACTCACCATCTTCCCAAAATTGCACTTCTTGTGACAGCACCCCTTGCTTCTGTGCCCTCACGATGGGAAGGTATGAGAAAACTGTCCCAGAACTTTGCCATTGTACTCTGCCTGAGCTGGATTGTACTTCTGTCTCTCTCGCTTGGACCCCTTGGTTGTACAACAAACTCTGACGTCTGCTGCCAGCGTTCTCACATGGGAATTTTCTAAGTAATTACGCTACCAGGGCCATCTGGTACTGCAACATTTTAGTACACCTCTCTGCCTCTGGCAGAAGAGATTGAAAGTTCTCCTTTTAGCGTGGGTCTACAAGTGCCACCAACCAGTATTGAGTGTCACCCAAAATTTTTATAATGGGAGGGTCACGTGAAACGCAGTGCAACATAAAGTCAGCCATGCGTGCCAGATTGCTAACTGGCAAGACTTCCATGTCCTCACCAACAGGACAGCTGACCATGCTGTCCTCCTCCTCCTTATACTCCTCCTCCCTGTCCTCAGACCATCCACGATGAACAGATGGTATGACAGCTGTGCTTGTAGTACCACCATCTATAGCACATGAAAGAAGCTCCTGTTCTTCCTCCTCCTCCTCCTCATTGCCTACCAATCCACAATGAGAAGACATGAGACTGGGCTAAGTGTAATCCCCCTGTATGGTTCCTTGCTTCATGTACTCATGCTCTGCCTGCAATGCATCCACTTTAAATGTGAGCAGAGAGGTTTACAGAATGCTGAGAAGCTGGATGGTGATGCTAATTATAGCGTCTTTGCCGCTCACCATCTTGGTGCAGTCCTAAAGGTTTTGGAGGATGGTAGATATGTCTGACATCCATGTCCACTCCTGTGGTCTTATGTGTGGAGTCTGAACTGAATATCGACAGCCTTGTTGATGTTGGTAGTCAACAACTGCCCTCTTCTGCTCACAAATGCTATCCAACATATGCAGCGTAGAGTTCCAGCACATTGGGACATCACACACCAGTCAGTGAGCTGTAAGCTGCAAACACTGCTGAAGCACGGCAAAGGGCGGCTGAAGCTATAGCTGACTTTCTAAAATGGGCAGACAGATGGCGTACTTTCACTAGCAGATCTGGCGGCTCCAGGTAGCTTTTCAGAAAACGTTGAACCACGAGGTTAAACACATGGGCCAAGCAAGGTACGTGTGTGAGCTCACCTTGCCTCAGAGCCGCCACCAGGTTCCGGCCATTGTCACACATGACCATGCCTGGCTGTAGGTTCAGCGGTGTCATCCAAATATCTTACTGCTCTTTCAGCGCTGTCCACAACTCTTCTGCATTGTGCGGTTTGTTACCTATGCAGATTAGCTTCAGCACAGCCTGTTGCCGCTTGGCTGAGGCGGTGCTGCAGTGCTTCCAGCTTCTGACTAATGTGTTGATTTCAGAGATGGAGGATGAAGAGGAGGAGGGCCACGCCAAGGATTGCTGGCCCTATGTCAATCACCGTTGCCCCCACAGTCTACACCTCCTACACCTCCTCCTCCTCTTCATCCTCCATCTCTAAAATCAACACATCAGTCAGAAGCTGGAAGCACTGCAGCACCGCCTCAGCCAAGCGGCAACAGGCTGTGCTGAAGCTAATCTGCATAGGTGACAAACCGCACAATGCAGAAGAGTTGTGGACAGTAGGGTTGAGCGACTTTCATTTTTTAAAGATCGAGTCGGGTTTTGTGAAACCCGACTTTGTCCAGAGTCGAGTCAAGTGCAGTCGGCCGATTATCGCTAAAAGTCGGGGATCGACCGAAACACGAAACCCAATGCAAGTCAATGGGGAAGCATAGTCGGCAGTGAGTGGAGGCCAGGAAAACACCTACAGTGCCCATTTTAATACCAAAAACATCCATTCTTGTTTCTGAAGCTTGTCAATCTTAATTAACTTTATAATAATAGTTGTTCAATGGAACTTGGGGGTCATTTGGCAAAAGTTGTGGGGGGTAGGGCTGGTTCAAGGTTTTAGTGGGCCCAGGAATCGTGGACTACATCACGGCGGTGGAGCAGGGAGAGGTAAGTATTTCAACGTTGCAAGTGCTGTGATCCTGAGCAAGCAGGGGGGCACACTCGTTCGCATTGGCACTGGCACAGGGCCCCTCAAAGTACAGCGGTGTGTTTGCACGGTGGGGGCGCCTCCCACCAGCAGCGACACTTTTGCGTACTCTGGGGGGCCCTGTGCCAGTGACGTCGCCAACGAGTATGCCCCCCCACCTGATGAAGGAACCTGCACTTTCATCTGCACCTTCCTCTTTGTCCCTGTGTAAGGTGGTATAACATGCGGGAAGGGGAACCTTACTTTCAGCAGGGTCAGATTCTGGCTGTGTAGAGTGCAAGGGGAATGTAGTGGTCTAGGTCAATGTACCAGCAGACTCATCTAGCAGTGGCTGGGCAATGGGCAGGATGAGGAGGAAACAGATATAGGGCCAAAGAATAAAGTAGGCTAAATGCAGTTCAAAATTGGTAACAGGACTAAACAGGCGGCATTGCTTTGTTCAGTGAAGTAGCAAACCCAGGAGCAGCAGACACTGTTTTAAGGGCCCAAACACACTAATAGGCCAAATGCAGTTTAATATCTGATACTTTAGGCCAAAAGCCTAAAGACTGAAGCTCAGCTTTATTCAGTTGAGGGCAAACACCAGGGAGGGGCAGACACTGTTAGTAGGCCCTAACCACCAATTTTTAAAAACACAGCACTTAATGAGAGCCAGAAGGTTGAAGCTCAGCTTTATTCAGTTGAGGAAAAACACCAGGCAGGGGCAGACACCGTTAGTAGGCCGTAACCAAAGTTGAAGGCCAAATGCAGTTTAATATCTGATACTATAGGCCGAAAGCCAGAAGGTGGAAGCTCAGCTTTATTCAGTTGAGGGCAAACACCAGGGAGGGGCAGACACCGTTAGTAGGCCCTAACCACCAATTTTTAAAAACACAGCACTTAATGAGAGCCAGAAGGTTGAAGCTCAGCTTTATTCAGTTGAGGAAAAACCCCAGGCAGGGGCAGACACCGTTAGTAGGCCGTAACCAAAGTTGAAGGCCAAATGCAGTTTAGTATCTGATACTATAGGCCGAAAGCCAGAAGGTGGAAGCTCAGCTTTATTCAGTTGAGGTCAACACCAGGGAGCAGCAAACAGAGGTATTATGCCCCAACCAGCACTTAAAAAAAAATAAAAATTAGAGCCAGAAGGTTGAAGCTCAGCTTTATTCAGTTGAGGACAAACACCAGGGAGGGGCAGACACCGTTAGTAGGCCGTAACCAAAGTTGAAGGCCAAATGCAGTTTAATATCTGATACTATAGGCCGAAAGCCAGAAGGTGGAAGCTCAGCTTTATTCAGTTGAGGGCAAACACCAGGGAGGGAAAGACACCATTAGTAGGCCCTAACCACCAATTTTTAAAAACACAGCACTTAATGAGAGCCAGAAGGTTGAAGCTCAGCTTTATTCAGTTGAGGGCAAACACCAGGCAGGGGCAGACACCTTTAGTAGGCTGTAACCAAAGTTGAAGGCCAAATGCAGTTTAATTTCTGATACTATAGGCCGAAAGCCAGAAGGTGGAAGCTCCGATTTAGACAGTGGAGGACAATTTGAATTAGGGACTGCAGACAGACTTAGTAGGCTGTCCCCTGTGGACCATGCATCCACCACATTAACCCATTGCGCCGTAATGGACACGTAATCTTCCGTGGCCATGCCTACAGGTCCATGCGTCTGTTGTCAGGTGCACCTTTGTACTCACAGATTGCCAGAGTGCATAGACAATGCGGTCTTTTACATGCTGGTGGAGGGTTGGGATGGCTTTTCTCGCAAAAGAAGTGTCGACTGGTTAGCTTGTAGCGTGGTACAGCGTAGTCCAACATGGCCTTATTAATAGTAAATAAAATATATAACTAGGCTCTATGAACTTTTAAATAGGTTCCAGGGGTACACGGCCAGCATTGGTGTGGTCAGTGGAGGAGTATTGCAAGTAGGGGCCACAGACAGGCTAACAAAGGCCTAAAATAACAAACAATAGGCAGGCATGGCAGTTTTAAATCGGTTACATGGATACACAGGCAGGCAGCATTGTGGTCAGTGGAGGAGTATTGCAAGTAGGGGCCGCAGACAGGCTATCAAAGGCCTAAAATAACAAACAATAGGCAGGCATGGCAGTTTTAAATCGGTTACATGGGTACACAGGCAGGCACTCCAGGCAGCATTGTGGTCAGTGGAGGAGTATTGCAAGTAGGGGCCGCAGACAGGCTATCAAAGGCCTAAAATAACAAACAATAGGCAGGCATGGCAGTTTTAAATCGGTTACATGGATACACAGGCAGGCACTCCAGGCAGCATTGTGGTCAGTGGAGGAGTATTGCAAGTAGGGGCCGCAGACAGGCTATCAAAGGCCTAAAATAACAAACAATAGGCAGGCATGGCAGTTTTAAATCGGTTACATGGATACACAGGCAGGCACTCCAGGCAGCATTGTGGTCAGTGGAGGAGTATTGCAAGTAGGGGCTACAGACAGGCTATCAAAGGCCTAAAATAACAAACAATAGGCAGGCATGGCAGTTTTAAATCGGTTACATGGATACACAGGCAGGCACTCCAGGCAGCATTGTGGTCAGTGGAGGAGTATTGCAAGTAGGGGCCGCAGACAGGCTATCAAAGGCCTAAAATAACAAACAATAGGCAGGCATGGCAGTTTTAAATCGGTTACATGGATACACAGGCAGGCACTCCAGGCAGCATTGTGGTCAGTGGAGGAGTATTGCAAGTAGGGGCCGCAGACAGGCTATCAAAGGCCTAAAATAACAAACAATAGGCAGGCATGGCAGTTTTAAATCGGATACATGGATACACAGGCAGGCAGCATTGTGGTCAGTGGAGGAGTATTGTAAGTAGGGGCTGCAGACAGGCTAACAAAGGCCTAAAATAACAAACAATAGTCAGGCATGGCAGTTTTAAATCGGTTACATGGATACACAGGCAGGCAGCATTGTGGTCAGTGGAGGAGTACTGCAAGTAGGGGCCGCAGACAGGCTATCAAAGGCCTAAAATAACAAACAATAGGCAGGCATGGCAGTTTTAAATCGGTTACATGGATACACAGGCAGGCACTCCAGGCAGCATTGTGGTCAGTGGAGGAGTATTGCAAGTAGGGGCCGCAGACAGGCTATCAAAGGCCTAAAATAACAAACAATAGGCAGGCATGACAGTTTTAAATCGGTTACATTGATACACAGGCAGGCAGCATTGTGGTCAGTGGAGGAGTATTGCAAGTTGGGGCCGCAGACAGGCTAACAAAGGCCTAAAATAACAAACAATAGGCAGGCATGGCAGTTTTAAATCGGTTACATGGATACACAGGCAGGCAGCATTGTGGTCAGTGGAGGAGTATTGCAAGTAGGGGCCGCAGACAGGCTATCAAAGGCCTAAAATAACAAACAATAGGCAGGCATGGCAGTTTTAAATCGGTTACATGGATACACAGGCAGGCACTCCAGGCAGCATTGTGGTCAGTGGAGGAGTATTGCAAGTAGGGGCCGCAGACAGGCTATCAAAGGCCTAAAATAACAAACAATAGGCAGGCATGGCAGTTTTAAATCGGTTACATGGATACACAGGCAGGCAGCATTGTGGTCATTGGAGGAGTATTGCAAGTAGGGGCCGCAGACAGGCTAACAAAGGCCTAAAATAACAAACAATAGGCAGGCATGGCAGTTTTAAATCGGTTACATGGATACACAGGCAGGCACTCCAGGCAGCATTGTGGTCAGTGGAGGAGTATTGCAAGTAGGGGCTGCAGACAGGCTATCAAAGGCCTAAAATAACAAACAATAGGCAGGCATGGCAGTTTTAAATCGGTTACATGGATACACAGGCAGGCAGCTTTGTGGTCAGTGGAGGAGTATTGCAAGTAGGGGCCGCAGACAGGCTAACAAAGGCCTAAAATAACAAACAATAGACAGGCATGGCAGTTTTAAATCGGTTACATGGATACACAGGCAGTCAGCATTGTGTGTTGTGAATTAGACTTTTTGGCTCCCTCTTGTGGTCACTAGTGATATGACTCTGGGATTGTCTTTCTTCAGTTTGGCACTCACCTGGGTCGTTAGTCCAGGGGTGTCGCTATATAAACTTCCTGGATCCTTAGTCCAGTGCCTGGCATCGTTGTAATCAGATCCTTCTGTTGCTCCTGTCTGCTGGTCCTGGTTCTTGCAAAATTAAGCTAAGTCTTGCTTCTTTGTTTTTTGGGTTATTTGCTTTGCTTCTATTTTTGTCCAGCTTGTACTAAATGTGAGTTCTGACCTTGCTGGAAGCTCTAGGGGGCTGGTGTTCTCCCCCCGGCCGTTAGTCGGTTCGGGGGTTCTTGAATATCCAGCGTGGATATTTTAATAGGGTTTTTGCTGACCATATAAGTCATCTTACTTTATTCTGCTATTAGCTAGTGGGCCTCTCTTTGCTAAATACCTAGCTCATTCTTATGTTTGTGTTTTCCTCTTACCTCACCGTTATTATTTGTTGGGGGCTTGTATCCAACTTTTGGGGTCTTTTCTCTGGAGGCAAGAAAGGTCTTTCTTTTCCCTTCTAGGGTTAGTTAGTTCTCCGGCTGGCGCGAGACGTCTAGAACCAACGTAGGCACGTTCCCCGGCTGCTGCTATTTGTGGTGCTAGGATTAGATATATGGTCAGCTCAGTTACCACTGCCCTATGAGCTGGTTTTTTGTGTTTGCAGACTTGGTATTTATTCCTGAGACCCTCTGCCATTGGGGTCATAACAGTATGCCAGGCCGACATTGAATGTTTAATGCATTGCAGAAGTGGGATAATAAGATAGGAAATTCTGAGTTTTTTTTTTTTTTTTCTTCCTTTCTTCCTCCCCTTTACCTCTGAGTGGCTTATGCTTGCTGCAGACATGAATGTCCAGACCTTGATTACAAGTGTGGACCAGCTTGCTGCTCGTGTGCAAAGCATACAAGATTTTGTTACCAGTAGTTCTATGTCTGAACCTAAAATACCTATTCCTGAACTGTTTTCTGGAGACCGATTTAAGTTTAGGAATTTCAGGGATAATTGTAAATTGTTTCTATCTCTGAGACCCCGTTCATCTGGAGACTCAGCTCAGCAAGTTAAAATTGTTATCTCTTTTTTACGGGGCGACCCTCAGGATTGGGCTTTCTCGCTATCGCCAGGAGATCCGGCATTGGCAAATATTGATGCGTTTTTTCTGGCGCTCGGATTGCTTTACGAGGAACCCAATCTTGAGGTTCAGGCAGAAAAAGCCTTGCTGGCTATTTCTCAGGGCCAGGATGAAGCTGAAGTGTATTGCCAAAAATTTCGGAAATGGTCCGTGCTTATTCAGTGGAATGAGTGTGCTCTGGCCGCAAATTTCAGAAATGGCCTTTCTGAAGCCATTAAGAATGTGATGGTGGGTTTCTCCATTCCTACAAGTCTGAATGATTCCATGGCGCTGGCTATTCAAATTGACCGGCGTTTGCGGGAGCGCAAAACCGCTAATCCTCTGGAAGTGTTGTCTAAACAAGCACCTGATTTGATGCAATGTGATAGAATTCAGACCAGAAATGAGCGGAAAAATCATAGACGTCAGAATGGGTTGTGTTTTTACTGTGGAGATTCTACACATGTTATATCAGCATGCTCTAAACGCCTAACAAGGGTTGTTAGTTCTGTCGCCATTGGTAATTTGCAACCTAAATTTATTTTGTCTGTGACTTTAATTTGCTCATTGTCCTCTTACCCTGTTATGGCGTTTGTGGATTCAGGTGCTGCCCTGAGTCTTATGGATCTGTCATTTGCCAAGCGCTGTGGTTTTGTTCTTGAGCCGTTGGTTAATCCTATCCCTCTGAGGGGTATCGATGCTACGCCATTGGCGGAAAATAAACCGCAGTTTTGGACCCAGGTAACCATGTGCATGACTCCTGAACATCGGGAGGTGATTCGTTTTCTTGTTCTGCATAAAATGCATGATTTGGTCGTTTTGGGTTTGCCATGGTTACAGACTCATAATCCAGTCTTGGATTGGAAGGCAATGTCTGTGTCAAGTTGGGGCTGTCAGGGTATTCATGGTGATTCCCCGCCGGTGTCTATTGCTTCCTCTACTCCTTCGGAAGTTCCTGAGTATTTGTCTGATTATCAGGATGTGTTCAGCGAGTCCAGGTCCAGTGCTCTGCCTCCTCATAGGGACTGTGACTGTGCCATAGATTTGATTCCAGGTAGCAAATTTCCTAAGGGAAGACTATTTAATCTGTCTGTACCTGAGCATACCGCAATGCGTTCGTATATCAAGGAATCTCTGGAGAAGGGGCATATCCGTCCTTCCTCTTCCCCTCTTGGTGCGGGATTCTTATTTGTGGCCAAGAAGGACGGATCTTTGAGACCTTGTATTGACTATCAGCTTCTGAATAAAATCACTGTTAAATTTCAGTATCCTTTGCCTCTGTTGTCGGACTTGTTTGCCCGAATTAAAGGTGCCAAGTGGTTCACCAAGATAGATCTTCGTGGTGCGTACAACCTTGTGCGCATTAAGCGAGGAGATGAATGGAAAACCGCATTTAATACGCCCGAAGGTCATTTTGAGTACTTGGTGATGCCTTTTGGGCTCTCTAATGCTCCTTCAGTGTTTCAGTCCTTTATGCATGATATTTTCCGGAAGTATCTGGATAAATTTATGATCGTTTATCTGGATGATATTCTGTTTTTTTCTGATGACTGGGACTCGCATGTAGAGCAGGTCAGGATGGTGTTTCAGGTTTTGCGTGAGAATGCTTTATTTGTTAAGGGCTCAAAGTGTCTCTTTGGAGTACAGAAGGTTCCCTTTTTGGGTTTTATTTTTTCCCCTTCTGCTGTGGAGATGGACCCAGTCAAGGTCCGAGCTATTCATGATTGGACTCAACCCTCGTCAGTTAAGAGTCAAGGTCCGAGTGTTGTGAATTTACCTTTTTGGCTCCCTCTAGTGGTTACTAGTGATTTGAATCTGGGAATGTCTGCCATCCCTTGTATGCTCACCTGGGTCGTTAGGTCAGGGGTGTTGCTATATAAGCTCCCTGGACCTTCAGTTCAATGCCTGGCAACGTTGTAATCAGAGCTAATCTGTTGTGCTCTTGTCTACTGATCCTGGTTCCTGCTAGATTAAGCTAAGTCTGCTTTCTTGCTTTTTGCTATTTGTTTTTGTTTGCATTTTTGTCCAGCTTGTACATAATCTGTATCCTAACCTTGCTGGAAGCTCTAGGGAGGCTGGAGTTCTCCCCCCGGGCCGTTAGACGGTTCGGGGGTTCTTGAATTTCCAGTGTGGATTTTTTGATAGGGTTTTTGTTGACCATATAAGTTATCTTACTACATTCTGCTATTAGTAAGTGGGCCTCTCTTTGCTAAACCTAGTTCATCTCTGTGTTTGTCATTTCCTCTTACCTCACCGTTATTATTTGTGAGGGGCTTGTATCCAACTTTTGGGGTCTATTCTCTGGAGGCAAGAGAGGTCTTTGTTTTCCTCTTCTAGGGGTAGTTAGTCCTCCGGCTGGCGCGAGACATCTAGCGACCAACGTAGGCATGTTCCCCGGCTACTTCTAGTGTTGACGTTAGGAGTAGATATATGGTCAACCCAGTTACCACTGCCCTATGAGCTGGATTTTTGTACTTCGCAGACTTACTTGTTCCTCTGAGACCCTCGCCATTGGGGTCATAACAGTTTGCCAGGCCAGTATTAAATGTTAAATGCATAGCAGAAGCGGGATTATAAGAAAGAAAATTCTGAGTTTTTTTTTTCTCTTTCTCATTTTTTTTTCTTTTCCCCTTTACCTCTGAGTGGCTTGTGTTTGCTGCAGACATGAATGTCCAGACCTTGATTACAGGTGTGGACCAGCTTACTGCTCGTGTGCAGGGCATACAAGATTATGTTATCAGAAATCCTATGTCAGAACCTAAGATACCGATTCCTGAACTGTTTTCCGGAGACCGATTTAAATTTAGAAATTTCAGGAATAATTGCAAATTGTTTTTGTCCCTGAGACCCTGTTCATCTGGAGACTCCGCTCAGCAAGTGAAAATTGTTATTTCTTTTTTACGGGGCGACCCTCAGGATTGGGCCTTCTCGCTGGCGCCAGGAGATCCGGCATTGGCTGATATTGATGCGTTTTTCTGGGGCTCGGTTTGCTTTATGAGGAACCCAATCTTGAGATTCAGGCAGAAAAAGCCTTGCTGGCTATGTCTCAGGGCCAGGACGAGGCTGAAGTGTATTGCCAAAAATTTCGGAAATGGTCCGTGCTGACCCAGTGGAACGAGTGTGCATTGGCTGCAAATTTCAGAAATGGCCTTTCTGAAGCCATTAAGAATGTGATGGTGGGTTTTCCCATTCCCACAGGTCTGAATGATTCCATGGCCCTGGCAATTCAAATCGACCGGCGGTTGCGGGAGCGCAAAACCGCAAATTCCCTCATGGTGTTGTCTGAACAGGCACCTGATTTAATGCAATGTGATAGAATCCTGACTAGAAATGAGCGGAAAATTCATAGACGCCAGAATGGCTTGTGTTACTACTGTGGTGATTCTACACATGTTATCTCAGCATACTCTAAACGTCTTACTAGGGTTGTTAGTCCTGTCGCCATTGGTAATTTGCAACCTAAATTTATTCTATCTGTAACTTTGATTTGCTCACTGTCATCGTATCCTGTCATGGCGTTTGTAGACTCAGGTGCTGCCCTGAGTCTGATGGATCTGTCATTTGCCAAGCGCTGCGGTTTTGTTCTGGAGCCATTAGAAAATCCTATCCCTCTTAGGGGTATTGATGCTACGCCTTTGGCAAAAAATAAACCGCAGTTTTGGACACAGGTTACCATGTGCATGACTCCCGAACATCGGGAGGTGATACGTTTTCTTGTTCTGCATAAGATGCATGATTTGGTTGTTTTGGGTTTGCCATGGTTACAGACCCATAATCCAGTCTTGGACTGGAAGGCAATGTCGGTGTCAAGTTGGGGCTGCCATGGAATTCATGGAGATTCCCTGCCCTTGTCTATTGCTTCTTCTACGCCTTCGGAAGTTCCGGCGTATTTGTCTGATTATCAGGATGTCTTCAGCGAGTCTAAGTCCAGTGCACTGCCTCCTCATAGGGAATGTGACTGTGCAATAGATTTGATAACTGGCAGTAAGTTTCCTAAGGGGAGACTGTTTAATTTGTCGGTACCTGAACATACCGCGATGCGTTCATATATCAAGGAGTCTCTTGAGAAGGGGCATATCCGTCCTTCTTCTTCCCCTCTTGGTGCGGGATTCTTATTTGTGGCCAAAAAGGACGGATCTTTGAGGCCTTGTATTGACTATCGGCTTTTAAACAAGATCACTGTCAAATTTCAGTATCCTTTGCCGCTGTTGTCAGACTTGTTTGCCCGGATTAAAGGTGCCAAGTGGTTCACCAAGATAGACCTTCGTGGTGCGTACAACCTTGTGCGCATTAAGCAAGGTGATGAATGGAAAACCGCATTCAATACGCCCGAAGGTCATTTTGAGTACTTGGTGATGCCATTTGGGCTCTCTAATGCACCTTCAGTTTTTCAGTCCTTCATGCATTACATTTTCCGGAAGTATCTGGATAAATTTTTGATTGTTTATCTGGATGATATTCTGGTTTTTTCTGATGATTGGGACTCGCATGTGGAGCAGGTCAGGATGGTTTTTAAGATTTTGCGTAAAAATTCTTTGTTTGTTAAAGGCTCAAAGTGTCTCTTTGGTGTACAGAGGGTTCCCTTTTTGGGGTTCATTTTTTCCCCTTCTGCTGTGGAGATGGACCCAGTCAAGGTCCGAGCTATTCATGATTGGACTCAACCCTCGTCAGTTAAGAGTCTTCAGAAGTTCTTGGGTTTTGCTAACTTCTACCGTCGTTTTATCGCAAATTTTTCTAGCGTTGTTAAACCATTGACGGATATGACCAAGAAAGGCTCTGATGTAGCTAACTGGGCTCCTGCTGCCATGGAGGCTTTCCAGGAGTTGAAACGCCGGTTTACTTCGGCGCCTGTTTTGTGCCAACCTGACACCTCACTTCCCTTTCAGGTGGAGGTGGATGCTTCGGAGATTGGGGCAGGGGCCGTTTTGTCGCAGAGAGGCCCTGGTTGCTCTACTATGAGACCTTGTGCCTTTTTCTCCAGGAAGTTTTCGCCGGCAGAGCGAAATTATGATGTGGGCAATCGGGAGTTGTTGGCCATGAAGTGGGCATTTGAGGAGTGGCGTCATTGGCTCGAGGGTGCTAAGCATCGTGTGGTGGTCTTGACTGATCACAAAAATCTGATGTATCTCGAGTCTGCTAAACGCCTGAATCCTAGACAGGCCCGCTGGTCATTGTTTTTCTCCCGTTTTGACTTTGTGGTCTCGTATTTACCAGGTTCTAAGAATGTGAAGGCCGATGCAAAGTCTAGGAGCTTTGTGCCTGATGCTCCTGGAGTCGCTGAACCTGTGGGTATTCTTAAGGAAGGAGTTATCTTGTCAGCTATTTCTCCTGATCTGCGGCGTGTGTTGCAGAGATTTCAGGCTGGTAGGCCTGACTCTTGTCCATCTGACAGATTGTTTGTGCCTGCTAAATGGACCAGCAGAGTCATTTCCGAGGTTCATTCCTCAGTGTTGGCAGGGCACCCGGGAATTTTTGGCACCAGAGATCTGGTGGCCAGGTCCTTTTGGTGGCCTTCCTTGTCAAGGGATGTGCGGTCATTTGTGCAGTCCTGTGGAACTTGTGCTCGAGCTAAGCCTTGCTGTTCTCGTGCCAGCGGGTTGCTCTTGCCCTTGCCTGTCCCGAAGAGACCTTGGACACACATCTCTATGGATTTCATTTCTGATCTTCCGGTGTCTCAGGGCATGTCTGTCATCTGGGTGATATGTGATCGTTTCTCCAAGATGGTCCATTTGGTTCCTTTGCCTAAGCTGCCCTCCTCTTCTGATCTGGTTCCTGTGTTCTTCCAGAACGTGGTTCGTTTGCACGGCATTCCTGAGAATATTGTGTCGGACAGAGGATCCCAGTTTGTTTCCAGGTTCTGGCGATCCTTTTGTGGTAGGATGGGCATTGATTTGTCGTTTTCGTCCGCTTTTCATCCCCAGACTAACGGACAAACGGAGCGAACTAATCAGACTCTGGAGGCTTATTTGAGGTGTTTTGTCTCTTCTGATCAGGATGTTTGGGTGACCTTCTTGCCGTTGGCTGAATTTGCCCTTAATAATTGGGCTAGTTCCGCCACCTTGGTTTCGCCATTTTTCTGCAACTCTGGTTTCCATCCTCGTTTTTCCTTGGGACATGTGGAGCCTTCTGACTGTCCTGGGGTGGATTCTGTGGTGGATAGGTTGCAGCGGATCTGGAGTCATGTGGTGGACAACTTGAAGTTGTCACAGGAGAAGGCTCAGCGTTTTGCCAACCGCCGCCGCGGTGTGGGTCCCCGACTTCACGTTGGGGATTTGGTATGGCTGTCTTCTCGATTTGTTCCTATGAAGGTCTCCTCTCCCAAATTTAAGCCTCGCTTCATTGGTCCTTACAAGATATTGGAAATCCTTAATCCTGTATCCTTTCGCTTGGATCTTCCGGTGTCGTTTGCCATTCACAACGTATTTCATAGGTCCTTGTTGCGGCGGTACGTTGTGCCTGTGGTCCCTTCTGCTGAGCCTCCTGCTCCGGTGTTGGTTGAGGGCGAGTTGGAGTACGTGGTGGAGAAGATCTTAGATTCTCGTCTCTCCAGGCGGAGGCTTCAGTACCTGGTCAAGTGGAAGGGCTATGGTCAGGAGGATAATTCCTGGGTGGTCGCCTCTGATGTGCATGCGGCCGATTTGGTTCGTGCCTTTCACACCGCTCATCCTGATCGCCCTGGTGGTCTTGGTGAGGGTTCGGTGACCCCTCACTAAGGGGGGGGTACTGTTGTGAATTTACCTTTTTGGCTCCCTCTAGTGGTTACTAGTGATTTGACTCTGGGAATGTCTGCCATCCCTTGTATGCTCACCTGGGTCGTTAGGTCAGGGGTGTTGCTATATAAGCTCCCTGGACCTTCAGTTCAATGCCTGGCAACGTTGTATTTAGAGCTAATCTGTTGTGCTCTTGTCTACTGATCCTGGTTCCTGCTAGATTAAGCTAAGTCTGCTTTCTTGCTTTTTGCTATTTGTTTTTGTTTGCATTTTTGTCCAGCTTGTACATAATCTGTATCCTAACCTTGCTGGAAGCTCTAGGGAGGCTGGAGTTCTCCCCCCGGGCCGTTAGACGGTTCGGGGGTTCTTGAATTTCCAGTGTGGATTTTTTGATAGGGTTTTTGTTGACCATATAAGTTATCTTACTACATTCTGCTATTAGTAAGTGGGCCTCTCTTTGCTAAACCTAGTTCATCTCTGTGTTTGTCATTTCCTCTTACCTCACCGTTATTATTTGTGGGGGGCTTGTATCCAACTTTTGGGGTCTATTCTCTGGAGGCAAGAGAGGTCTTTGTTTTCCTCTTCTAGGGGTAGTTAGTCCTCCGGCTGGCGCGAGACATCTAGCGACCAACGTAGGCATGTTCCCCGGCTACTTCTAGTGTTGGCGTTAGGAGTAGATATATGGTCAACCCAGTTACCACTGCCCTATGAGCTGGATTTTTGTACTTCGCAGACTTACTTGTTCCTCTGAGACCCTCGCCATTGGCGTCATAACACCGAGCTATTCATGATTGGACTCAACCCACGTCAGTTAAGAGTCTTCAGAAGTTCTTGGGTTTTGCTAACTTCTACCGTCGTTTTATTGCTAATTTTTCTAGCATTGTTAAACCTTTGACGGATATGACCAAGAAAGGTTCTGATGTTGCTAACTGGGCTCCTGCAGCCGTGGAGGCTTTCCAGGAGTTGAAGCGCCGGTTTACTTCGGCGCCTGTTTTGTGCCAGCCTGATGTCTCACTTCCCTTTCAGGTTGAAGTGGATGCTTCTGAGATTGGGGCAGGGGCCGTTTTGCCGCAGAGAGGCCCTGGTTGCTCTGTGATGAGACCTTGTGCCTTTTTCTCGAGGAAGTTTTTGCCTGCTGAGCGGAATTATGATGTTGGCAATCAGGAGTTGTTGGCCATGAAGTGGGCATTTGAGGAGTGGCGTCATTGGCTCGAGGGTGCTAAGCATCGTGTGGTGGTCTTGACTGATCACAAAAATTTGATGTATCTCGAGTCTGCTAAACGCCTGAATCCTAGACAGGCCCGCTGGTCATTGTTTTTCTCCCGTTTTGACTTTGTGGTCTCGTATTTACCAGGTTCAAAGAATGTGAAGGCTGATGCTCTTTCAAGGAGCTTTGTGCCTGACTCTCCGGGAGTCGCAGAACCGGTTGGTATTCTTAAAGAGGGAGTTATCTTGTCAGCCATTTCTCCGGATTTGCGACGTGTGTTGCAGAGATTTCAGGCTGGTAGACCTGACTCTTGTCCACCTGACAGATTGTTTGTTCCTGATAAGTGGACCAGCAGAGTCATTTCCGAGGTTCATTCCTCGGTGTTGGCAGGGCATCCGGGAATTTTTGGCACCAGAGATCTGGTGGCTAGGTTCTTTTGGTGGCCTTCCTTGTCACAGGATGTGCGGTCATTTGTGCAGTCCTGTGGGACTTGTGCTCGAGCTAAGCCTTGCTGTTCTCGTGCCAGCGGGTTGCTCTTGCCCTTGCCTGTCCCGAAGAGGCTTTGGACACACATTTCCATGGATTTCATTTCAGATCTCCCGGTGTCTCAGGGCATGTCTGTCATCTGGGTGGTATGTGATCGCTTTTCTAAGATGGTCCATTTGGTGCCTTTGCCTAAGCTGCCTTCCTCTTCCGATCTGGTTCCTGTGTTCTTTCAGAATGTGGTTCGTTTACACGGCATTCCTGAGAATATTGTGTCTGACAGAGGATCCCAGTTTGTTTCCAGGTTCTGGCGATCCTTTTGTGCTAGGATGGGCATTGAGTTGTCGTTTTCGTCTGCCTTTCATCCTCAGACTAATGGACAAACGGAGCGAACTAATCAGACTCTGGAGGCTTATTTGAGGTGTTTTGTTTCTGCGGATCAGGATGATTGGGTGACCTTCTTGCCGTTGGCTGAGTTTGCCCTTAATAATCGGGCTAGTTCCGCTACATTGGTTTCGCCATTTTTCTGCAACTCTGGTTTCCATCCTCGTTTTTCCTCGGGACATGTGGAGCCTTCTGACTGTCCTGGGGTAGATTCTGTGGTGGATAGGTTGCAGCAGATCTGGAATCATGTGGTGGACAACTTAAAGTTGTCACAAGAGAAGGCTCAGCGTTTTGCCAACCGCCGCCGCGGTGTGGGTCCCCGACTTCGTGTTGGGGATTTGGTATGGCTGTCTTCTCGATTTGTTCCTATGAAGGTCTCCTCTCCTAAATTTAAGCCTCGCTTCATCGGTCCTTACAAGATATTGGAAATCCTTAATCCTGTGTCCTTTCGCTTGGATCTTCCGGTGTCGTTTGCCATTCACAACGTGTTCCATAGGTCTTTGTTGCGGCGGTACGTTGTACCTGTGGTTCCTTCTGTTGAGCCTCCTGCTCCGGTGTTGGTTGAGGGCGAGTTGGAGTACGTGGTGGAGAAGATCTTGGATTCTCGTCTCTCCAGGCGGAGGCTTCAGTATCTGGTCAAGTGGAAGGGCTATGGTCAGGAGGATAATTCCTGGGTGGTTGCCTCTGATGTGCATGCGGCCGATTTAGTTTGTGCCTTTCACGCTGCTCATCCTGATCGTCCTGGTGGTCTTGGTGAGGGTTCGGTGACCCCTCCTTAAGGGGGGGTACTGTTGTGAATTAGACTTTTTGGCTCCCTCTTGTGGTCACTAGTGATATGACTCTGGGATTGTCTTTCTTCAGTTTGGCACTCACCTGGGTCGTTAGTCCAGGGGTGTCGCTATATAAACTTCCTGGATCCTTAGTCCAGTGCCTGGCATCGTTGTAATCAGATCCTTCTGTTGCTCCTGTCTGCTGGTCCTGGTTTTTGCAAAATTAAGCTAAGTCTTGCTTCTTTGTTTTTTGGGTTATTTGCTTTGCTTCTATTTTTGTCCAGCTTGTACTAAATGTGAGTTCTGACCTTGCTGGAAGCTCTAGGGGGCTGGTGTTCTCCCCCCGGCCGTTAGTCGGTTCGGGGGTTCTTGAATATCCAGCGTGGATATTTTAATAGGGTTTTTGCTGACCATATAAGTCATCTTACTTTATTCTGCTATTAGCTAGTGGGCCTCTCTTTGCTAAATACCTAGCTCATTCTTATGTTTGTGTTTTCCTCTTACCTCACCGTTATTATTTGTTGGGGGCTTGTATCCAACTTTTGGGGTCTTTTCTCTGGAGGCAAGAAAGGTCTTTCTTTTCCCTTCTAGGGTTAGTTAGTTCTCCGGCTGGCGCGAGACGTCTAGAACCAACGTAGGCACGTTCCCCGGCTGCTGCTATTTGTGGTGCTAGGATTAGATATATGGTCAGCTCAGTTACCACTGCCCTATGAGCTGGTTTTTTGTGTTTGCAGACTTGGTATTTATTCCTGAGACCCTCTGCCATTGGGGTCATAACAGTATGCCAGGCCGACATTGAATGTTTAATGCATTGCAGAAGTGGGATAATAAGAAAGGAAATTCTGAGGTTTTTTTTTGTTTTTCTTTTCTTCCTTTCTTCCTCCCCTTTACCTCTGAGTGGCTTATGCTTGCTGCAGACATGAATGTCCAGACCTTGATTACAAGTGTGGACCAGCTTGCTGCTCGTGTGCAAAGCATACAAGATTTTGTTACCAGTAGTTCTATGTCTGAACCTAAAATACCTATTCCTGAACTGTTTTCTGGAGACCGATTTAAGTTTAGGAATTTCAGGGATAATTGTAAATTGTTTCTATCTCTGAGACCCCGTTCATCTGGAGACTCAGCTCAGCAAGTTAAAATTGTTATCTCTTTTTTACGGGGCGACCCTCAGGATTGGGCTTTCTCGCTAGCGCCAGGAGATCCGGCATTGGCAAATATTGATGCGTTTTTTCTGGCGCTCGGATTGCTTTACGAGGAACCCAATCTTGAGGTTCAGGCAGAAAAAGCCTTGCTGGCTATTTCTCAGGGCCAGGATGAAGCTGAAGTGTATTGCCAAAAATTTCGGAAATGGTCCGTGCTTACTCAGTGGAATGAGTGTGCTCTGGCCGCAAATTTCAGAAATGGCCTTTCTGAAGCCATTAAGAATGTGATGGTGGGTTTCTCCATTCCTACAAGTCTGAATGATTCCATGGCGCTGGCTATTCAAATTGACCGGCGTTTGCGGGAGCGCAAAACCGCTAATCCTCTGGAAGTGTTGTCTAAACAAGCACCTGATTTGATGCAATGTGATAGAATTCAGACCAGAAATGAGCGGAAAAATCATAGACGTCAGAATGGGTTGTGTTTTTACTGTGGAGATTCTACACATGTTATATCAGCATGCTCTAAACGCCTAACAAGGGTTGTTAGTTCTGTCGCCATTGGTAATTTGCAACCTAAATTTATTTTGTCTGTGACTTTAATTTGCTCATTGTCCTCTTACCCTGTTATGGCGTTTGTGGATTCAGGTACTGCCCTGAGTCTTATGGATCTGTCATTTGCCAAGCGCTGTGGTTTTGTTCTTGAGCCGTTGGTTAATCCTATCCCTCTGAGGTGTATCGATGCTACGCCATTGGCGGAAAATAAACCGCAGTTTTGGACACAGGTAACCATGTGCATGACTCCTGAACATCGGGAGGTGATTCGTTTTCTTGTTCTGCATAAAATGCATGATTTGGTCGTTTTGGGTTTGCCATGGTTACAGACTCATAATCCAGTCTTGGATTGGAAGGCAATGTCTGTGTCAAGTTGGGGCTGTCAGGGTATTCATGGTGATTCCCCGCCGGTGTCTATTGCTTCCTCTACTCCTTCGGAAGTTCCTGAGTATTTGTCTGATTATCAGGATGTGTTCAGCGAGTCCAGGTCCAGTGCTCTGCCTCCTCATAGGGACTGTGACTGTGCCATAGATTTGATTCCAGGTAGGAAATTTCCTAAGGGAAGACTATTTAATCTGTCTGTACCTGAGCATACCGCAATGCGTTCGTATATCAAGGAATCTCTGGAGAAGGGGCATATCCGTCCTTCCTCTTCCCCTCTTGGTGCGGGATTCTTATTTGTGGCCAAGAAGGACGGATCTTTGAGACCTTGTATTGACTATCAGCTTCTGAATAAAATCACTGTTAAATTTCAGTATCCTTTGCCTCTGTTGTCGGACTTGTTTGCCCGAATTAAAGGTGCCAAGTGGTTCACCAAGATAGATCTTCGTGGTGCGTACAACCTTGTGCGCATTAAGCGAGGAGATGAATGGAAAACCGCATTTAATACGCCCGAAGGTCATTTTGAGTACTTGGTGATGCCTTTTGGGCTCTCTAATGCTCCTTCAGTGTTTCAGTCCTTTATGCATGATATTTTCCGGAAGTATCTGGATAAATTTATGATCGTTTATCTGGATGATATTCTGTTTTTTTCTGATGACTGGGACTCGCATATAGAGCAGGTCAGGATGGTGTTTCAGGTTTTGCGTGAGAATGCTTTATTTGTTAAGGGCTCAAAGTGTCTCTTTGGAGTACAGAAGGTTCACTTTTTGGGTTTTATTTTTTCCCCTTCTGCGGTGGAGATGGACCCAGTCAAGGTCCGAGCTATTCATGATTGGACTCAACCCACGTCAGTTAAGAGTCTTCAGAAGTTCTTGGGTTTTGCTAACTTCTACCGTCATTTTATTGCTAATTTTTCTAGCATTGTTAAACCTTTGACGGATATGACCAAGAAAGGTTCTGATGTTGCTAACTGGGCTCCTCCAGCCATGGAAGCTTTCCAGGAGTTGAAGCGCCGGTTTACTTCGGCGCCTGTTTTGTGCCAGCCTGATGTCTCACTTCCCTTTCAGGTTGAAGTGGATGCTTCTGAGATTGGGGCAGGGGCCGTTTTGTCGCAGAGTGGCCCTGGTTGCTCTGTGATGAGACCTTGTGCCTTTTTCTCGAGGAAGTTTTCGCCTGCTGAGCGGAATTATGATGTTGGCAATCGGGAGTTGTTGGCCATGAAGTGGGCATTTGAGGAGTGGCGTCATTGGCTCGAGGGTGCTAAGCATCGTGTGGTGGTCTTGACTGATCACAAAAATTTGATGTATCTCGAGTCTGCTAAACGCCTGAATCCTAGACAGGCCCGCTGGTCATTGTTTTTCTCCCGTTTTGACTTTGTGGTCTCGTATTTACCAGGTTCAAAGAATGTGAAGGCTGATGCTCTTTCAAGGAGCTTTGTGCCTGACTCTCCGGGAGTCGCAGAACCGGTTGGTATTCTTAAAGAGGGAGTTATCTTGTCAGCCATTTCTCCGGATTTGCGACGTGTGTTGCAGAGATTTCAGGCTGGTAGACCTGACTCTTGTCCACCTGACAGATTGTTTGTTCCTGATAAGTGGACCAGCAGAATCATTTCCGAGGTTCATTCCTCGGTGTTGGCAGGGCATCCGGGAATTTTTGGCACCAGAGATCTGGTGGCTAGGTTCTTTTGGTGGCCTTCCTTGTCACGGGATGTGCGGTCGTTTGTGCAGTCCTGTGGGACTTGTGCTCGAGCTAAGCCTTGCTGTTCTCGTGCCAGCGGGTTGCTCTTGCCCTTGCCTGTCCCGAAGAGGCCTTGGACACACATTTCCATGGATTTCATTTCAGATCTCCCGGTGTCTCAGGGCATGTCTGTCATCTGGGTGGTATGTGATCGCTTTTCTAAGATGGTCCATTTGGTGCCTTTGCCTAAGCTGCCTTCCTCTTCTGATCTGGTTCCTGTGTTCTTTCAGAATGTGGTTCGTTTACACGGCATTCCTGAGAATATTGTGTCTGACAGAGGATCCCAGTTTGTTTCCAGGTTCTGGCGATCCTTTTGTGCTAGGATGGGCATTGAGTTGTCGTTTTCGTCTGCCTTTCATCCTCAGACTAATGGACAAACGGAGCGAACTAATCAGACTCTGGAGGCTTATTTGAGGTGTTTTGTTTCTGCGGATCAGGATGATTGGGTGACCTTCTTGCCGTTGGCTGAGTTTGCCCTTAATAATCGGGCTAGTTCCGCTACATTGGTTTCGCCATTTTTCTGCAACTCTGGTTTCCATCCTCGTTTTTCCTCGGGACATGTGGAGCCTTCTGACTGTCCTGGGGTAGATTCTGTGGTGGATAGGTTGCAGCAGATCTGGAATCATGTGGTGGACAACTTAAAGTTGTCACAAGAGAAGGCTCAGCGTTTTGCCAACCGCCGCCGCGGTGTGGGTCCCCGACTTCGTGTTGGGGATTTGGTATGGCTGTCTTCTCGATTTGTTCCTATGAAGGTCTCCTCTCCTAAATTTAAGCCTCGCTTCATCGGTCCTTACAAGATATTGGAAATCCTTAATCCTGTGTCCTTTCGCTTGGATCTTCCGGTGTCGTTTGCCATTCACAACGTGTTCCATAGGTCTTTGTTGCGGCGGTACGTTGTACCTGTGGTTCCTTCTGTTGAGCCTCCTGCTCCGGTGTTGGTTGAGGGCGAGTTGGAGTACGTGGTGGAGAAGATCTTGGATTCTCGTCTCTCCAGGCGGAGGCTTCAGTATCTGGTCAAGTGGAAGGGCTATGGTCAGGAGGATAATTCCTGGGTGGTTGCCTCTGATGTGCATGCGGCCGATTTAGTTTGTGCCTTTCACGCTGCTCATCCTGATCGTCCTGGTGGTCTTGGTGAGGGTTCGGTGACCCCTCCTTAAGGGAAGGGTACTGTTGTGAATTAGAGTTTTTGGCTCCCTCTTGTGGTCACTAGTGATATGACTCTGGGATTGTCTTTCTTCAGTTTGGCACTCACCTGGGTCGTTAGTCCAGGGGTGTCGCTATATAAACTTCCTGGATCCTTAGTCCAGTGCCTGGCATCGTTGTAATCAGATCCTTCTGTTGCTCCTGTCTGCTGGTCCTGGTTCTTGCAAAATTAAGCTAAGTCTTGCTTCTTTGTTTTTTGGGTTATTTGCTTTGCTTCTATTTTTGTCCAGCTTGTACTAAATGTGAGTTCTGACCTTGCTGGAAGCTCTAGGGGGCTGGTGTTCTCCCCCCGGCCGTTAGTCGGTTCGGGGGTTCTTGAATATCCAGCGTGGATATTTTAATAGGGTTTTTGCTGACCATATAAGTCATCTTACTTTATTCTGCTATTAGCTAGTGGGCCTCTCTTTGCTAAATACCTAGCTCATTCTTATGTTTGTGTTTTCCTCTTACCTCACCGTTATTATTTGTTGGGGGCTTGTATCCAACTTTTGGGGTCTTTTCTCTGGAGGCAAGAAAGGTCTTTCTTTTCCCTTCTAGGGTTAGTTAGTTCTCCGGCTGGCGCGAGACGTCTAGAACCAACGTAGGCACGTTCCCCGGCTGCTGCTACTTGTGGTGCTAGGATTAGATATATGGTCAGCTCAGTTACCACTGCCCTATGAGCTGGTTTTTTGTGTTTGCAGACTTGGTATTTATTCCTGAGACCCTCTGCCATTGGGGTCATAACAATTGTGGTCAGTGGAGGAGTATTGCAAGTAGGGGCCGCAGACAGGCTATCAAAGGCCTAAAATAACAAACAATAGGAAGGCATGGCAGTTTTAAATCGGTTACATGGATACACAGGCAGGCAGCATTGTGGTCAGTGGAGGAGTATTGCAAGTAGGGGCCGCAGACAGGCTAACAAAGGCCTAAAATAACAAACAATAGTCAGGCATGGCAGTTTTAAATCGGTTACATGGATACACAGGCAGGCAGCATTGTGGTCAGTGGAGGAGTATTGCAAGTAGGGGCCGCAGACAGGCTATCAAAGGCCTTAAATAACAAACAATAGGCAGGCATGGCAGTTTTAAATCGGTTACATGGATACACAGGCAGGCACTCCAGGCAGCATTGTGGTCAGTGGAGGAGTATTGCAAGTAGGGGCCGCAGACAGGCTATCAAATGCCTAAAATAACAAACAATAGGCAGGCATGGCAGTTTTAAATCGGTTACATGGATACACAGGCAGGCACTCCAGGCAGCATTGTGGTCAGTGGAGGAGTATTGCAAGTAGGGGCCGCAGACAGGCTATCAAAGGCCTAAAATAACAAACAATAGGCTGGCATGGCAGTTTTAAATCGGTTACATGGATACACAGGCAGGCACTCCAGGCAGCATTGTGGTCAGTGGAGGAGTATTGCAAGTAGGGGCCGCAGACAGGCTAACAAAGGCCTAAAATAACAAACAATAGTCAGGCATGGCAGTTTTAAATCGGTTACATGGATACACAGGCAGGCAGCATTGTGGTCAGTGGAGGAGTATTGCAAGTATGGGCCGCAGACAGGCTATCAAAGGCCTTAAATAACAAACAATAGGCAGGCATGGCAGTTTTAAATCGGTTACATGGATACACAGGCAGGCACTCCAGGCAGCATTGTGGTCAGTGGAGGAGTATTGCAAGTAGGGGCCACAGACAGGCTATCAAAGGCCTAAAATAACAAACAATAGGAAGGCATGGCAGTTTTAAATCGGTTACATGGATACACAGGCAGGCACTCCAGGCAGCATTGTGGTCAGTGGAGGAGTATTGCAAGTAGGGGCCGCAGACAGGCTATCAAAGGCCTAAAATAACAAACAATAGGCAGGCATGGCAGTTTTAAATCGGTTACATGGATACACAGGCAGGCGCTCCAGGCAGCATTGTGGTCAGTGGAGGAGTATTGCAAGTAGGGGCCGCAGACAGGCTATCAAAGGCCTAAAATAACAAACAATAGGCAGGCATGGCAGTTTTAAATCGGTTACATGGATACACAGGCAGGCAGCATTGTGGTCAGTGGAGGAGTATTGCAAGTAGGGGCTGCAGACAGGCTAACAAAGGCCTAAAATAACAAACAATAGTCAGGCATGGCAGTTTTAAATCGGTTACATGGATACACAGGCAGGCAGCATTGTGGTCAGTGGAGGAGTGTTGCAAGTAGGGGCCGCAGACAGGCTATCAAAGGCCTAAAATAACAAACAATAGGCAGGCATGGCAGTTTTAAATCGGTTACATGGATACACAGGCAGGCACTCCAGGCAGCATTGTGGTCAGTGGAGGAGTATTGCAAGTAGGGGCCGCAGACAGGCTATCAAAGGCCTAAAATAACAAACAATAGGCAGGCATGGCAGTTTTAAATCGGTTACATTGATACACAGGCAGGCAGCATTGTGGTCAGTGGAGGAGTATTGCAAGTAGGGGCCGGAGACAGGCCAAACAAAGGCCTAAAATAACAAACAATAGGCAGGCATGGCAGTTTTAAATCGGTTACATGGATACACAGGCAGGCAGCATTGTGGTCGGTGGAGGAGTATTGCAAGTAGGGGCCGCAGACAGGCTATCAAAGGCCTAAAATAACAAACAATAGGCAGGCATGGCAGTTTTAAATCGGTTACATGGATACACAGGCAGGCACTCCAGGCAGCATTGTGGTCAGTGGAGGAGTATTGCAAGTAGGGGCCGCAGACAGGCTATCAAAGGCCTAAAATAACAAACAATAGGCAGGCATGGCAGTTTTAAATCGGTTACATTGATACACAGGCAGGCAGCATTGTGGTCAGTGGAGGAGTATTGCAAGTAGGGGCCGCAGACAGGCTAACAAAGGCCTAAAATAACAAACAATAGGCAGGCATTTCAGTTTTAAATCGGTTACATAGATACAC
This sequence comes from Ranitomeya variabilis, assembly GCF_051348905.1. Taxonomy (NCBI): domain Eukaryota; kingdom Metazoa; phylum Chordata; class Amphibia; order Anura; family Dendrobatidae; genus Ranitomeya; species Ranitomeya variabilis. Next base: position 106,009,349 of record NC_135233.1, read on the forward strand.
AGGCAGGCAGCATTGTGGTCGGTGGAGGAGTATTGCAAGTAGGGGCCGCAGACAGGCTATCAAAGGCCTAAAATAACAAACAATAGGCAGGCATGGCAGTTTTAAATCGGTTACATGGATACACAGGCAGGCGCTCCAGGCAGCATTGTGGTCAGTGGAGGAGTATTGCAAGTAGGGGCCGCAGACAGGCTATCAAAGGCCTAAAATAACAAACAATAGGCAGGCATGGCAGTTTTAAATCGGTTACATGGATACACAGGCAGGCAGCATTGTGGTCAGTGGAGGAGTATTGCAAGTAGGGGCCGCAGACAGGCTAACAAAGGCCTAAAATAACAAACAATAGTCAGGCATGGCAGTTTTAAATCGGTTACATGGATACACAGGCAGGCAGCATTGTGGTCAGTGGAGGAGTATTGCAAGTATGGGCCGCAGACAGGCTATCAAAGGCCTTAAATAACAAACAATAGGCAGGCATGGCAGTTTTAAATCGGTTACATGGATACACAGGCAGGCACTCCAGGCAGCATTGTGGTCAGTGGAGGAGTATTGCAAGTAGGGGCCACAGACAGGCTATCAAAGGCCTAAAATAACAAACAATAGGAAGGCATGGCAGTTTTAAATCGGTTACATGGATACACAGGCAGGCACTCCAGGCAGCATTGTGGTCAGTGGAGGAGTATTGCAAGTAGGGGCCGCAGACAGGCTATCAAAGGCCTAAAATAACAAACAATAGGCAGGCATGGCAGTTTTAAATCGGTTACATGGATACACAGGCAGGCACTCCAGGCAGCATTGTGGTCAGTGGAGGAGTATTGCAAGTAGGGGCCGCAGACAGGCTATCAAAGGCCTAAAATAACAAACAATAGGCAGGCATGGCAGTTTTAAATCGGTTACATTGATACACAGGCAGGCAGCATTGTGGTCAGTGGAGGAGTATTGCAAGTAGGGGCCGCAGACAGGCTAACAAAGGCCTAAAATAACAAACAATAGGCAGGCATGGCAGTTTTAAATCGGTTACATGGATACACAGGCAGGCAGCATTGTGGTCGGTGGAGGAGTATTGCAAGTAGGGGCCGCAGACAGGCTATCAAAGGCCTAAAATAACAAACAATAGGCAGGCATGGCAGTTTTAAATCGGTTACATGGATACACAGGCAGGCACTCCAGGCAGCATTGTGGTCAGTGGAGGAGTATTGCAAGTAGGGGCCGCAGACAGGCTATCAAAGGCCTAAAATAACAAACAATAGGCAGGCATGGCAGTTTTAAATCGGTTACATTGATACACAGGCAGGCAGCATTGTGGTCAGTGGAGGAGTATTGCAAGTAGGGGCCGCAGACAGGCTAACAAAGGCCTAAAATAACAAACAATAGGCAGGCATGGCAGTTTTAAATCGGTTACATGGATACACAGGCAGGCAGCATTGTGGTCGGTGGAGGAGTATTGCAAGTAGGGGCCGCAGACAGACTATCAAAGGCCTAAAATAACAAACAATAGGCAGGCATGGCAGTTTTAAATCGGTTACATGGATACACAGGCAGGCGCTCCAGGCAGCATTGTGGTCAGTGGAGGAGTATTGCAAGTAGGGGCCGCAGACAGGCTATCAAAGGCCTAAAATAACAAACAATAGGCAGGCATGGCAGTTTTAAATCGGTTACATGGATACACAGGCAGGCAGCATTGTAGTCAGTGGAGGAGTATTGCAAGTAGGGGCCGCAGACAGGCTAACAAAGGCCTAAAATAACAAACAATAGGCAGGCATGGCAGTTTTAAATCGGTTACATGGATACACAGGCAGGCACTCCAGGCAGCATTGTGGTCAGTGGAGGAGTATTGCAAGTAGGGGCTGCAGACAGGCTATCAAAGGCCTAAAATAACAAACAATAGGCAGGCATGGCAGTTTTAAATCGGTTACATGGATACACAGGCAGGCAGCTTTGTGGTCAGTGGAGGAGTATTGCAAGTAGGGTCCGCAGACAGGCTAACAAAGGCCTAAAATAACAAACAATAGACAGGCATGGCAGTTTTAAATCGGTTACATGGATACACAGGCAGGCAGCATTGTGTGTTGTGAATTAGACTTTTTGGCTCCCTCTTGTGGTCACTAGTGATATGACTCTGGGATTGTCTTTCTTCAGTTTGGCACTCACCTGGGTCGTTAGTCCAGGGGTGTCGCTATATAAACTTCCTGGATCCTTAGTCCAGTGCCTGGCATCGTTGTAATCAGATCCTTCTGTTGCTCCTGTCTGCTGGTCCTGGTTCTTGCAAAATTAAGCTAAGTCTTGCTTCTTTGTTTTTTGGGTTTTTTGCTTTGCTTCTATTTTTGTCCAGCTTGTACTAAATGTGAGTTCTGACCTTGCTGGAAGCTCTAGGGGGCTGGTGTTCTCCCCCCGGCCGTTAGTCGGTTCGGGGGTTCTTGAATATCCAGCGTGGATATTTTAATAGGGTTTTTGCTGACCATATAAGTCATCTTACTTTATTCTGCTATTAGCTAGTGGGCCTCTCTTTGCTAAATACCTAGCTCATTCTTATGTTTGTGTTTTCCTCTTACCTCACCGTTATTATTTGTTGGGGGCTTGTATCCAACTTTTGGGGTCTTTTCTCTGGAGGCAAGAAAGGTCTTTCTTTTCCCTTCTAGGGTTAGTTAGTTCTCCGGCTGGCGCGAGACGTCTAGAACCAACGTAGGCACGTTCCCCGGCTGCTGCTATTTGTGGTGCTAGGATTAGATATATGGTCAGCTCAGTTACCACTGCCCTATGAGCTGGTTTTTTGTGTTTGCAGACTTGGTATTTATTCCTGAGACCCTCTGCCATTGGGGTCATAACAGTATGCCAGGCCGACATTGAATGTTTAATGCATTGCAGAAGTGGGATAATAAGAAAGGAAATTCTGAGTTTTTTTTTTGTTTTTTTTTTCTTTTCTTCCTTTCTTCCTCCCCTTTACCTCTGAGTGGCTTGTGTTTGCTGCAGACATGAATGTCCAGACCTTGATTACAGGTGTGGACCAGCTTACTGCTCGTGTGCAGGGCATACAAGATTATGTTATCAGAAATCCTATGTCAGAACCTAAGATACCGATTCCTGAACTGTTTTCCGGAGACCGATTTAAATTTAGAAATTTCAGGAATAATTGCAAATTGTTTTTGTCCCTGAGACCCTGTTCATCTGGAGACTCCGCTCAGCAAGTGAAAATTGTTATTTCTTTTTTACGGGGCGACCCTCAGGATTGGGCTTTCTCGCTAGCGCCAGGAGATCCGGCATTGGCAAATATTGATGCGTTTTTTCTGGCGCTCGGATTGCTTTACGAGGAACCCAATCTTGAGGTTCAGGCAGAAAAAGCCTTGCTGGCTATTTCTCAGGGCCAGGATGAAGCTGAAGTGTATTGCCAAAAATTTCGGAAATGGTCCGTGCTTATTCAGTGGAATGAGTGTGCTCTGGCCGCAAATTTCAGAAATGGCCTTTCTGAAGCCATTAAGAATGTGATGGTGGGTTTCTCCATTCCTACAAGTCTGAATGATTCCATGGCGCTGGCTATTCAAATTGACCGGCGTTTGCGGGAGCGCAAAACCGCTAATCCTCTGGAAGTGTTGTCTAAACAAGCACCTGATTTGATGCAATGTGATAGAATTCAGACCAGAAATGAGTGGAAAAATCATAGACGTCAGAATGGGTTGTGTTTTTACTGTGGAGATTCTACACATGTTATATCAGCATGCTCTAAACGCCTAACAAGGGTTGTTAGTTCTGTCGCCATTGGTAATTTGCAACCTAAATTTATTTTGTCTGTGACTTTAATTTGCTCATTGTCCTCTTACCCTGTTATGGCGTTTGTGGATTCAGGTGCTGCCCTGAGTCTTATGGATCTGTCATTTGCCAAGCGCTGTGGTTTTGTTCTTGAGCCGTTGGTTAATCCTATCCCTCTGAGGGGTATTGATGCTACGCCATTGGCGGAAAATAAACCGCAGTTTTGGACACAGGTAACCATGTGCATGACTCCTGAACATCGGGAGGTGATTCGTTTTCTTGTTCTGCATAAAATGCATGATTTGGTCGTTTTGGGTTTGCCATGGTTACAGACTCATAATCCAGTCTTGGATTGGAAGGCAATGTCTGTGTCAAGTTGGGGCTGTCAGGGTATTCATGGTGATTCCCCGCCGGTGTCTATTGCTTCCTCTACTCCTTCGGAAGTTCCTGAGTATTTGTCTGATTATCAGGATGTGTTCAGCGAGTCCAGGTCCAGTGCTCTGCCTCCTCATAGGGACTGTGACTGTGCCATAGATTTGATTCCAGGTAGCAAATTTCCTAAGGGAAGACTATTTAATCTGTCTGTACCTGCGCATACCGCAATGCGTTCGTATATCAAGGAATCTCTGGAGAAGGGGCATATCCGTCCTTCCTCTTCCCCTCTTGGTGCGGGATTCTTATTTGTGGCCAAGAAGGACGGATCTTTGAGACCTTGTATTGACTATCAGCTTCTGAATAAAATCACTGTTAAATTTCAGTATCCTTTGCCTCTGTTGTCGGACTTGTTTGCCCGAATTAAAGGTGCCAAGTGGTTCACCAAGATAGATCTTCGTGGTGCGTACAACCTTGTGCGCATTAAGCGAGGAGATGAATGGAAAACCGCATTTAATACACCCGAAGGTCATTTTGAGTACTTGGTGATGCCTTTTGGGCTCTCTAATGCTCCTTCAGTGTTTCAGTCCTTTATGCATGATATTTTCCGGAAGTATCTGGATAAATTTATGATCGTTTATCTGGATGATATTCTGTTTTTTTCTGATGACTGGGACTCGCATGTAGAGCAGGTCAGGATGTTGTTTCAGGTTTTGCGTGAGAATGCTTTATTTGTTAAGGGCTCAAAGTGTCTCTTTGGAGTACAGAAGTGTTGTGAATTTGGATTTTGGGGTCCCCCGGTGGCTACTGGTGGAGTTGAACTGGTGTCTTCATCTTCTCTGTTCACCTGTTCCCATCAAGATGTGGGAGTCGCTATATAACCTTGCTGCTCTGTTAGCTGCTTGCCGGTCAACAATGTTATCAGAAGCCTCTCTGTGCTTGTTCCTGCTCCTAGACAACTACTAGATAAGTTGGACTCTTGTCCATGTTTGTTTTTGCATTTTGTTCCAGTTCACAGCTGTAGTTTCGTTACTGTGTCTGGAAAGCTCTTGTGAAAGGGAATTGCCACTCTGGTGTTATGAGTTAATGCCAGAGTTTTAAAGTAATTTCTGGATGGTGTTTTTTGATAGGGTTTTCAGCTGACCATGAAAGTGTCCTTTCTGTCTTCTGCTATGTAGTAAGTGGACCTCAAATTTGCTAAACCTATTTTCATACTACGTTTGTGATTTCATCTCAACTCACCGCCAATACATGTGGGGGGCCTCTGTCTCCTTTCGGGGTATTTCTCTAGAGGTGAGCTAGGACTAATATTTTCCTCTGCTAGCTTTATTTAGTCCTCCGGCTGGGCTGGGCATCTAGAATCAACGTAGGCATGCTACCCGGCCACTGCTAGTTGTGCGTTAGGTTTAGTTCATGGTCAGCTCAGTTCCCATCTTCCAAGAGCTAGTTCCTATATATGCTTATGCTATGTTCTCTTGCCATTGAGATCATGACAGTTTGACCGGCCGACAAAGTGTTAATTGTTTGGGCTGAAGCAGGAGAAAAAGAAGTGTTGAAGGGAAATTTTTTTTTTTTTTCCCCTCAGAGTTTTGCTGCCTAGCCCTTAATTGCTGTCTAGCTGCTTCTTACCTCCTCTTAACCCTTGAATGGCTTTGTGTCCACCTGTTTGTAATGGATCTTCAGAGTGTAACTGCAGGTTTGAATAATCTCGCCACGAAGGTACAAAATTTGCAAGATTTTGTTTGTCATGCACCTGTATCTGAGCCGAGAATTCCTTTGCCGGAATTTTTCTCGGGGAATAGATCCGGGTTTCAGAATTTTCGAAATAATTGCAAATTATTTTTGTCTCTGAAATCTCGCTCTGCCGGAGACCCTGCACAGCAGGTCAGGATTGTGATTTCCTTGCTCCGGGGCGACCCTCAAGACTGGGCTTTTTCATTGACACCAGGGGATCCTGCGTTGCTCAATGTGGATGCGTTTTTTCTGGCCTTGGGGTTGCTTTATGACGAACCTCATTTGGAGCTTCAGGCAGAAAAAACTTTGATGTCCCTATCTCAGGGGCAAGATGAAGCGGAAATTTACTGCCAAAGATTCCGTAAATGGTCTGTGCTTACTCAGTGGAATGAGTGCGCCCTGGCGGCGACTTTCAGAGAGGGTCTCTCTGATGCCATTAAGGATGTTATGGTGGGGTTCCCTGTGCCTGCGGGTCTGAATGAGTCCATGACAATGGCTATTCAGATCGATAGGCGTTTGCGGGAGCGCAAACCAGTGCACCATCTGGCGGTGTCCACTGAGAAGTCGCCAGAGAGTATGCAGTGTGATAGAATTCTGTCCCGAAGCGAGCGGCAGAATTTTAGACGGAAAAATGGGTTGTGTTTCTATTGTGGTGATTCTACTCATGTTATATCAGCATGCTCTAAGCGCACTAAAAAGCTTGGTAAATCTGTTTCCATTTGCACCTTACCGTCTAAATTTATTCTATCTGTGACCCTGATTTGCTCTTTGTCATCTATTACCACGGACGCCTATGTCGACTCTGGCGCCGCTTTGAGTCTTATGGATTGGTCCTTTGCCAAACGCTGTGGGTATGATTTAGAGCCTTTGGAGACTCCTATTCCTCTGAAGGGGATTGACTCCACCCCATTGGCTAATAATAAACCACAATACTGGACACAAGTAACTATGCGTATTAATCCGGATCACCAGGAGATTATTCGCTTTCTGGTGCTGTATAATCTACATGATGATTTGGTGCTAGGATTGCCTTGGCTGCAATCTCACAACCCAGTCCTCGACTGGAGAGCTATGTCTGTGTTGAGCTGGGGATGTAAGGGGGCTCATGGGGATGTACCTGTGGTTTCCATTTCATCATCCATTCCCTCTGAAATTCCTGAGTTCCTGTCTGACTATCGTGACGTCTTTGAAGAATCCAAGCTTGGTTCGTTACCTCCGCACCGAGAGTGCGATTGTGCCATAGATTTAATCCCGGGTAGTAAATACCCAAAGGGTCGTTTATTTAATCTGTCTGTGCCTGAACATGCTGCTATGCGAGAATATATAAAGGAGTCCTTGGAAAAGGGACATATTCGTCCTTCGTCATCTCCCTTAGGAGCCGGTTTTTTCTTTGTGTCAAAAAAAGACGGCTCTTTGAGACCATGTATTGATTATCGGCTTTTGAATAAAATCACTGTTAAATATCAATACCCATTGCCGTTGCTGACTGATTTGTTTGCTCGCATAAAGGGGGCCAAGTGGTTCTCTAAGATTGACCTTCGTGGGGCGTATAATTTGGTGCGAATCAGGCAGGGGGATGAGTGGAAAACCGCATTTAATACGCCCGAGGGCCACTTTGAGTATTTAGTGATGCCTTTTGGTCTTTCTAATGCTCCGTCAGTTTTCCAGTCCTTTATGCATGATATTTTTCGCGATTATTTGGATAAATTTATGATTGTGTATCTGGATGATATTCTGATTTTTTCGGATGACTGGGACTCTCATGTCCAGCAAGTCAGGAGGGTTTTTCAGGTTTTGCGGTCTAATTCTTTGTGTGTGAAGGGTTCTAAGTGTGTTTTTGGGGTACAGAGGATTTCCTTTTTGGGATATATTTTTTCCCCCTCTTCCATTGAAATGGATCCTGTCAAGGTTCAAGCTATTTGTGATTGGACGCAGCCCTCTTCTCTTAAGAGTCTTCAGAAATTTTTGGGCTTTGCTAACTTTTATCGTCGATTTATTGCTGGTTTTTCGGATATTGCTAAGCCATTGACCGATTTGACTAAGAAGGGTGCTGATGTTGCTGATTGGTCCCCTGATGCTGTGGAGGCCTTTCGGGAGCTTAAGCGCCGTTTTTCCTCTGCCCCTGTGTTGCGTCAGCCTGATGTTGCTCTACCTTTTCAGGTTGAGGTCGACGCTTCTGAGATCGGAGCTGGGGCAGTGTTGTCGCAGAAAAGTTCTGACTGCTCCGTGATGAGGCCTTGTGCCTTCTTTTCCCGTAAATTTTTGCCCGCTGAGCGGAATTATGATGTTGGGAATCGGGAGCTTTTGGCCATGAAGTGGGCTTTTGAGGAGTGGCGCCATTGGCTTGAGGGGGCCAGACATCAGGTGGTGGTATTGACTGACCACAAAAATTTGATTTATCTTGAGACCGCCAGGCGCCTGAATCCTAGACAGGCGCGCTGGTCATTATTTTTCTCTCGGTTTAATTTTGTGGTGTCATACCTACCGGGTTCTAAGAATGTTAAGGCGGATGCCCTTTCTAGGAGTTTTGAGCCTGACTCGCCTGGTAACTCTGAGCCCACAGGTATCCTTAAGGATGGAGTGGTATTGTCAGCCGTTTCTCCAGACCTGCGGCGGGCCTTGCAGGAGTTTCAGGCGGAGAGACCTGATCGTTGCCCACCTGATAAACTGTTTGTTCCTGATGATTGGACCAGTAGAGTCATCTCTGAGGTTCATTCTTCTGCGTTGGCAGGTCATCCTGGCATTTTTGGTACCAGGGATTTGGTGGCAAGGTCCTTCTGGTGGCCTTCCCTGTCACGAGATGTGCGAGGCTTTGTGCAGTCTTGTGACGTTTGTGCTCGGGCCAAGCCTTGTTGTTCTCGGGCTAGTGGATTATTGTTGCCCTTGCCTATTCCTAAGAGGCCTTGGACGCACATCTCGATGGATTTTATTTCAGATCTGCCTGTTTCTCAGAAGATGTCTGTCATCTGGGTGGTGTGTGACCGTTTTTCTAAGATGGTCCATTTGGTTCCTCTGCCCAAGTTACCTTCTTCTTCCGAGTTGGTTCCTCTGTTTTTTCAAAATGTTGTTCGTTTGCATGGTATTCCTGAGAATATCGTTTCTGACAGAGGGACCCAATTCGTGTCTAGATTTTGGCGGGCATTCTGTGCTAGGATGGGCATAGATTTATCTTTTTCGTCCGCTTTCCATCCTCAGACGAATGGCCAGACCGAGCGGATTAATCAGACCCTGGAGACATATCTGAGGTGTTTTGTGTCTGCTGACCAGGATGATTGGGTTGCTTTTTTGCCATTGGCGGAGTTCGCTCTCAATAATCGGGCCAGCTCTGCCACTTTGGTGTCCCCGTTTTTCTGTAATTCGGGGTTTCATCCTCGATTTTCCTCTGGTCAGGTGGAATCTTCGGATTGTCCTGGAGTGGATGCTGTGGTGGAGAGATTGCATCAGATCTGGGGGCAGGTGGTGGACAATTTGAGGTTGTCCCAGGAGAAGACTCAGCTTTTTGCCAACCGCCACCGTCGTGTTGGTCCTCGGCTTTCTGTTGGGGATTTGGTGTGGTTGTCTTCTCGTTTTGTCCCTATGAGGGTCTCTTCTCCTAAGTTTAAGCCTCGGTTTATCGGCCCGTATAAGATATTGGAGATTCTTAACCCTGTTTCCTTCCGTTTGGACCTCCCTGCATCCTTTTCTATTCATAACGTTTTTCATCGGTCATTATTGCGCAGGTATGAGGTACCGGTTGTGCCTTCCGTTGAGCCTCCTGCTCCGGTGTTGGTTGAGGGTGAGTTGGAGTACGTTGTGGAGAAAATCTTGGACTCTCGTGTTTCCAGACGGAGACTCCAGTATCTGGTCAAGTGGAAGGGATACGGCCAGGAGGATAATTCTTGGGTGAATGCATCTGATGTTCATGCCTCCGATCTGGTTCGTGCCTTTCATAGGGCCCATCCTGATCGCCCTGGTGGTTCTGGTGAGGGTTCGGTGCCCCCTCCTTGAGGGGGGGGTACTGTTGTGAATTTGGATTTTGGGCTCCCCCGGTGGCTACTGGTGGAGTTGAACTGGTGTCTTCATCTTCTCTGTTCACCTGTTCCCATCAAGATGTGGGAGTCGCTATATAACCTTGCTGCTCTGTTAGCTGCTTGCCGGTCAACAATGTTATCAGAAGCCTCTCTGTGCTTGTTCCTGCTCCTAGACAACTACTAGATAAGTTGGACTCTTGTCCATGTTTGTTTTTGCATTTTGTTCCAGTTCACAGCTGTAGTTTCGTTACTGTGTCTGGAAAGCTCTTGTGAACGGGAATTGCCACTCTGGTGTTATGAGTTAATGCCAGAGTTTTAAAGTAATTTCTGGATGGTGTTTTTTGATAGGGTTTTCAGCTGACCATGAAAGTGTCCTTTCTGTCTTCTGCTATGTAGTAAGTGGACCTCAAATTTGCTAAACCTATTTTCATACTACGTTTGTGATTTCATCTCAACTCACCGCCAATACATGTGGGGGGCCTCTGTCTCCTTTCGGGGTATTTCTCTAGAGGTGAGCTAGGACTAATATTTTCCTCTGCTAGCTTTATTTAGTCCTCCGGCTGGGCTGGGCATCTAGAATCAACGTAGGCATGCTACCCGGCCACTGCTAGTTGTGCGTTAGGTTTAGTTCATGGTCAGCTCAGTTCCCATCTTCCAAGAGCTAGTTCCTATATATGCTTATGCTATGTTCTCTTGCCATTGAGATCATGACACAGAAGGTTCCCTTTTTGGGTTTTATTTTTTCCCCTTCTGCGGTGGAGATGGACCCAGTCAAGGTCCGAGCTATTCATGATTGGACTCAACCCACGTCAGTTAAGAGTCTTCAGAAGTTCTTGGGTTTTGCTAACTTCTACCGTCGTTTTATTGCGAATTTTTCTAGCATTGTTAAACCTTTGACGGATATGACCAAGAAAGGTTCTGATGTTGCTAACTGGGCTCCTGCAGCCGTGGAGGCTTTCCAGGAGTTGAAGCGCCGGTTTACTTCGGCGCCTGTTTTGTGCCAGCCTGATGTCTCACTTCCCTTTCAGGTTGAAGTGGATGCTTCTGAGATTGGGGCAGGGGCCGTTTTGCCGCAGAGAGGCCCTGGTTGCTCTGTGATGAGACCTTGTGCCTTTTTCTCGAGGAAGTTTTCGCCTGCTGAGCGGAATTATGATGTTGGCAATCGGGAGTTGTTGGCCATGAAGTGGGCATTTGAGGAGTGGCGTCATTGGCTCGAGGGTGCTAAGCATCGTGTGGTGGTCTTGACTGATCACAAAAATTTGATGTATCTCGAGTCTGCTAAACGCCTGAATCCTAGACAGGCCCGCTGGTCATTGTTTTTCTCCCGTTTTGACTTTGTGGTCTCGTATTTACCAGGTTCAAAGAATGTGAAGGCTGATGCTCTTTCAAGGAGCTTTGTGCCTGACTCTCCGGGAGTCGCAGAACCGGTTGGTATTCTTAAAGAGGGAGTTATCTTGTCAGCCATTTCTCCGGATTTGCGACGTGTGTTGCAGAGATTTCAGGCTGGTAGACCTGACTCTTGTCCACCTGACAGATTGTTTGTTCCTGATAAGTGGACCAGCAGAGTCATTTCCGAGGTTCATTCCTCGGTGTTGGCAGGGCATCCGGGAATTTTTGGCACCAGAGATCTGGTGGTTAGGTTCTTTTGGTGGCCTTCCTTGTCACAGGATGTGCGGTCGTTTGTGCAGTCCTGTGGGACTTGTGCTCGAGCTAAGCCTTGCTGTTCTCGTGCCAGCGGGTTGCTCTTGCCCTTGCCTGTCCCGAAGAGGCCTTGGACACACATTTCCATGGATTTCATTTCAGATCTCCCGGTGTCTCAGGGCATGTCTGTCATCTGGGTGGTATGTGATCGCTTTTCTAAGATGGTCCATTTGGTGCCTTTGCCTAAGCTGCCTTCCTCTTCCGATCTGGTTCCTGTGTTCTTTCAGAATGTGGTTCGTTTACACGGCATTCCTGAGAATATTGTGTCTGACAGAGGATCCCAGTTTGTTTCCAGGTTCTGGCGATCCTTTTGTGCTAGGATGGGCATTGAGTTGTCGTTTTCGTCTGCCTTTCATCCTCAGACTAATGGACAAACGGAGCGAACTAATCAGACTCTGGAGGCTTATTTGAGGTGTTTTGTTTCTGCGGATCAGGATGATTGGGTGACCTTCTTGCCGTTGGCTGAGTTTGCCCTTAATAATCGGGCTAGTTCCGCTACATTGGTTTCGCCATTTTTCTGCAACTCTGGTTTCCATCCTCGTTTTTCCTCGGGACATGTGGAGCATTCTGACTGTCCTGGGGTAGATTCTGTGGTGGATAGGTTGCAGCAGATCTGGAATCATGTGGTGGACAACTTAAAGTTGTCACAAGAGAAGGCTCAGCGTTTTGCCAACCGCCGCCGCGGTGTGGGTCCCCGACTTCGTGTTGGGGATTTGGTATGGCTGTCTTCTCGATTTGTTCCTATGAAGGTCTCCTCTCCTAAATTTAAGCCTCGCTTCATCGGTCCTTACAAGATATTGGAAATCCTTAATCCTGTGTCCTTTCGCTTGGATCTTCCGGTGTCGTTTGCCATTCACAACGTGTTCCATAGGTCTTTGTTGCGGCGGTACGTTGTACCTGTGGTTCCTTCTGTTGAGCCTCCTGCTCCGGTGTTGGTTGAGGGCGAGTTGGAGTACGTGGTGGAGAAGATCTTGGATTCTCGTCTCTCCAGGCGGAGGCTTCAGTATCTGGTCAAGTGGAAGGGCTATGGTCAGGAGGATAATTCCTGGGTGGTTGCCTCTGATGTGCATGCGGCCGATTTAGTTTGTGCCTTTCACGCTGCTCATCCTGATCGTCCTGGTGGTCTTGGTGAGGGTTCGGTGACCCCTCCTTAAGGGGGGGTACTGTTGGGAATTAGACTTTTTGGCTCCCTCTTGTGGTCACTAGTGATATGACTCTGGGATTGTCTTTCTTCAGTTTGGCACTCACCTGGGTCGTTAGTCCAGGGGTGTCGCTATATAAACTTCCTGGATCCTTAGTCCAGTGCCTGGCATCGTTGTAATCAGATCCTTCTGTTGCTCCTGTCTGCTGGTCCTGGTTCTTGCAAAATTAAGCTAAGTCTTGCTTCTTTGTTTTTTGGGTTATTTGCTTTGCTTCTATTTTTGTCCAGCTTGTACTAAATGTGAGTTCTGACCTTGCTGGAAGCTCTAGGTGGCTGGTGTTCTCCCCCCGGCCGTTAGTCGGTTCGGGGGTTCTTGAATATCCAGCGTGGATATTTTAATAGGGTTTTTGCTGACCATATAAGTCATCTTACTTTATTCTGCTATTAGCTAGTGGGCCTCTCTTTGCTAAATACCTAGCTCATTCTTATGTTTGTGTTTTCCTCTTACCTCACCGTTATTATTTGTTGGGGGCTTGTATCCAACTTTTGGGGTCTTTTCTCTGGAGGCAAGAAAGGTCTTTCTTTTCCCTTCTAGGGTTAGTTAGTTCTCCGGCTGGCGCGAGACGTCTAGAACCAACGTAGGCACGTTCCCCGGCTGCTGCTATTTGTGGTGCTAGGATTAGATATATGGTCAGCTCAGTTACCACTGCCCTATGAGCTGGTTTTTTGTGTTTGCAGACTTGGTATTTATTCCTGAGACCCTCTGCCATTGGGGTCATAACAATTGTGGTCAGTGGAGGAGTATTGCAAGTAGGGGCCGCAGACAGGCTATCAAAGGCCTAAAATAACAAACAATAGGCAGGCATGGCAGTTTTAAATCGGTTACATGGATACACAGGCAGGCAGCATTGTGGTCAGTGGAGGAGTATTGCAAGTAGGGGCCGCAGACAGGCTAACAAAGGCCTAAAATAACAAACAATAGTCAGGCATGGCAGTTTTAAATCGGTTACATGGATACACAGGCAGGCAGCATTGTGGTCAGTGGAGGAGTATTGCAAGTAGGGGCCACAGACAGGCTATCAAAGGCCTTAAATAACAAACAATAGGCAGGCATGGCAGTTTTAAATCGGTTACATGGATACACAGGCAGGCACTCCAGGCAGCATTGTGGTCAGTGGAGGAGTATTGCAAGTAGGGGCCGCAGACAGGCTATCAAATGCCTAAAATAACAAACAATAGGCAGGCATGGCAGTTTTAAATCGGTTACATGGATACACAGGCAGGCACTCCAGGCAGCATTGTGGTCAGTGGAGGAGTATTGCAAGTAGGGGCCGCAGACAGGCTAACAAAGGCCTAAAATAACAAACAATAGTCAGGCATGGCAGTTTTAAATCGGTTACATGGATACACAGGCAGGCAGCATTGTGGTCAGTGGAGGAGTATTGCAAGTATGGGCCGCAGACAGGCTATCAAAGGCCTTAAATAACAAACAATAGGCAGGCTTGGCAGTTTTAAATCGGTTACATGGATACACAGGCAGGCACTCCAGGCAGCATTGTGGTCAGTGGAGGAGTATTGCAAGTAGGGGCCACAGACAGGCTATCAAAGGCCTAAAATAACAAACAATAGGAAGGCATGGCAGTTTTAAATCGGTTACATGGATACACAGGCAGGCACTCCAGGCAGCATTGTGGTCAGTGGAGGAGTATTGCAAGTAGGGGCCGCAGACAGGCTATCAAAGGCCTAAAATAACAAACAATAGGCAGGCATGGCAGTTTTAAATCGGTTACATGGATACACAGGCAGGCACTCCAGGCAGCATTGTGGTCAGTGGAGGAGTATTGCAAGTAGGGGCCGCAGACAGGCTATCAAAGGCCTAAAATAACAAACAATAGGCAGGCATGGCAGTTTTAAATTGGTTACATGGATACACAGGCAGGCAGCATTGTGGTCAGTGGAGGAGTATTGCAAGGAGTGTCTGACACAGTTAGTACTCCCAAAAAATAAATAGATGTTAATGTCTCGCAAAACAACTATAAATAAAAAAAAGGGTGGCGTGCTTAGGTACAGGGGTGGGCTCATCTGCAGAGTTTATGACAAAATAATTTGGCAGTAAATTAGTATTTATTGTTGTCAATATAGGACACTGACCCAGACTACTTTAACTAGCATTATAGATGTCAACAAATTGGTATTGTTTGTCAGTGCCAGGCATTGAATGATGTCAGAGCATAGACTAAACATTGGTGGAGCTGTGTGAGATAATTTTGCACGTGGTAGAGCACAGTTTGAGCTGGGGGGGAACTCTCTTGTGGCCGGCGGTACCGCCCCAGGGCCCCTCATGTTACAACGGTGTGTCTGACGTTGGGTGCGCACCACCACCACCAGAGACACTACATTGTACTATGAGGGACCCAGTGGCAGTGCCGTCGACCAAAAGCGAGCACACCCACCTCTTCTGACAAACAGCACTGTAACTAACGGGTGCTTGCGCCAAGTGTCGAGAGTGAGACAACGGCCCCGTGGGGGGAGTTTTCCCATTGGGGGATGTGTAAACATGTCGTATGCTGGTCAAACAGCTGCTGCAAATTAAGAGATTTGAACACTCAGTAAGACCAGTCCACAAGCAAGACCTTTTTATAGGAAAGCTAGGTGTCAGCCGGGAAAGGTGGGGCAAGATAATTTGAAATCCAGGAGTGGTTCATTTTAATGAAGGTGAGATCATCCACATTTTGGGTAGCCAGACAAGTCCTTTTTTCGGTTAATATTGAACCAGCAGCACTGAATACTCTTTCTGATAGCACACTAGCTGCTGGGCAAGCAAGCTCCTGCAACGCATATTCTGCCAATTCAGGCCAGGTGTCTAATTTGGATGCCCAGTAATCAAATGGGAATGACGGTTGAGGGAGAACATCAATAAGGGCTGAAAAATAGTTAGTAACCATACTGGACAAATGTTGTCTCCTGTCACTTTGAATAGATGCTGCAGTACCTGTCCTGTCTGCGGTCATTGCGAAATAACTCCACAACCTGGTCAGAAAACCCCTCTGTCCAATGCCACTTCTGATCTGTGCACCTCTAACACCTCTGCCCTGTAGCCCCCTGCAGCTCGTGTGAGAACCATCACCGGCGCTGTGTGCTGGGAATGCCTGAATCAAACGGTCTACAAGAGTAGCTTGTTTGGTTGCTAATATTTGTTCGAGGTTCTCATGTGGCATAATATTTTGCAATTTGCCTTTATAGCGAGGGTCAAGGATGCAGGCCAACCAGAAATCGTCATCGCTCATCATTTTAATAATGCATGGGTCCTTTTTGAGGATACGTAAGGCATAATCCGCCATGTGGGCCAAAGTTCCAGTTGGCAAATCTGTGGTTGTGCTGGTTTGAGGGGCAGTTACAGGCAAATCTACGTCACTTGTCTCCCTTACAAAAACAGAACCCGGCCTTGCAACGCCACTAATTTCTGTTGGCCCAGGAGAAGCTTCCTCATTAAAAAAGTACTCATCCCCATCATCCTCCTCGTCCTCCTCCTCCTCTTCGCCCGCTACCGCGTCCTCTACACGGCCCTGACCAGACAATGGCTGACTGTCATCAAGGCTTTCCTCTTCCTCGGCTGCAGACGCCTGCTCCTTTATGTGCGTCAAACTTTGCATCAGCAGACGCATTAGGGGGATGCTCATGCCTATTATTGCGTTGTCTGCACTAACCAGCCGTGTGCATTCCTCAAAACACTGAAGGACTTGACACAGGTCTTGTAGCTTTGACCACTGCACACCTGACAACTCCATGTCTGCCATCCAACTGCCTGCCCGTGTATCCTCCCACAAATACATAACAGCACGCCTCTGTTCGCACACTCTCTGAAGCATGTGCAGTGTGGAGTTCCACCTTGTTGCAGCGTCGATGATTAGGCGATGCTGAGGAAGGTTCAAAGAATGCTGATAGTTCTGCATACGGCTGGAGTGTACAGGCAAACGGCGGATATGCGAGCAAAGTCTGCGCACTTTGAGGAGCAGGTCGGGTAACCCCGGATAACTTTTCAGGAAGCACTGCACCACCAGGTTTAAGGTGTGAGCCAGGCAAGGAATGTGTTTCAGTTGGGAAAGGGCTATGGCAGCCATGAAATTCCTTCCGTTATCACTCACTACCTTGCCTGCCTCAAGATGTACAGTGCCCAGCCATGACTGAGTTTCTTTCTGCAAGAACTCGGACAGAACTTCCGCGGTGTGTCTGTTGTCGCCCAAACACTTCATTGCCAATACAGCCTGCTCACGCTTGCCACTAGCTGTCCCATAATGGCACACCTGGTGTGCAGGAGTGGCAGCTACGGATGGAGTGGATGTGCGACTGCGGTCTGTAGACGAGCTCTCGCTTCTGCAGGAGAAGGAGGAGGAAGAGGAGGAGGGGGGGCGAACGCGTACAGCCAACTCTTTCCTTGACCGTGGGCTAGGCAGAACTGTCCCAATATTGCTGTCCCCTGTGGACCCTGCATCTACCACATTCACCCAGTGTGCTGTGATGGACACGTAACGTCCCTGGCCATGCCTACTGGTCCATGCATCTGTTGTCAGGTGCACCTTTGTAGTCACAGACTGCCTGAGTGCATGGACAATGTGGTCTTTAACATGCTGTTGGAGGGCTGGGATGGCTTTTCTAGAAAAGAAGTGCCAACTGGGTAGCTCGTAGCGTGGTACAGCGTAGTCCATCAGCGCTTTGAAAGCTTTGCTTTCAACTAACCGGTAGGGCATCATCTCTAATGAGATTAGACTAGCAATGTGGACGTTCAAACCCTGTGTACGCGGATGCGAGGATGAGTACTTCCTTGTCCTAACAAGAGTCTCATGTAGGGTGAGCTGGACTGGAGAGCTGGAGATCGTGGAACTAGCGGTGGTGCCGGTGGACATGGGTGAGTGAGAGAGGGTTGGAGATGGTATTCTTGCCGGTGCCCTACATGCAGTGTTTCCTACTACTAACCTGGTGATTCCCTGACTGCTTTGGCCTGGCGACGAAAGCTGCACAGATACTGCAGGTGGCGCGGGAAATGGTAGGCTTACAGGGAGGGAAGGGATGTAGCGTTGCTGACTAGCTTCATTGGCCGAGGGTGCTGCAACCTTTAGGGACGTTTGGTAGTTAGTCCAGGCTTGCAAATGCATGGTGAATAAATGTCTATGCATGCAACTTGTATTTAGACTTTTAAGATTCTGACCTCTGCTTAAGGTAGTTGAACATTTTTGACAGATGACTTTGCGCTGATTATTTGGATGTTGTTTAAACAAATGCCAGACTGCACTCTTTCTACTATCGGATACCTTTTCAGGCATTGCAGACTGAGCTTCTTTAACCAGATGGCCACGCTGTCCTCCAACTGGTTTTGTTTTTGCCACGCGTTTTTGGCCAGATACGGGCCTGGTAGATGGAACCTGTTGTGATGTTGATGCCTGCTGCGGCTCTTCCTCCTCCGCTTCAGAACTACTGCCGCCTGCACCCTGTTCCCCCAATGGCTGCCAATCGGGGTCCACAACTGGGTCATCTATGACCTCCTCTTCTATGTCGTGTGCAATTTCGTCTGTGTCACCGTGTAAGCCGGTGGTATAGCGTTCGTGACGGGGCACCATAGTCTCCGCTGGGTTTGATTCTGCCTCAGTACACTGCGAGGGCAATGTTCTGGTCTGAGTCAAAGGAACAGCATAGTAATCTGGCTGTGGCTGTGCATCTGTGCACTCCATGTCCGATTCAACTTCTAATGGGCATGGCCTGTTAACTGTTTCACTGTCTAACCCAGGAACGGTATGTGTAAAGAGCTCCATGGAGTAACCTGTTGTGTTGACTGAGGCATCCTTAACTGTTGTTTTTAGTGAAGGACACAAGGAAGCGACTTGTTCCTGACTGGGAGCATCCACTGACGATGCACTGCTCTGACATTTGGCACTTTCCGAGGAGGAGGCGAAAGAGTTAGAGGCAGAGTCAGCAATGAAAGCCAATACTTGTTCCTCCTGCTCCGGCATCAAAAGTGGTTTTCCTACTCCCAGAAAAGAGAGCGTTCGAGGCCTTGTGTAGCCAGACAAAGAACCTGGCTCAACAACTCGAGACTTAGGTGCTGTACTGCTTTTACCACGACCACCTGATGCTCCACCACCACTACCATCATTATCAGCTGACAATGACCGCCCACGGCCACGACCTCTTCCACTAGACTTCCTCATTGTTTGCAAAACGTAACCAAAGTAACGCTATTTGTTACTGTAAAACAACTTATCAGGTGAACTCAAACTTCTGTAGGATTTATATATACCTTTATAGGTGCCTGACACTGAAAGGAAAATCAGGCCCAATGTTACACACTAGGTTTTCTGTGCCCCAATAATTTGAGACAGATGGCACACACAGGACCAGCACTCAAGCAGAAATGCCAATCTTAATCTCCCACTATTTTTTTTTTTTTCTGGGAGAATTTACCCTAAAAAAAAAAAAAGGCCCAGTATTACACAGTGGTTTTCGGTGGCACACAATGAGAGGCAGATGCCACACCTAGCAATGGCACGGAGGCAGACTTGCCAATATTTATCTCCCACTAATTTTTTTTTTGGAAAAGGGAGAATGTACCCCCCAAAAAAATAATGGCCAAGTATTACACAGTGTTTTCGGTGCCACACAATGAGAGACAGACGCCACACACAGCAATGGCACAGAGGCAGACTTGCCAATATTTATCTCACACTAATTTTTTTTTGGGAAAAGGGAGAATTTAGCAAAAAAAAAAAAATGGCCAAGTATTACACAGTGTTTTCGGTGCCACACAATGAGAGACAGATGCCACACACAGCAATGGCATGGAGGCAGACTTGCCAATATTTATCTCCCACTAATTTTTTTTTGGGGAAAAGGGAGAATTTAGCAAAAAAAAAAAAATGGCCAAGTATTACACAGTGTTTTCGGTGGCACACAATGAGAGACAGATACCACACACAGCAATGGCACGGAGGCAGACTTGCCAATATTTATCTCCCACTAATTTTTTTTTTTGGAAAAGGGAGAATGTACCCAAAAAAAAAAAAAATGGCCAAGTATTACACAGTGTTTTCGGTGCCACACAATGAGAGACAGATGCCACACACAGCAATGGCACGGAGGCAGACTTGCCAATATTTATCTCCCACTAATTTTTTTTTAGGAAAAGGGAGAATGTACCCCCCCCAAAAAAAAATGGCCAAGTATTACACAGTGTTTTCGGTGCCACACAATGAGAGACAGATGCCACACACAGCAATGGCACGGAGGCAGACTTGCCAATATTTATCTCCCACTAATTTTTTTTGGGGAAAAGGGAGAATTTAGCAAAAAAAAAAAATGGCCAAGTATTACACAGTGTTTTCAGTGCCACACAATGAGAGACAGATGCCACACACAGCAATGGCACAGAGGCAGACTTGCCAATATTTATCTCACACTAATTTTTTTTTTGGAAAAGGGAGAATTTAGCAAAAAAAAAAAAATGGCCAAGTATTACACAGTGTTTTCGGTGGCACACAATGAGAGACAGATACCACACACAGCAATGGCACGGATGCAGACTTGCCAATATTTATCTCCCACTAATTTTTTTTTGGAAAAGGGAGAATGTACCCAAAAAAAAAAATGGCCAAGTATTACACAGTGTTTTCGGTGCCACACAATGAGAGACAGATGCCACACACAGCAATGGCACGGAGGCAGACTTGCCAATATTTATCTCCCACTAATTTTTTTTTGGGAAAAGGGAAAATGTACCCAAAAAAAAAAAAATGGCCAAGTATTACACAGTGTTTTCGGTGCCACACAATGAGAGACAGATGCCACACACAGCAATGGCACGGAGGCAGACTTGCCAATATTTATCTCCCACTAATTTTTTTTTGGGAAAAGGGAGAATGTACCCCAAAAAAAAAAAAAATGGCCAAGTATTACACAGTGTTTTCGGTGCCACACAATGAGAGACAGATGCCACACACAGCAATGGCACGGAGGCAGACTTGCCAATATTTATCTCCCACTAATTTTTTTTTTGGAAAAGGGTGAATTTAGCAAAAAAAAAAAATGGCCAAGTATTACACAGTGTTTTCGGTGCCACACAATGAGAGACAGATGCCACACACAGCAATGGCACATAGGCAGACTTGCCAATATTTATCTCCCATTAATTTTTTTTTTGGAAAAGGGTGAATTTAGCAAAAAAAAAAAAATGGCCAAGTATTACACAGTGTTTTCGGTGGCACACAATGAGAGACAGATACCACACACAGCAATGGCACGGAGGCAGACTTGCCAATATTTATCTCCCACTAATTTTTTTTTTTGAAAAGGGAGAATGTACCCAAAAAAAAAAAAAAATGGCCAAGTATTACACAGTGTTTTTGGTGGCACACAATGAGAGACAGATACCACACACAGCAATGGCACGGAGGCAGACTTGCCAATATTTATCTCCCACTAATTTTTTTTTTGGAAAAGGAAGAATGTACCCAAAAAAAAAAAAAATGGCCAAGTATTACACAGTGTTTTCTGTGCCACACAATGAGAGACAGATGCCACACACAGCAATGGCACGGAGGCAGACTTGCCAATATTTATCTCCCACTAATTTTTTTTTTTGAAAAGGAAGAATGTACCCTGTTGTGAAATTGGATTTTGGGCTCCCCCGGTGGCCACTGGTGGAATTGAACTGGTGTGCATCATCCTCTCTGTTCACCTGTTTCCATCAGGATGTGGGAGTCGCTATTTAGCCTTGCTCCTCTGTCACTTCCATGCCGGTCAACATTGTAATCAGAAGCCTTTCTGTGCATGTTCCTGCTGCTAGACAACTCCCAGCTAAGTTGGACTTAGTCCTTGTTTGTTTTTGCATTTTGTTCCAGTTCACGGCTGTAGTTTCGTTTCTGTGTCTGGAAAGCTCTTGTGATCTGAAATTGCCACTCTGATGTTATGAGTTAATACTAGAGTCTTAAAGTAATTTCAGGATGGTATTTTGATAGGGTTTTCAGCTGACCATGAAAGTGCCCTTTCTGTCTTCCTGCTATCTAGTAAGCGGACCTCAATTTTGCTAAACCTATTTTCATACTACGTTTGTCATTTCATCTAAAATCACCGCCAATATTTGTGGGGGCCTCTGTCTGCCTTTCGGGGAAATTTCTCTAGAGGTGAGCCAGGACTATATTTTCCTCTGCCAGGATTAGTTAGTCCTCCGGCCGGCGCTGGGCGTCTAGGGATAATACGCAGGCTACGCTACCCGGCTACTGTTAGTTGTGCGGCAGGTTTAGTTCATGGTCAGTTTAGTTTCCATCCTTCCAAGAGCTAGTTCGTATGTTTGCTGGGCTATGTTCTCTTGCCATTGAGAACCATAACAGTTTGACCGGCCACAAAAGGGTTAAATTAATTGACAGAGAAAGGAGAGAAAAGAGAAGTCTGCTGAAGATTTTTTTTTTTTTTTTTTTTTTCCCTCAGTTCTGAGTGTGCTTGTAATTGAATCTCTTGCAAGTCTGCCTATATTGCAGCCTTTCTCTCTCTCTCTCTCCTTCTAATCCTAGAATGGCTCTGCTGGAGATCCTGCTCAGCAGGTCAGGATTGTGATTTCTTTGCTCCGGGGTGACCCTCAGGATTGGGCTTTTGCATTGGCTCCAGGGGATCCTGCGTTGCTCAATGTGGATGCGTTTTTTCTGGCCTTGGGGTTGCTTTATGAGGAACCTCAGTTAGAACTTCAGGCGGAAAAGGCCTTGATGTCCCTATCTCAGGGGCAAGACGAAGCTGAAATATACTGCCAGAAATTCCGTAAATGGGCTGTGCTTACTCAGTGGAATGAGTGCGCCCTGGCGGCGAATTTCAGAGAGGGTCTCTCTGATGCCATTAAGGATGTTATGGTGGGGTTCCCTGTGCCTGCGGGTCTGAATGAGTCCATGTCAATGGCTATCCAGATCGATAGGCGTCTGCGGGAGCGCAAACCTGTGCACCATTTGGCGGTGTCTACTGAGAAGACGCCAGAGAATATGCAATGTGATAGAATTCTGTCCAGAAGTGAACGGCAGAATTTTAGACGAAAAAATGGGTTGTGCTTCTATTGCGGTGATTCAACTCATGTTATATCAGCATGCTCTAAGCGTACTAAGAAGCTTGATAAGTCTGTTTCAATTGGCACTTTACAGTCTAAGTTTATTCTATCTGTGACCCTGATTTGTTCTTTATCATCTATTACCGCGGATGCCTATGTCGACTCTGGCGCCGCTTTGAGTCTTATGGATTGGTCCTTTGCCAAACGCTGTGGGTATGATTTGGAGCCTCTTGAAACTCCTATACCCCTGAAGGGGATTGACTCCACCCCATTGGCTAGCAATAAACCACAATACTGGACACAAGTAACTATGCGGATTAATCCGGATCACCAGGAGATTATTCGCTTTCTTGTGCTGTATAACCTACATGATGTGTTGGTGCTTGGATTGCCATGGCTGCAATCTCATAACCCAGTCCTTGACTGGAAAGCTATGTCTGTGTTAAGCTGGGGATGTAAGGGGACGCATGGGGACGTACCTGTGGTTTCCATTTCATCATCTATTCCCTCTGAGATTCCTGAATTCTTGACTGAATATCGTGACGTTTTTGAAGAACCTAAGCTTGGTTCATTACCTCCGCACCGGGAGTGCGATTGTGCCATAGATTTGATTCCGGGTAGTAAATACCCTAAGGGTCGTTTATTTAATCTGTCTGTGCCTGAACATGTTGCTATGCGAGAATATATAAAGGAGTCCTTGGAAAAGGGACATATTCGTCCTTCGTCATCTCCCTTAGGAGCCGGTTTTTTCTTTGTGGCTAAGAAAGATGGCTCTTTGAGGCCGTGCATTGATTATCGGCTTTTGAATAAAATCACGGTTAAATATCAATATCCGTTGCCACTGCTGACTGATTTGTTTGCTCGCATAAAGGGGGCCAAGTGGTTCTCTAAGATAGATCTTCGTGGGGCGTATAATTTGGTGCGAATTAAGCAGGGGGATGAGTGGAAAACCGCATTTAATACGCCCGAGGGCCACTTTGAGTATTTGGTGATGCCTTTTGGTCTTTCAAATGCCCCTTCAGTCTTTCAGTCCTTTATGCATGACATTTTCCGTGATTATTTGGATAAATTTATGATTGTGTATCTGGATGATATTTTGATTTTTTCGGATGACTGGGACTCTCATGTCCAGCAGGTCAGGAGGGTTTTTCAGGTTTTGTGGTCTAATTCCTTGTGTGTGAAGGGTTCTAAGTGCGTTTTTGGGGTTCAAAAGATTTCCTTTTTGGGATATATTTTTTCCCCCTCTTCCATCGAGATGGATCCTGTCAAGGTTCAGGCTATTTGTGATTGGACGCAACCCTCTTCTCTTAAGAGTCTTCAGAAATTTTTGGGCTTTGCTAACTTTTATCGTCGATTTATTGCTGGTTTTTCTGATGTTGTTAAACCAATGACTGATTTGACTAAGAAGGGTGCTGATGTTGCTGATTGGTCCCCTGCTGCTGTGGAGGCCTTTCGGGAGCTTAAGCGCCGCTTTTCTTCCGCCCCTGTGTTGCGTCAGCCTGATGTTGCTCTTCCTTTTCAGGTTGAGGTCGACGCTTCTGAAATCGGAGCTGGGGCGGTTTTGTCGCAGAGAAGTTCCGATTGCTCCGTGATGAGACCTTGTGCTTTTTTCTCGCGTAAATTTTCGCCCGCCGAGCGGAATTATGATGTTGGGAATCGGGAGCTTTTGGCCATGAAGTGGGCTTTTGAGGAGTGGCGTCATTGGCTTGAGGGGGCTAGACATCAGGTGGTGGTATTGACTGACCACAAAAATCTAATTTATCTTGAGTCCGCCAGACGCCTGAATCCTAGACAGGCGCGCTGGTCGTTGTTTTTCTCTCGGTTTAATTTTGTGGTGTCCTACCTGCCGGGTTCTAAGAATGTTAAGGCGGATGCCCTTTCTAGGAGTTTTGAGCCTGACTCCCCTGGTAATTCTGAACCTACAGGTATCCTTAAGGATGGAGTGATATTGTCTGCCGTTTCTCCAGACCTGCGGCGGGCCTTGCAGGAGTTTCAGGCGGATAGACCTGATCGTTGCCCACCTGGTAGACTGTTTGTTCCTGATGATTGGACCAGTAAAGTCATTTCTGAGGTTCATTCTTCTGCGTTGGCAGGTCATCCTGGAATCTTTGGTACCAGGGATTTGGTGGCAAGGTCCTTCTGGTGGCCTTCCCTGTCTCGAGATGTGCGAGGCTTCGTGCAGTCTTGTGACATTTGTGCTCGGGCCAAGCCTTGTTGTTCTCGGGCTAGTGGATTGTTGTTGCCCTTGCCTATCCCGAAGAGGCCCTGGACGCACATCTCGATGGATTTTATTTCGGATCTTCCTGTTTCTCAGAAGATGTCTGTCATCTGGGTGGTGTGTGATCGTTTCTCTAAGATGGTCCATTTGGTTCCCCTGCCTAAGTTGCCTTCTTCTTCCGAGTTGGTTCCTCTGTTTTTTCAAAATGTGGTCCGTTTGCATGGTATTCCAGAGAATATCGTTTCTGACAGAGGTACCCAATTCGTGTCTAGATTTTGGTGAGCATTCTGTGCTAGGATGGGCATAGATTTGTCTTTCTCGTCTGCTTTCCATCCTCAGACTAATAGCCAGACCGAGCGGACGAATCAGACCTTGGAGACATATTTGAGGTGTTTTGTGTCTGCAGATCAGGATGATTGGGTTGCTTTTTTGCCTTTAGCGGAGTTTGCCCTCAATAATCGGGCCAGTTCTGCCACCTTGGTGTCTCCCTTTTTCTGTAATTCGGGGTTTCATCCTCGATTTTCTTCTGGTCAGGTGGAATCTTCGGATTGTCCTGGAGTGGATGCTGTGGTGGAGAGGTTGCATCAGATTTGGGGGCAGGTAGTGGACAATTTGAAGTTGTCCCAGGGGAAGACTCAGCTTTTTGCCAACCGCCGGCGTCGGGTTGGTCCTCGGCTTTGTGTTGGGGACTTGGTGTGGTTGTCTTCTCGTTTTGTCCCTATGAGGGTTTCTTCTCCCAAGTTTAAGCCTCGGTTCATCGGCCCGTACAAGATATTGGAGATTCTTAACCCTGTGTCCTTCCGTTTGGACCTCCCTGCATCTTTTTCTATTCATAATGTTTTTCATCGGTCATTATTGCGCAGGTATGAGGTACCGGTTGTGCCTTCCGTTGAGCCTCCTGCTCCGGTGTTGGTTGAGGGCGAGTTGGAGTACGTTGTGGAAAAAATCTTGGACTCCCGTGTTTCCAGACGGAAACTCCAGTATCTGGTCAAATGGAAGGGATACGGTCAGGAGGATAATTCTTGGGTGACTGCCTCTGATGTTCATGCCTCCGATTTGGTCCGTGCCTTTCATAGGGCTCATCCTGATCGCCCTGGTGGTTCTGGTGAGGGTTCGGTGCCCCCTCCTTGAGGGGGGGGTACTGTTGTGAAATTGGATTTTGGGCTCCCCCGGTGGCCACTGGTGGAATTGAACTGGTGTGCATCATCCTCTCTGTTCACCTGTTTCCATCAGGATGTGGGAGTCGCTATTTAGCCTTGCTCCTCTGTCACTTCCATGCTGGTCAACATTGTAATCAGAAGCCTTTCTGTGCATGTTCCTGCTGCTAGACAACTCCCAGCTAAGTTGGACTTAGTCCTTGTTTGTTTTTGCATTTTGTTCCAGTTCACGGCTGTAGTTTCGTTTCTGTGTCTGGAAAGCTCTTGTGATCTGAAATTGCCACTCTGATGTTATGAGTTAATACTAGAGTCTTAAAGTAATTTCAGGATGGTATTTTGATAGGGTTTTCAGCTGACCATGAAAGTGCCCTTTCTGTCTTCCTGCTATCTAGTAAGCGGACCTCAATTTTGCTAAACCTATTTTCATACTACGTTTGTCATTTCATCTAAAATCACCGCCAATATTTGTGGGGGCCTCTGTCTGCCTTTCGGGGAAATTTCTCTAGAGGTGAGCCAGGACTATATTTTCCTCTGCCAGGATTAGTTAGTCCTCCGGCCGGCGCTGGGCGTCTAGGGATAATACGCAGGCTACGCTACCCGGCTACTGTTAGTTGTGCGGCAGGTTTAGTTCATGGTCAGTTTAGTTTCCATCCTTCCAAGAGCTAGTTCGTATGTTTGCTGGGCTATGTTCTCTTGCCATTGAGAACCATAACAGTACCCCCCCAAAAAAAATGGCCAAGTATTACACAGTGGTTTTCGGTGGCACACAATGAGAGACAGATGCCACACACAGCAATGGCACGGAGGCAGACTTGCCAATATTTATCTCCCTGCAGTTATCTCAGAAAAGTATGGCAGGCAGCTATAAAAAGGACTGCTGCACACAAAAGTGTGGACAAACACACAAGATAGCTGTGCAGAAAGGAAGGAAAAACAGGATTTGTGCTTTGAAAAAAGCAGTTGGTTTGCACAGCGGCGTACACACAGGCACAGCAATGCAGCTATCAGGGTCAGGGAGCCTTCTAGTGCAGCCCAATGAGCTACAGCGCTGAGGAAAAAAAATGTAGCTTTCACTGTCCCTGCAATCAAAAGGTGGTGTTGGACAGTGGAAATCGCTACAGCACAAGCGGTTTGTAGCTTTATGTACCCTGCCTATCACTATCCCTGCTTCCGAAGAAGCTGCAGCAACCTCTCCCTACGCTCAGATCAGCAGCAGTAAGATGGCGGTCGGCGGGAACGCCCCTTTATAGCCCCTGTGGCGCCGCAGAAAGCAAGCCAATCACTGCAATGCCCTTCTCTAAGATGGTGGGGACTGAGATCTATGTCATCACGCTGCCCACACTCTGCGTCCACCTTCATTGGCTGAGAAATGGCGCTTTTAGCATCATTGAAACGCGACTTTGGCGCGAAAGTCGCGTACCGCAAGGCAGACCCCACACAGGGATCGGCTCGGTTTCATGAGACGCCGACTTTGCCAAAAGTCGGCGACTTATGAAAATGAACGATCCATTTCGCTCAACCCTAGTGGACAGTGCTGAAAGAGCAGTCAGATATTTGGATGACACCGCTGAACCTACAGCCAGGCATGGTCATGTGTGACAATGGCCGGAACCTGGTGGCGGCTCTGAGGCAAGGTGAGCTCACACACGTACCTTGCTTGGCCCATGTGCTTAACCTTGTGGTTCAACGTTTTCTGAAAAGCTACCCAGATCACAGAGCTATAAGTAGAGTAACAGACAGCAAAAAAAGTGGGAAACAGGCTTACAATGCCCAAACTTGGAGCACGCAGATATATGAGGCCTGTCATGGAAATACAACACTGACAAATATGTGGCCTGTATTTTTTAATGCGAAATAGTGCTGTATGTAAGTAGAGTAGCAGACAGCAAAAAAAGTGGGAACCGGCCAACAATGCCCAAAACTTGGGACACGCAGATATACTGTATGAGGCCAGTCACGGAAATACCACACTGCCAAATATGTGGCCTGTATTTTTTTAATGCAAAATAATGCTGTATATAAGTAGAGTAACAGACAGCAAAAAAAGTGTGAAACTGGCCTACAAAGCCCAAACTTGGAGCACTCAGATATATGAGGCCTGTCACGGAAATACCACATTGCTAAATATGTGACCTGTATTTTTTTAATGCAAAATAGTGCTGTATGTAAGTAGAGTAACAGACAGCAAAAAAAAGTGGGAAACCGGCTTACAATGCCCAAACTTGGAGCACGCAGATATATGAGGCCTGTCACAGAAATATCACACTGCCTGTATTTTTTGGGGGGTCTACAAATAGTGCTGTATATAGGTAGAGTCACAGACAGCATAAACAGTGGAAAATGCCCAAACTTGGAGCATGACGATATATGAGGCCTTTTTTGTTTTTCGGTGAATTTAAAACCAAAAAAAAAGAGTGGCACAAGGCTACCACACAGAACTATGCTACTGCGGAAATACGATTTAAAAACTGACATAACAGACAGTATTCATTTTTTATTTTTTTTTGCTTTTGGGTGAATTTATAGTAGGACAATGCTAGCACACACAGCTATGCTACGTATGCCTGACACACTATGATTTTTCTACAGATACACCAGGACTCAGTCTGACATAACAGACAGTATATTTTTTTTTGGGGGGGGTGAATTTTTGGAAAAAGGAAAAAAAATGAAAACTGCAACTAGTATATATAGTAAATAAGCAGCAGCAGACAGTTATGGAGCTTTGGGAGGGATGCAGTGGAAGCTATGTACGCAAATACAGTGCCTGCAGGCCTTTCACTGATGTGGATATGCTGTGCCCTGCCTACCAGCGCTGCAATCTCGGGACCCAAGAATTAGCCATAAAAAGGACTGTTGGTTTCTCAGGAGTTGTGGAATTAACAGTTGCAGATCTACATTAACTAATAAAACCACGATTCTGACTCGCAGCAGCTCTCCCTACTCTCGCTGAATCCGGAACAGAATGCGGCGAGCAGGGTTCCGTCAGGTCTCTTATACTCGTGATAATGCTGTGCGGCCAAGCCAATCACTGCACGACCACAACAAAGATGGCTGCGGCGTTTCATGGCCTGGCAGACAATCCCTGCAGCGTGATTGGGTCTCTAAAATCCACCAAAAATGCTGGGTAGAGACAGCAGTTACCGCCGAATAATCCCGGAAATGTTCGGTGCTCGGCGAGTACACCGAGTACACTGATACTCGGGCGAGTAACGAGTAGTGGCGAGCACGTTCGCTCATCACTAATTCTTAGTTATGTGATGTATCTGAAATGTCAAAGGCAAATTATCATTTGGTATGATTTTTTTCCTAAGCAGATGTGGGAAATGTATTTTACCTTGATGGATTGTTTGAAAATGAAAAGTTAAGGATATAATACAATTAGTTTGTGCGAAAAGCATGAAGGCCAACTCTTAAACATGCTTTTCAAATTTCTCATTTTTTAACCTTTGGACTATGTTACCAAAGTTTTATTAATAAGGTTACAATGGAGAATGGATGGATTCCTAAGATATTATCTTCACATTATCGTTCACGTTTGTAGCTGCAGAATGGAGATTTTCCCTCTTGACACAATAAAGTTGTTTTGATGGCACAATTTTGATATATTTTACTTTTTCTACATTTAAAAAAAAATAGTTTTCTTATTCATGATTTCTAATTACATTTCATTCTACCCTAAATCTTTCACCAAAACTTGTCTCTGCTCACATAATGTACATTTTCTTTTTAAATCTAAAGCAAAACAAAGAATATCTCAATCTATGAAAATATTTTCTATATAAAGTGCTAACAACAAGTAGCAGGCAGATTACTAACACTAGCCCAATTTTCATTTTTGGCAAGTTGATGTTGAGTTACTGGTTCATGTTTTCTATTGGGTCTCCAGGTTTCCAACAGTCAATTCATTGTATTAAATTGATCGATTGTGTTTCTGGCCAGTCTCTTTTTTTCAATTGACTTTCCCTAAACTTTTTCAATGATTTTTTTTTCCTTTTAGAAAATGTTAACAATATAAAAATATTTTGCAATCGATATATATTACTAACTCACCTCTCATATAGGAGCGACAGATAGGAGAAGTCAGATTCTATACATTATAGTCAAAATCACACAATACTCATGACACCAATTCTCACTATTCTTCTGTTCGCCGCTCTGTCTAAAATTCTAGATATTTAGTTATTAGGGATGAGTGAATGTGCTTGGTGATACTCAAATATCACTTGAGTATCTGGGTGCTCAGATGTGCTCCTATTCGATGACCATTAGCTGGTGCTCGATTTCAAACCCGCTCCACATGTTTGGCGCCTGTTACTCAGCCAATAAGTATGCGGGGATTGCCTGCATGTCACTGTAATGTCCTAGCCATCTTTGAAGTGGTGTTACTGTGATTGGCTGGCCATGTGACATCATCAGTGGTTACAAAAGGACAGGCTATGCACACTGACACCATTGCACAGCTCTCTGACAGTTGTTTTTGGAGGGCAAGAGTGCTTGTCCAGGCCTTTGTGTGCACTGTTTAGTGAATCAGAGCCTGGTAGAGTTGATAATGGTGCTGCAGCTGTACCCTCATACTAACAGCCCTTCTAAGAGCTAATCTTGTGCTTTGCTGTTTGTATCAGATACAATCTGCATTTAGCTTAGGGGGGTGAGAGAATTTCCGGTAGCAGGAAGAGTGGCTGAATACAGGGATTAGGGCTTTGCAGTCTGTTACTAAACATATAGCTGCGGCTATTGACCATATTTTTATTTTTTGGGTGAGAAAATTGAATTGTCATACATAGAGTATTAAGTGTTTTGTGGAACACTCCAAAAAAGCCTTGAAACATTACTCATCCATATACTATTACTTGGTCTGTGGTACATTTCAATGTTACATAACAGTCCAGAAAAGCGATGAAGCATTTTTCAGTATTCAATTACTCATCCATAGGTTATTACGTAATCTGGGGTATATTTCTGTCATGTATAACCCTCCAAAAGTGCATTGAAAAATTTTCCTGTATTCACTTACTCATCCTTTTTGTGGTATACAACCCTGCAAAAAATCGTTCAAAAATGTTTTGGTATTCAATTATTCATTTATTTAGTATTTGGTGCTTTCTGTGGCATTTCGGTAGTATACACAGTGAAGAGCAAAAGGGTAACAATGTTTTGAACTATTGACTTTCAGACTCCATATCTCATTATCCACTTCTGCTTTGAACTTGAGCCTGCCATCATTTTATAGACAATCCTCTTGGCTATCTCATACTTAAATTTGACTTGCAACTATTTAGCATGTGATTAGTTATGCAGATCCTTGTCATGTCACTGCATCGTGACTGTTTTGCTCCTGGTGGTGGAAAAATATTTTTCTTGAATGCTACAAAATACAACGTGTTCTCACATTTTCTAATAGCTCAGTGTATTATTAGGTTGATTGCCAAGTGAAAGGTCATTGGTTCGAATTGCGGAGCAGTAATGAAGACAACTTCACAAGAAAAGATAAACAGCATCATCCAGTTCATCGATAGTGGTCTCTTGGCCAAGAAAATTGCCAAACCACATCATGTTAGTGCCATGACAGTTGGAACAATATGAAATTAAATCCGTCCATCCATTCAGAAGCCATAACCCCATATAACTGTTGTATCCCGGTATCCATTTTACTGCTGCTGAATGAGGCAGTTGTTGTGTGACAGTAGATTTGTTCCAACGTGTCAGAATTAGTTTGGATACTGTGAGTTAGAAAATGTAATACATTGCAGTGTATACCAATGATTCATAAATGTGCTTTGCTACCATCTATTGGCCAAAGTGTGTATATTAAAGTTAAGTTATGATTCTCCTCACAACAAGCTGTAATAGAAATGGCTGGGAGGAGCCTCCAAGCTCAGGGCTGACACAGACTTCCTGAGGTTACTCCCAGCTCAGGATTCTCACACTTCCCGAGGTAACTTCCAGTTCTGGGCAGTTCAAGCTGCCTGAGGGAGCAAACACTACTGCTCCGATCATAGTTTTCCATTTGAGTCCACGCTGAGGGGACATCTTTCTCCACATAATCTTCTCCTCAAAGGAGTGAAGCCTCATCCTGTCAGGAGAGATAAAGCTGCACAGGTTGTTAAAGATTAATTATTAATTGAATTATTCATATTCTCAATTCTGTACTGAACACATTGCCTCTCGCTGACATTACAAAAGCTATTTATGTATATATATCTCAGTATAAGTTAACACCATTTACAGAGAACACGTGGTCTGTGGGACATTTATAATCACAGCTCTTAGGAGGGTGGGGGTTGTCACGTGGGGGCTGTCACCTCCTGCCTTCACCATCATTCTCCATGGATGTCAGACAAGTCACAGAAGGAAGGAATAACTGGTAGCCATGATTCTACTCCATGAAAGAAAGATGACTTCTACTCCATCCATAAACGATGAGTAACAAGCGCTGATAAGAACAAATCGACAATCTGTTTGTAACTATTTTATCTATTTTTATGTTTTGCTGCAATGTGGTTTTTCTGTGGACAATTCAATAAACCACTACATTTTTTATGAAAATATCATGACAATTTTTCTTTAAGAGTAACCCACCTGGTGAATAGTCTTGATTAAATAATTGTGCAAAATAAGCATATTTAAAATTGGCCAAGCCAGCCAGATTGGATTTTTTGTGCTATTTTTGCATTAATTTCCTTCACCTTGTACACGGGGGAAAAGAAGAGCTTGAAGAGCTGCGCTAAACGTCAGTTTTGCAAGTTTTCAGGAATTCCACTACAAAACTTCAAGTCACAAGAATCACACAGAGCCTAACAGGTGCCAGACGGATTGACAAGCACTAGCATTACAAGTGCTGAAAATAGACGTGCTGAAGATCAGAGCCCAAAGGAACTACGAGCTGAGATATTTCAAGGTAAGAGAAATGGATTTAACTACTACGTATGCTAAATCAAGTCAGATGGAATTTGTAAGTTTTTACAAATCTAGCTTAGAATATTTTGGCTTAGCCTATATGCAGAATGTAAGATAGCAAATCTAAAGATATATTCTAAGCTAATATCCAGAGAAAAAGATAAATTGAAAAATATTTTACATATGGTTGACGTATTTCACAAGTTCATTTCAGAGAAATGCAAAAATGACTGTGTAAAAATAGTATCAGATGATACTAATGATGTTCCCAAGATTGACTGTAATGTGGAGAGTGAACAAGATGTGAGGCACGTGTTTGTAATGGCCACTCAAGGTGACCTTGTGTCTCATGATGTTAAACAAGATGAAGGAAACGTAGGAGACTTGAGAACTGACAAAGATGATGTACAAGGAACAGATGTACAAGGGCCACTAAAAATAGAAGACGACTTAGAGGCCCAACTCCAAACTAAATCTAGGAAAATCTTGTTAAAATTATGCAAAATCATTCCTGCATATAATGACAAAATCCATTTGTGCAGAAATTCAGAGATATTTGAGAGTTTTGCTGATAAGTTTGATTTGACTAATGAGGAGAAACATCAATTGTTTAAAATGTGGCTTACAGTAACTTTTTCCAGAAGGTTCTCATTAAAAATGCAGAATGATGAGTTCCATGAAGAAATACTGATATAGAATGGTTAAAAATTTTGATATTCTGTGGATTAAAAGAAAATTATCCACATATTGATAGTCTTCTAAAATTGAAGATTGGCAGGAAAGAGTGTACTTTTACATTCATGTCCATATTTGAAAGGTTGTACAAAACTGTCATTACACATTTCAATAAACAATCAATGATAAATTGCTTTGTAAACAAATTGGGATTCTTAAATTCTGCATCTTGTGTTATTGCATCACAAAAAGATTCTTAATATGATTGTGCGCAAACCCCTTGATTTTCTAGAAAACATGAGAATCTTGAAAGGAAAACAAATCATACTAAGTTTTTGAAAACAGATAGAATTAAATCTTATCAGAAGCCAAAATCAAAATTTCCAAAACTGACCCAAAATCACATCTATGAAGTACGAAGAAAATTACATATTTGTTATAAGCCCTATCAAATGATTCAAAAGTCCTCTAAAGAAGTTGCTCTAAAAGGGTTAAAAGTTGAAGGGTCCGATCTCTCTGTGAAGATGGTGGAAATTGATAGACAGAAACAGGTGAGCATGGGAGGTGAGCTGAACACTCCATTATCACAGCTCTTCAAAGAATCCATAAGTCTAGAAATGTCAATTTTGAATAGAGGTTTTCGACAAATTATCGACAGAGAGATACATTTTGGTTTAGGAATTTGCTAAAAATTTAATTATATTATATGATGTGTAAATGAGTTATATAATGTATTATTTAGTAATATGTAATTATTTTATACAATATAATTCTGCAGTTATATATGTGTTAATATAGTATACAGTGAATACT
Organism: Ranitomeya variabilis; assembly: GCF_051348905.1. NCBI lineage: Eukaryota > Metazoa > Chordata > Amphibia > Anura > Dendrobatidae > Ranitomeya > Ranitomeya variabilis. The sequence goes on from NC_135233.1 coordinate 106,043,886, forward strand.
GTACCATATTTGTATAAATAGAGATTATATTAACTGTATTTATATATGTATAGTGAAATAATTAAAATTTACTCCAGTAATAATACTTAGAATTAAATTAAATACATTTATTAAATATATACATATACGTATAAGATATTTAAATTATTTTGTTCTTAAATAAATATGAAATTAACCTTTATCTTCTATTTTTCCTTACAGTTTTTATTTCAAAACAGGAATTGATAAAAAAAACACCTCTTGCATGGATTAATGTCTTTATTTACACAGAAAGTTATAACTGCATGATTAAATATTTATATATTTAACACTTAAAAGAAATAATACATAACTAACAATTTAAAATTTGTGTACTGTAATTTTTTCCTGTAAAAATCTAAAACTTGTTTTTTTTTCTTTGCATGGTAATAATATTTTTACTGCATGGCGTTTGACATGTCACAACAGGTGGCGCAGTGATTAGCACTGCAGCCTTGTAGCGCTGGAGTCCTGGGTTCTAATCCCACCCAGGACAACATCTGCAAAGAGTTTGTATGTTCTCTCCGTGTTTGCGTGGGTTTCCTCCGGGTCCTCCGGTTTCCTCCCACATTTCAAAGACATACTGATAGGGAATTTAGATTGCAAGCCCCATCGGGGACATCGTTGATAATGTGTGCAAACTGTAAAGTGCTGCGGAATATGTTAGCGCTATATAAAAAATAAAAGATTATTACAAAACTTGTAACCTTAGAAAGAAGCTTTTGAAGCCCCTCGGCCTTTGCAAGTCAAATGGATTCAGTTGCAGGCCCTGTACCAAATATAGCTGTAGAACTAATGCTGAAGTTTCTTATGGATATCTATAGAATGTTTTACTAAGTGTTAGGTAATGTGTATTTGGGGTATATTCAAAGAAATATTATAATATAAAGTTTAATAGTTTACAATGCGCATTGATAATTAGGATACAATATTTTGGGTTAATATACATGTATTCTTATTCTTTGTATGTGAAATATGTAGTTTCAACTTATATGTGTGTCACAGTCTGAGTGACAGATGACAGATTAGCCTATGAGCAGCTGCTAAGAGTGAAGTTAACGTAAGAGTGAATAATGTGGAATGTGTATGTACAGTATGAGAGAGGCCTCATGGTATTCTATGAAATATTATTTAGTCAACATATATTTCTATATTTCTTTAGTAATTACAGTATTATTACATGATTTAGTTAATAGTGAATAAGTGCAATCACACATCAATATGGTTTATCAAGAAAATCTACATTTAGAATAATTTTTCCTAATGATAATTTTATGATATTCAGTGTTTTTTTAATGGTTACATAGATGGATACACATCTTCAAACAAATATATGGCGCAAGCTGATATGACAGTTATAAAATATAATTATTTTTAATTTTGGTTTCTACAAATGAATTTTTTCATAAAATAATATCTTTTGGTAATAAGGGGGAAATGTGTTTTTGATTCTGATTACATCACATTTCATCAATACCTCTTCTTCACACATTTTAATAAAAAATATTAATACGGTATTATTGGGTATAATAACATTAAGTATTATAAGAGTCATTTTTTTACTCTAATGAAGGGTATTATATGCAAAATTGCATAATTTCAATATTTTGGTAATACAAGGATATGACAATGAAAATATTAAAGGGAATGTGTTACTGAGACATAACCTCTGCATTTATCATCAACATATAAAGGCCTTATTTTTATTTTTATTCTAATTTTTATTTTTCATTGTTATTCTTACTTCATTCTTATTCTTAATTTTTATTTTTTATCTCAAGAAAAAAACAGCAATATTTAATAAAGTAATGTCTAGTACAAGAATATTGCTTCATTAAATATAGTGATCATATGGTTTAATTATAGGAGAAATGTTTCAATTCTGAGTTAAATAAAACAATTCTTTCACTCATTCATACATTTATTCATATATATTCTTATTTTGGTTCATGGCTATACATTCTTACAAATTATTGGTCTAATAAATATAATTTATTAATAAAGTTTTAGTAATAAAGATGGTAATACTTGTTACATAATAAGACACACTGACATCTATGGGTTCAAAAAGAAATTACACCTATGACATAAAAATGTCCTATCACATGAAGAATATGGTTAATAATGTATTATCATTTTTTATTATTTTATTTTTCCAAATATGAATTCCATATTGATATTCTAATAATAAGTATATTGATATTATTGATTGCTATGGTACGATGTGATGCTGTGATATTATAAATGAGGTAAATTACCAGATTTGGTATAGAATAGGGAATGAAGACTTCAATCAAGATACTGAAGTTACGTTAATACTTTTCATATTTCTAAATTCAATTGATTCTTAAAAGTTGCAGGAAGAAAAAGCCGCTATCCAGTAGTTCTACAAGGTAATAATGCTTTGATTTCTGAGTAATAATAGACTGTGTCAATTGCAATTCATGTCACCACTGACAATCACAACTGCAGCATCCATCACTGACAACTACAACTGCAGCATCCATCACTGACAACTATGAGTACAGTATCTAAACTGACAATCACAATTGGAGAGGACGATGATCTTATGATGCTAAGATGAACTGTGTTATTACGTTTTATTATGTTCCAGTGGTTTCCTATCACCTATAAGACTTCCATGAAAGCTGGTGAACAATAAGGTAATTGTCAGGACGCTACAACCCTGACATGTGTCCTGTGCACTAAGGACTGGTTATGGTGCTATGATTAGCAGGGAAGAGTCAATTTAACCCTTGCAGTGCTGACCAAAGATGTCACACCTGTTCCAAGACCAATGCAGATGATATGGAAGGATTCCAGATCCAAGGCGAGCCAATGTAAGTCCAGGTCTTTAACCCCTTCACCATGAAGCCTGTTTTCAACTTCCTGACCAGGCCATTTTTTTCAATTCTGACCATTGTCACTTTATGAGGTCATGACTCTGAAACGCTTCAACGGATCCTGGTCATTCTGAGACTGTTTTCTCGTGACATATTGTACTTTATGATAGTGGTAAAATTTCTTTGATATAACTTGCGTTTATATGTAAAAAAATGGAAATTTGGCGAAAATTTGAAAAATTTTGCAATTTTTGAACTTTGAATTTTTATGCCCTTAAATCAGAGAGATATGTCACAAAAATGTGTTCATAAATAACATTTCCCACATGTGTACTATACATCAGCACAATTTTGGAACCAAAATATATTTTGGTCAGGAAGTTATAAGGGTTAAAATATGACCTGCGATTTTTCATTTTTTCAATAAAATTTAGGAAACCATTTTTTTAGGACCACCTCACACTTGAAGTTACTTTGAGGGGTCTATATAACAGAAAATACCCAAAAGTGACACCATTCCAAAAACTGCACCCCTCAAGGTACTCAGAACCACATTCAAAAAGTTTATTAACCCTTCGGGTGCTTCACAGGAGCTAAAGCAATGTGGAAGGAAAAAATGAACATTTAACTTTTTAGTCACAAAAATGATCAGCCCCCCGAGGAAGCTCAGTACGCGAAACGCACGTCGGGGCTATCTGACTGACACCTCTATCAGGAGTTCATATTATGGGTAAGCATAATTAGGCAGCAGTTTACTTAGGCTATTGTTGCACTTTATGGGTTAGTGCAATCTGGGTGGCGGCAGTATGGATTTGTCTGATTTATGTGAATGGGCCTTCTTTGCTACTTAGCCTATGGTTCTTATAGGACCCCTTACTTTAGGAACCTCCATAATATTACTGCCGCTCTCAGGGGAGCATTTGCTCCATATGCTGCACTTTTTGTCACCGTTACATGCATATGTCTCCTGATGTGTGTGTCTTTTTGTCATCAACCTTTTCCTCATCACTTGTAACTGTTTTATTCTATTTTTTTGTCTTTGTATGTTGTTAATAAACTTTGTACATTTATAATGAAACAGTTTTTTTCTACTATCTTTGGGGCATTATGCTCTCAGTGAATTTCTAGGATTATGTGTATGAGGGAGTTTTGCCCCTCCTTTCTTCCCCGCTGTAGTGCAATGGGCACTCGTTGTAGAAGGGTGTGTTATACTTATGAGTACATCCACAAGCTCGGTCTTTGTTATAAAAAAAATGATCATTCGGCATCAATTTGTTTACTTTCACAAGGGTAATAGGAGAAAATGGTCCACTAACATTGTTGAGCAATTTCTCCTGACTATGTCGATACCCCATATGTGGGGGAAAACCACTGTTTGGGTGCACAGCAGGGCTCGGAAGGGAAGGAGCACCTTTTGACATTTTGAACGCAAAATGGAATAGACCCTGATGTCCTAAACATTGGAAACCCCCACAAGTGACCCCATTTTGGAAACTAGACCCTTTAGTGAACTTATGTAGCTGTGTGGTGAGCACTTTGAACCCCCAGGTGCTTCACAGAAGTTTATAGCGTGGAGCCGTAAAAAAAAAAAATTACATTTTTGCCACAAAAATTATCTTTTAGCAACGATTTTTTATTTTCTCAAGTGTAAAAGGAGAAAATAGTCCACTAACATTGTTGACCAATTTCTCCTGAACATGCCGATACCCAATATGTGGGGGAAAACCACTGTTTGGGCGCACAGCAGGGCTCGGAAGGGAAGGAGCGCCTTTTGACTTTTTGAACGCAAAATTGGCTAAAATTGAGAGTGGACGCCATGTTGCGTTTGAAGTGCCCCTGATGTGCCTAAACATTGGAAAACCCCCACAAGTGACACCATTTTGGAAACTAGACCCTTTAACGAACTTATGTAGCTGTGTGGTGAGCACTTTGAAACCGCAGGTGCTTCACAGAAGTTTATAACGTAGAGCCGTGAAAAAAAAATCACACTTTTTCCACAAAAATGATATTTAGGCCCCAATTTTTTTATTTTCACAAAGGTAACGGGAAAAAATAAACCACTAAAGTTGTTGCACATTTTCTCCTGAATATGTCGATACCTCATATGTGGGGGAAAACCACTGTTTGTGTGCACGGCAGGGCTCAGAATGGATGGAGTGCCGTTTTGGATTGCAGACTTTGATGGAATGGTCTGCGGGCTTCATGTTGCATTTGCAGAGCCCCTGATGTGCCTAAACATTGGAAAACCCCCACAAGTGACCCCATTTTGGAAACTAGATCCTTTAACGAACTTATGTAGCTGTGTGGTGAGCACTTTGAACCCCCAGGTGATTCACAGAAGTTTATAACGTAGAGCCGTGAAAAAAAAATAAATCAAATTTTTTCCACAAAAATTATATTTTAGCCTCAATTTTTTTATTTTCACAAAGGTAACGGGAAAAAATAAACCACTAAAGTTGTTGCACATTTTCTCCTGAATACGCCAATACCCCATATGTGGGGGAAAATCACTGTTCGTGCGCACGGCAGGGCTCAGAATGGGAGGAGTGACGTTTTGGATTGCAGATTTTGATGGAATGGTCTGCAGGTGTCATGTTGCGTTTGCAGAGCCCCTGATGTGTCTAAACAGTGAAAACCCCTCGCAAGTGACCCCCATTTTGTAATCTACACCCCTGAATGAATGTATCTAGAGGCATAGCTTTATGGTATTGATTATACTGATTTTTGTTTTACTGGTGTATGAATTTAGAATGTGGTGTTATATGTAAGATGTGCTCGGTACATCAGATTTATAAAAGTGTGTTGTGTAAACAGGGTATGAACACATTTTATTAATTTGTGGACGTGTGGTATGCTTTGAAGCAATCCTTAATGCAAAGGCCAGGTTTCTCAGGGCAGATTTCACAATGGTAAATTGTGTCCTTTCGGATTCCCTTCTTGGAACATACTCTGCACCGTTTTTGTGATCGTCCTGTCCTCGCTGTTTGGGGAACCTGTCCTGGGAAATCTTGACCTGGGATTCAGAAGTACTGGGGCCCTCACCTCCCTGAGTGTCAAACATTAGGGCCTTGATGACTTCCTCCTGAAACTAAAGGAAGGTCCCGGGATTGCCTGCAGATCGGGACAGCACAAAAGCATTGTACAGTACCATCTGTACAATGTGCATGGCCAATTTATTGTACCATACTTTGGCTTTTCGCATGGCACTGTATGGTTGGAGGACCTGATCTGAAAGATTCACACCCCCCATGTACCGATTGCAATCAAAATACAATCTGGCTTTTGGACTTGTGCTGTGGTCCCACGGACAGTGACAAGGGTGCTGTTGTCACGGTTTATGGTGGTCCGGATAAGGACATCCCTTTTGTCCTTATACTTGACAAACAGCATGTTGTCACTGCATTGGGCTCTGCTTTCCCCTTTTCTCAGCATTTGCCCAATTAGCGGCTTAGGGAGGCCTCGCTGATTTTTTCGCACGGTGCCACATGCAACTGTACCTCTGGCAGGGAGGGCCTTGAAGAGTGGGATGCTGGTGTAAAAGTTGTCAATGTAGAGGTGATAACCCTTATCCAGCAGTGGGTGCAGCAATCCCCACACAATTTTCCCACTCACCCCCAGGATGAGGGAGCATTCAGGGGGGTTAATTTGGATGTCCTTCCCCTCGTAGACCCTAAATCTGTGGGTGTACCCTGAGGTACTCTCACACAGTTTGTACAGCTTTATTCCGTACCTGGACCTCTTACTGGGCAGGTATTGTCAGAATTTTAGCCTCCCTTGAAATGAACGAGAGATTCATCAATAACCATGTCCCTCTGGGGTATGTACGCTTCAGCAAATTTTCTGCTGAAATGTTCAACCACTGGCAAAATTTTATATAGACGGTCAAAGTTAGGATTGTCTTGGGGAGGACACTGCGCATTATCACTATAATGCAAAAATCTTTGGATCCCTTCAAATCGTGTCCTTTTCATGGCCATGCGGAATACCGGTGTACTGTAGAGAATATCAGTACTCCAGTACTGATGAATCTCTGTTTTTTTTATTATGCCCATATGCAACACAATTCCCCAAAATGTCATAATCTCTGCTGCATTTCCGGGGGTCCATCTGGCGTATGATGATGTAAGATTTTGGGTGAAAAATTGCTGGGCATATAGGTTCGCCTGGGCCACCATAAGATTTATTATTTCCTCACTGAAAAATAATTTGTAAAAGTCAATTTCAGTGAGGCCAGTGGTGTCAAACTGGATTCCTGAGCTGCTGCTGAAATCCAGAATGACGGGCTGAAAATTTTCTGGGGGTGCAATCCATACGGGATCGATTGCTGCAGGAGTTGCCTGGGTCCTAGGACACCTTGTTGGGGGTCCTTCCACACCAGATCGGGAGGAGGAGGAGGAAGAGGAATAGAGGAATGTGGGATCTTCCTCACTGGCTGTATATGTGTCGGACGCAAGGATGGCGTAAGCCTCCTCTGGTGAATAGCGCCTTGTTGACGAATGGGCCATTTTTATTTTTTTTCCCAAACCCCGGGGAAATGTGTGTAAGTGGTGCTTTTACACATGTAATGTGTGGGGCTTGTGTATAGGTTACTCTTTATTATAACAAAACAGAGAAAAAAGAAGTAGAGAGTGAAGCGTTTCACCCACTACGTGTCTTGGGGACACTCGCTTGGCAGCAGAATAATCATAGACAGGCACGGTTTTTCACATTAACAGTCCATGTGCTTTATTTAAACTCCGCATAAACCAGATAGGGTACAGTCCGTTTCAATACAGCCATGAAACATTATAGGACATCAGTCAGTTCATGTAGCAGATAGGCTTCTCTGCCGTATATTATAATCCCCTTGTCCGGGGTTACCTTTCAGGAGTTCCACTCCTCACACTGACTTCACATCAGTCCCAGGTCCTCAACACAGACCGTCCAGGTCTACGGTCTCTAGGTGCTTCCAGGACGTACAGCACACAGGCTACTCAGTGCCAAAGCCCAACCATGTGCTATTCAGGAATTCCCAAGATTTCCAACACAGGCTTCCAGGGCCTTGCCCTTGGACCATTCAGATCCAAACACAGGAACCATGTGACCCACACCCTGGTCACATTATATACCCTTAACCACTCCCTTGGATGGGAGTGTAGATGTGTGGCTAGTTTGTCCCGCCCATCTCACACAACTAGCCTAGTAAGTCTCCCTTGACTATTATACAACACTACACAAACTCTTGAGGGACTACAGGTCCCAGAACAACCACGTTACATCAGACTTGCCACGCAGACTCCCTCTGCGACACATATTGGCCATTCACAACACTGCCAGTCACTGTTTCATCACAACTAAGCCTCCAAGTGCATCTTGAAATGCACACACAGTGCCCCCTGGCTGTAACATTGGTCACTGCACCATGAGAGGTAAAAAGTAGAACAAAAAATGTAAAGAAAAATCAGATTTAAAAAAAAAGTTTGGATAAAAAAACAGACATTCACTACACTAATGCCCTCCCTATGAATTTATCTTTTACAAAAGAAAAACGGATGTTACCAACAATGTGACGTATGCTCCCCTAATGCACTTTTTATGCAAGAAAGAAAAAAGCTACCTCCCTACCTGTAAAAGTACTCTGTACTTTTTTTTTTCTAAAACAAGATCGGTCGTCACTAACGCTGTGACGCCGGCTGTAGTAACACACTACCACTAAAACTACGCTGTACAATTTTTTTTCTCTAAAATAAGATCGGTTGTCACTATCGATGTGACGCTGGCTACGCTACCTTGCTATATCTAAAACTATGCTGTACTAACTAATATTTTTTTCTAAAAAAAACTTGGACGTCGCTTAGACTGCGAAGTCCGCTACACTAACTAGCTAAAAAAGAAAAATTCCCGTGGCGCAGTCTCTGATCAGCAGCCATACTGATCAAAGAGCTGCGGACACAGGAAGAGCACAAATGCTCTGCGCGGGACGCCGCTCACAGGAAAAGAGGCGCAAAAAAAGTGAGCTAAAAATTCAATTGGACGGGGGGACGTCACCAAATACTGACGCCGGCTAAACTACTTTGCTACGTCTAAAACTACACTATACTAACTACGATTATTTTTTTCTAAAAAAACTTGGACTTCGCTTAGACTGTGAAGTTCACTACACTAACTAGCTAAAAAAGAAAAATTCCCTTGGCGCAGTCTCTGATCAGCAGCGATACTGATCAAAGCACTGTGGACACAGCAAGAGCACGAATGCTCTGCGCGGGACGCCGCACACAGGAAAAAAAGTGCAAAAAAGTGCGCAAAAAAATCAATTGGAGGGAGGAGAGGGAGGGGGGGTACTGGAACAGGGATGGGGGGTGGGAAAGGGGTGGGGGAGGTGCTGCTGCTGCTGCTGTGATCACAGGCCTCACACAGCAGGCAGATGGCAGCAGAGAGCACAGAGCACAAGCACAGAGCACAGAGCTAGAGCAGCACACAGCACAGGAAGGCAGGAGATCGCCGGGTTGATCACACTGGCCACCAATGGAATCTTTGACTCAGGTGACACAGAGGGGCTTGGACAACCGCTCTGCACGCCAAATCTGAGAGAAAGATGGCATGCAGGGCAGTGATCGGTATTTTAAATTAACCCCTTTGGCGCTGATTGGCTAGAAGTTATTGTTCAGCCAATCAGCACCTTAGGGGTTAGTCAGGTGAGGTGACGTGGCGATCACCCCACCTACTGTGACGGCTGTGATTGGTGCGATGTCACACGGCACCAATCACAGCCTGTCACATGCTTTTTTTTTTTTTACAACTTTATTGGCTGAGAGATCACCAGCCAATCAAGCGATCGTGGATGCGGGGGGCGAATCAGCCCCTCGTGGTGACGTGCCAGGATGGCCTGCTGTTAGAAATGCGGTGACCGGAAATAGCAGCGCCGTACTAGTACTGTGGTTTGTGGGAACGCAGTTCCCGCAGTGCAGTACTAGTACGGCGCAAGTCAGGAAGGGGTTAAAGGTGACACTGCACAGATATTAAAGCTACATTTCATCTATGGACTTTGTTTTCTTATCAACATTTGAATTTATGGACTTTGATTGACACATGACACACAGTCTCTACAAAATCTACATGCTACTGTATCATCTATTTCAAAAGAATTATAACAAAGATTGTTTTAAAAGAACCAAGAAGACATCAAGAAGAAGACCAGATGACATCAGACCTGAGATGCTTCAATTATGTATAGGGAAGCATAATTATATATTTTATATGAATATTAGTCACGGCTTACCATTACATGAATTTACATATCATGATGTTATTGAGTATGTATAACAATATTATTATTATTATTATTTATATTATTATGAACATTAAATTATTTTGCCATAGAAGAAGAAAGAAGATCTTATTAATATGTTTACTTTAAGGGTTCCAATCAATGTCTGTCACCCTCAAAAGGGGAATTGTTAAATATTAATTGAATTATTCATATTCTCAATTCTGTACTGAACATATTGCCTCTCGCTGACATTACAAAAGCTATTTATGTATATATAGCTCAGTATAAGTTAACACCATTTAGAGAGAACACGTGGTCTGTGGGACATTTATAATCACAGCTCTTAGGAGGGTGGGGGTTGTCACGTGGGGGCTGTCACCTCCTGCCTTCACCATCATTCTCCATGGACATCAGACAAGTCACAGAAGGAAGGAACAACTGGTAGCCATGATTCTACTCCATGAAAGAAAGATTACGGTACTTCTACTCCATCCAGAAACTAGCACTGATAGGAACAAATGGACAATCTGTTTGTAACTATTTTATCTATTTTTATGTTTTGCTGCAATGTGGTTTTTCTGTGGACAATTCAATAAACCACTACATTTTTTATGAAAATATCATGACAATTTTTCTTTAAGAGTAACGCACCTGGTGAATAGTCCTGATTAAATAAATGTGCAAAATAAGCATATTTAACACATGTGCTCTCCTGCATGCTGGTTATCCTGTTTGCTTCTAGCCAGGACCAGATCCACGTGGCTGCCACATCACTGACTTTGCTTAACCTACCTCCTGCGATAAGGAACGGTAGGCTCAAAACTGTGAGTACTTCCACACTTTAGTGTGTTTCCACTGAGAGTCAATCTGTGAAGGTCCCTCCATCAGTGTAATATTTCTTGGACTGTGCATAGCATTTCCTCTAATAGCAAGTGAAGAGAACTCTGCTTCAGCCGCCCTAAGAGGCCATAACCTCGCTTGTCTCATGAAAGAATCATCACTTTCATATGCATAATATACTGTGAACTTTACGTTTAAGACTGTACCCCGTTACCTCTTTCAGTAAAATTGTTATATTTACAATTTCACCTGCATGTCTGGTTGCTTGAGATTGCACAAACACCATGGGCGCTTCAGAACCTGCACCCAGACACCGTCCATCGCTACAGGAGTGCCCCCTGGGGATTCCTATACCATCCACAAGTGCCACCTCCTCCTATTGACAGTTGTGGACACGACAGAAGTGTTGAGGAGTCCAGCGACTTACTTCAGCTACCGTGACATCATTATCTGTTGCCAGTGGGACTACAGGCCCCAGCTGGCCCTTCTGCAACATCTAGTGCCTCCCCAGTGGCCCACCACTTAATATTCCATACGGTATATAATGGCCCTTTATATTGTGCCATACAGTTTAATGGCCCATATATTGCTCCACACAGTATATAATGCTTCATATATTACTTCATATAGTATAATGGGCCCTATATATTGCTGTGTGCAGTATATTGGGCCCCATATATTGCTCCATACATTATTATGGGCCACATATATTGCTCTTTGCACTATTACAGACCCTATAAAATGCTCTATACAGAATAATGGGCCCCATATATTGTTCCATGCAGTATAAATGGGCCCCATATAATGCTCCATATAGTATAGTGGGCCCCATATAGTGCACCATATTGTATAATGGCCCCATATATTGCTTCATACAGTATAATGGCCACATATATTGCTCCACACAGTATAATGGGCACCATATAGTGCTCCATACAGTATAATGGCCCCATATATTGATTCACACAATATAATGGCCCCATATATTGCTCCATAATGTATAATGGGCCCTATATAATATCCCAGACAATACAATGGGCCCCATACATTGTTCCATTCAGAATAATGAGCCCCATATATTGCTCCATACATTATAATGGGCCTCATATAATGCTTCATAAAGTATAATGGGCCCATATTATGCTTCATACAGATTAATATTCCATACAGTATATAATGGCCCTACATATTGCTCCATACAGTATAATTGCCCCAAAAAGTAAATAATCAAATACCTCTCCCTGTTGCTCTTGTCTCTGCTGCTCCGGTGTCTTTAACATCTTCTGACTCTTTGCACTGCTCAGCACAGAAGATGCACTGTAGTGGCATCATCATGCCCTCTGCCCTGAGCTGTCACAGAATCAGAAAACACTGAAGAGATGGGAGCAGCAGAGACCAGAGCAATGGGAAAGTGTTTGAGGGGGGCGGTACCAGCGCAGGCACTGCACTTCCCTGACTCACGGACCCTAAAGCATGCCAATGGTGTTTGAGCCCCCCCATTTGTCCAGGGCCCTGTCACTTGCCCAGGTGTGCAAGGTGGTGTAGCCGGTCCTGCATACTGTATTACATGCTTTCTGTTAAATTTTGGTGGTATATAAAACAAAAAAAGTGTTGAAAATTTTTTCTGTGTTAAGCTACACATCCATAGAGTATTACGTGCTCTGGGGTACATTTTGGTGGTATATAACACTGCAAAAAAGAGTTCAAAATTTTTTCGTTATCATATTACTCATCCATAGAGAATTACATGCTTTCTGTGACATTTCGGTGGTATATAAGGCTCAAAAAAAGTGTTGAAAAATGTTTCTGTATTCAATTAATCATCCTTAGAGTATTACGTGTTCTGGGGTACATTTCAGTTTTGAAAAATTTGCCTATATTCAATTAGTCATCAATATAATATTTGTTGCTTGGTGGTGTCATTTCACATGAAACGTGCGTTGGGGCATCACGGTGTGGACTCCATATACACTGCAATATGGGTAAGGAATGCTGATCTAGGGAAATATTTATGAAAAAGGTTCCTTTGTGATTGGGGACACTTACAGATACATTAATAATGATATCACTTGTCACCGGGTCCGCTTACTTTTTTTCACATTTACCTCTTTGCACTGAGCACTTTATGTATGGAATATATTTGCAGTAGTATTAGGAGGGTACACCGCTCTTTGGTTCCATCTTGCAATCCCTGCTGAACATGTATTATTGTTTTTTGCAATACTATTTAGAAAAAATGTATGTGTCTTTCTTGTCTATGATGTAGTGTATAATAAACTTGTACTTTTTTACACTTTTTGGACTTGTACTCCAATATTTCTCCGGTTATGATATCACATTAATAGGAGTGTCCTAATATTTTCCTGATGTGGCTTCTCCCTCTCATGAGTTTTCCCACAAGGTGTTGAGTATGCGGGGGAGGGTCACTTTGATGCTTTCCATTTTGGACTTTTTTTTATTATAAAGTACTTATAAAAAGGAACTCCACATATTAAAGACTGAGCTCACAACATGGGTGGAGGAGGTGTTAAAGTGTCAGGAAAGTGTATTGAAAGAATTAAAATTGTAAAGCGCCAAAGTTGTAGTGTATGTGCCTTTAAAATGTAGCAAAGCACTGAGAGAGAAAGAGACATTTTGTGCTCACCAGTGTGTTGCTCAGGACAACTGAGGGAACAGATAGGAAACAGGCAGAACTCCTGTTAAAAATAAACCACAGCCTCAGCTTCAGACATCTGTGTGATAAGGACTTTGCATATAGGCAGAAGTTGAAACTCTGTAATCACTGCACCATTCTTATATCTACATGACTATACCGGAAAGTAACTTGTGATATCTGCATGGGACTTGAATCTCTGTTAAACCATCATTTCTCTGATTGTATCTGTGTATTCATGCAACAATTAAAGTTTATCAATAGCCTCACTGGCCTCCCTGTTTTCTGGACTATTTGGAGTGCACCACATTACATCACACTACCAGGAAACAGAGGTTAATTAAGTGCATCCTGGGATCATATCATGAATTTCATTTTTTAAAATTTTTGTCCCATCCATGGTGAATGGTACATCTGCACATCATATGATGCATGACCTAAGGCACAATTGTACATCACGGGATTACACAAGTTCATAAAGATATAATTTTCAGCCACACATTCAGGTTGGAGGAGTTAACATCGGGAAGGAGGATTTCAAAAAACTGCAACAAGCGAAGTAACATCCGCATTCACGGTTCACTGGAATCTATAAACACGTCTGAATTGGACTCCACGTACAGAAACTGCTTATGGATCTTTTGGGCGACAATGAAGTAAATTAAATAGTGTTAAATTGTATAAACAGAGTCTTAAGCCCTAAGCCATCAATGGATTAATGCCCCAGAAACATTATATGCTGAATTCACTTTTTAAAAGCAAAAGAAGCTATTATGGCTGCAGACAAACAGATAGAATCCTATTGCTTCCAGACCTCACAAGATGCACATTGCAACTGAGAAGAGCCCTGAGACTCTTGTTGTTCTTTCTTAAGGAAAGAGACATTGCATTTAAATGATGTTTACCCTTCCAGCTGATAGCTTTCAAACCTGGTGATCTTGCTAACTTTTTGGGAACTTTCGAGCTTCCAATGGTGGATTTACCAGAATGGCCGCAGAGTCCAATGGCCCCACCCAGATGACAACGTACACAGCGCACCAAGAGACAAAAATGCTCTGAAGCACCAGTTAATGACACTTGAGACTTTCTCTCATCTGAATAGATGGCTTGATTTAGTTTAACGTGACCAATAAATATGTTAAAACAAAATTTAAAAAGTTTTTTAATTTTGTTTTTAACATATTTATGATTTTCAATAAAGACTATCTTAGAAAAAAATACTCATTTGTATCTTGGACCTAATTAAGCCTGTTATCCTGTTGCTATATCGCTATAATTGAGTTCCTTACCTTAGTTGCAATTAGACTCCATATGGGAATATTGTTGTAATTATTAGTGGTTGCGGACTACAGTAGGAGTCACAATTCGATATCGGCTTTGTCTTCTCTCCCTAGTGTAAACTGTAGCTCAATTGCTATCTAAATACAGCACCTATATAACAAGGTATACTACACCCATGTTCCATTTCCTCTAGCTTCTTCTCTTTTCCTTCTCTCTCTGCTCCCTCTTTCTATCTTTTCATCTCTCTCATAGGTGAATGTTCAAGCTCACATACTCAGATTCTATCATTACCTAATCAATATGGATAAAATAAAATTTTGCTTCTTTAATAGTGTTGAGCATTCCGATACCGCAAGTATCGGGTATCGGCCGATACTAGCGGTATCGGAATTCCGATACCGGGATTCCGATACTTGCCGCGTATCGGATACCGGAATCGGAAGTTCCCAGATTCAAAATGCAGAAATTCAGCCAATGAGAATGATTTCAAGTGTGGGCACATCCTGTTCAGCATGAAGGGCATGAAACTACTGGCATGGCTGTGATTGGCTGCTGAAATGATGTCATGATGCAGTTTAAAAGTCGCTGGCGCCATTTTGCGATCACTCTGCTGTGAATTCAGTTAGTGACAGGACGCTGTTTGCTGACTGAGGGACAGTTTAGAGATAGCGATTTGCTTCTTTGTGCTTTCCAAAGGCTAATTTAGCAACCGCTGTGTTCACCTACTATTCACCTTCCTTTTGCCTTGTAGCGCTGTTTTCACAGCGATCTGCAAGGTCTCTCTGTGTGTGTGTGTGTGAGTGCAGCCCACTCTCTAGTCTGAGTGCAGCCACATAGGCCATCCATAGCTGGTTGTATTCAGTTCAGGGAGGGTGGTTCATTGCCTCATACTGTCCTTTTTTTTTTTTTTTGAAGTAGTGCAGGCTGCTGCACATTTTTTCCAAAAATTCCTATTAGTGTCTTTCCACCCGTCTCCAGCTAATTTGTGGAAAAACACTACATAGGATAAAGTAGAGGAGGGTTTTTGGGCCTTGCAGCGCCGTTTACGGCTGTCTGCACGGTCTCCGTGTGACTGCAGCTCGCCCTGTAATCTGTGAGCAGCTATAGCCTGGTTGTCTCCAGCTCAGGGTTTTTCACTGCGTCATACCGCCAAATCAATTTTCTTTTTTTTCAAAGTAGTGTAGTCTGCTGCTAATTTATTTTAAAAAATCCTATTAGTGTCTTTCCACCCGTCTCCAGCTAATTTGTGGAAAAACACTACATAGGATAAAGTAGAGGAGGGTTTTTGGGCCTTGCAGCGCCGTTTACGGCTGTCTGCACGGTCTCCGTGTGACTGCAGCTCGCCCTGTAGTCTGTGAGCAGCCGTAGCCTGGTTGTCTGCAGCTCAGGGTTTTTCACTGCGTCATACCGCCAAATCAATTTTCTTTTTTTTCAAAGTAGTGTAGTCTGCTGCTAATTTATTTTAAAAAATCCTATTAGTGTCTTTCCACCCGTCTCCAGCTAATTTGTGGAAAAACACTACATAGGATAAAGTAGAGGAGGGTTTTTGGGCCTTGCAGCGCCGTTTACGGCTGTCTGCACGGTCTCCGTGTGATTGCAGCTCTATCCGTTGTCAGTTCAGCCCAAAAAAAATAAATAAATAATAAAGTTCACCAAACACACCAGTTACACACCACTTTACATTTGTGTAGGCCACATTAGCTCATATTCAAGTCTAGTCCACACTTTAGAAAATTAGTGTGTCTTATACCTGTTAGGAGGAGTTGCTCAGGAATAAGCACACAAAGCCGTTAGTACTTTTCTGCTTATCTTTATCAGTCAACCAAGATGAAGAAGGCAGTGAGTAAGGCACGTGGGCGTGGGCGTGGGCGCGGAGCAGGGAGGGGACGTGGGGATTCTGTGCCTGCTGCGGGCACCGGTGAGTCATCAGCACCCACTTTCACAAGGGAACAGTCGTTCATGCGCAGCTTTGTCGCCGAGCGCCGTACACCGCTGCTGCGTGAAGACCAAATTGAAGCCGTTGTGGGATGGATGGCAGCTAATGCATCAACTTCCATTAGTGCCACATCCTCTCAGACACAGAGCACTGGAGAGCAGCCATCTGTCTCTTCACCACCTGCAAAATTGCCCAGGCAGACAGAGATCCCAGGACAGGAGCAGTCTCTACTTCTGTTCTCTGAATCATCTCTTGGCTTGGAAACAGGGGGCCAGCCAAGCAGCATTGGAGAAATGGAAGAAGAGGCAGGGTGCAGTGATGCCCAACAGCTTTTTCTGTCTTCCTCTGAAGAGGCGGGTGGGCCAGTGGCTCCGGTCACCACCTCGCAGGCCGCATCAGCTGATGATGACACTCAGGTGCCACTTACTGGTGCGTGCTCTGCTGCTGAGACTACCCAGGAGGAGCAGTTGGGGGCAGAGGGTAGTGTAGATGATGAGGTCCTTGACCCATCTTGGCGTCAGGGACAGGAAGGTGGTGGGAGCAGCTCTGAGGAAGAGATTCCCCGTACGGCCCAAAGAGGGAGAGGGAGGGGGAAGACTGCGGATCCTGCAGCCTCCGCTTTGGCACCCGTAAGGAGCATGTCTCTTCCAAAAGTCAAAAGGGGGGCTCCCAAGACTAGCAGTGCCTGGTCCTTTTTTGACACAGTTGCAGATGACATTTGCTATGTCAGATGCAAGGTGTGTCATCAAAAAATCAAAAGAGGTCAAAAAGTCGCCAACCTCAATACCTCCAACATGTGGAAACATGTGCGCAACAGGCACCCGGCGGAGTTAGACAAACACACTGAAGAGCTAGGCCAACCAACAGCGGCAGCTACCACCTCTTCAGCTCGTGTTGCCTCTTCCTCTAGCTCACACGCAGCTGGTTCGGCTTCCTCCCAGGATCGCCGTGGAAGAACCTCTGGCCCTGTTGTCCAGAGACCCGCTGTCATTCCACCCGCAGCACCACTTTCCCAGTCAACCACACACTCCCAGCCCAGTCTACAGCCATCGGTAGTACAGGCATGGGAGAAAAGGCGGCCTTTCTCGTCAAACCACCCACGAGCACAGGCTCTGACTGCAGGCATTGCCAAACTTCTGTCACTGGAAATGCTGTCATTCAGGCTGGTGGAGACTGACAGCTTCCGTGACTTGATGTCATTGGCAGTCCCACAGTACAGTGTGCCCAGCCGCTTTTACTTCAGCAGGCAAGCCGTCCCTGCCCTGCACAAGCATGTGGAGGGACACATAAAACACGCGCTACTGAACGCCGTCAGTAGCAAGGTCCACCTCACCACCGATGCGTGGACCAGTCAACATGGACAGGGGCGATACCTTTCCCTCACTGCCCATTGGGTTAATGTCGTTGAGCCGGGTACAGACCGTGCGAGTGGCGCAGGACGTGTCCTGCCCACTCCAAGGATTGCAGGAATCCATTCTGTACGCATTGACTCCTCCTCTTACACCAGTTCCTCAGAATCATCGCTGCAGGAGCCGTCACAGTCCACCTCCACATGGACCCGTGATGAACGTGTACCTGTTACGACCGACATGAGCACAGCCGTGGCCAAACGTCAACAGGCCGTCTTGAAATTAATTTTTTTGGGGAATCGTAGCCACACAGCGCAGGAGCTCTGGAATGCCATCAAGCAGGAGAGCGATGTGTGGTTTGAGCCAGCGAATCTCCAGCCAGGCATGGTAGTGTGTGATAATGGCCGAAATCTGGTGGCAGCCCTGGGCCTCGGCAACCTCACTCACATCCCATGTCTGGCACATGTGCTCAATTTGGTCGTGCAGAGTTTTTTGAGGGACTATCCGGATCTTGATGCACTGCTGCACAAGGTCCGCCTAGAGTGTGCTCACTTGCGGCGTTCCAGCACGGCAAAAGCGCGCATTGCGGCTCTGCAGCGCCGACACCGCCTGCCGGAACATCGCATCATATGTGACCTACCTACCAGGTGGAATTCCACGTTACATATGTTGGAGCGGTTGTGTGAGCAGCAGCAAGCTGTAATGGAGTACCAGCTGTATCAGGCGCAAAAAAGTCGCAGTCAGCGCCGTACAGACTTCACAACCACAGAGTGGGCCACTATGAAGGATGTCTGCCAGGTTTTGCGTCCCTTTGATTATTCCACGCGGATGGCGAGTGCAGATGATGCACTAGTCAGCATGACTGTCCCCCTTATCTGCCTGCTTGAAAAATCACTGCAAGCGCTAAGGGATGATGTTGTGGAAGAGGTGGAGGATGAGGATTCACCACTTCCATCATCTTCTGGACAGTCAGCGCCACGTGGTTCCTCACAAACGCGTAGGCAGGGGACAGTTTGTGAGGAGGATGAGGAGGAGTCAATGGAGGAGGAAGACATCCGTCCAGAGGAGGGAGTTCCCGAATTGTCCAGTACTCAGTGTGTACAGCGAGGGTGGGGTGATGACGAGCGGTCAGAGATCACGCCTCCAGCTGGGGACAGCGTTTCTTGGGCAGTTGGCAGTCTGCAGCACATGGTGGATTACATGCTGCAGTGCCTGAGAAACGACCGCCGCATCGACCACATTCTCAACATGTCTGATTATTGGGTGTTCACCCTCCTCGATCCTCGCTACCGGGACAACGTAGAAAGCCTCATCACACCGTTGAACCGGGAGCGAAAAATGCGGGAGTACCAAGACACACTTGTCAGTTCCATCATCTTCTCCATTCCAACTGAGAGAAGTGCTGCTAGTGCATTCCAAAGCAGCTCAGTGCGTCCAGGCAGTGGTGGAGGCTCTGCACAAAGAGGGAGCAGAAGCAGTGCCTCTGCCCAAGGCAAGACCAGTATGGCCGAACTGTGGCACAGTTTTCTGTGCCCGCCACAAAAGTCTACACCATCACAGACGGCTCCAGTCAGCAGGAGGCAACGGTTCCGTCAGATGGTGACAGACTACATGTCTTGCCCTCTTGCTGTACTCCCAGACGGCTCTTCCCCTTTCAAGTTTTGGGTCTCAAAGCTGGATACATGGCCAGAGCTAAGCCAGTATGCATTGGAGGTGCTGTCTTGCCCTGCGGCCAGTGTATTATCGGAACGTGTCTTTAGTGCTGCAGGTGGTGTACTAACTGACCGTCGCATGCGACTATCCTCCGATAACGTTGACCGGCTTACTTTCCTGAAAATGAACAAGGCCTGGATCTCGCAGGAATTTGCCACTCCTCCTCCTGATTAAATAATTAGGTCACTGTATACGTTATCCAGGTCTCCTGTTGTGTTCATCTTTCTACCACCTGAACTTAAATTCCTGGGCTCCAACACCGCCAGTTGAGGCTCAGATGTGCCGTCTGCACAGTCAAAACATACGACCCAGTGTTATTGGGTTTCAGTAACGTCAGCTGATCCCCAGCTGTGTAGCCGGCAATGTGTCATGCGACCGCCACGCTGACACAACAACTGAAATGTAAGGGAATCTGTCCCCCCCCCCCGCAAGGCGTTTGTTACTGAAAGAGCCACCTTGTGCAGCAGTAATGCTGCACAAGGAAAAAGGTAGCTATTTTGGTTTTGCTCCTTGCACACGCAAAACTGAACACTTATAAAATGTGTCCACTGATACCGTAAAACCGTCCCGGAGGTGGGACTTTCCTTCGTAATATGACGCAGCACAGCCGTCATTCCTACCCCCCCGGCGCCGCGCCCCGGCTCCTCAGCGTTGTTTGATTCCGTCCCGGAGCCTGCGCTGTTATGTTATCCCGTGGCCAGGCACACTTAGCGCTGCCCGTCTTCTGGCATCATTTGGTGTCAGGCTGGCTGCGCCTGTGCGGCCACGCTGGCCGAGAGCCCGCCTCGCAGTGTCTTCTGATTTAATCCCACTGGGGGCCTGGGATCTATGGACATGCGCAGTGCATATCTGAACCTCCACCTCTCACTCATCTCCCTATGGCTTCTTCAGACTGTTCGGTGTCA
The DNA here is from genome assembly GCF_051348905.1 of Ranitomeya variabilis. Taxonomy (NCBI): domain Eukaryota; kingdom Metazoa; phylum Chordata; class Amphibia; order Anura; family Dendrobatidae; genus Ranitomeya; species Ranitomeya variabilis. The sequence continues at coordinate 106,064,673 of NC_135233.1, forward strand.
GCTGGTCCCTAATAGCATGCCACGGCCGTGACACTGCACAGTCTGAAAAAGAAGCCGTAGGGAGGGGAGTGAGAGGCGAGGATATGCACTGCGCATGGCCATGGATCCCAGGCCCCCAGTGGGATTACATCAGAAGACACTGCGAGGCGGGCTCTCGGCCAGCGCGGCCGCACAGGCGCAGCCAGCCTGACACCAAATGATGTCAGAAGATGGGCAGCGCTAAGTGTGCCTGGCCACGGGATAACATAACAGCGCAGGCTCCGGGACGGAATCAAACAACGCTGAGGAGCCGGGGCACGGCGGCGGGGGGGTAGTAATGATGGCTGTGCTGCGTCATATTACGAAGGAAAGTCCCACCTCCGGGACGGTTTCACGGCTTCAGGGGACACATTTTAAAAGTGTTTAGTTCTGTGTTTGCAAGGAGCATGATGAAAAGAGCCACCTTTTCCTTTTGCATCTTTTGTGCTGCACAAGCTGGCTCTTTCAGCTACAAACGCCTTGGGGGGGGGGTTAAAGGTTCCCTTTCGACTTTCTCAGGCTTCGGCCTACATTGTGTTCCTCTGCTTTTCCACCTGCCCCTGGGCTCCAACACCGCTAGTTGCCGTCCAGAAGTGCTGTACGCACAGTCAACAGTCGCTCCTCTGTTATTGGGGTTCAGTAACGTCAGCTGTTCCCCTGCTGTGTGTGTGGCAATCCCTCCTACCTCCTCCAACCTCCTCCAACCTCCTCCTCCTCCACCTGTCCCTGGGCTCCAACACCGCCAGTTGCCGTCCAGAAGTGCTGTACGCACAGTCAACAGTCCCTCCTCTGTTATTGGGGTTCAGTAACGTCAGCTGTTCCCCTGCTGTGTGTGTGGCAATCCCTCCTACCCCCTCCAACCTCCTCCAACCTCCTCCTCCTCCACCTGTCCCTGGGCTCCAACACCGCCAGTTGCCGTCCAGAAGTGCTGTACGCACAGTCAACAGTCCCTCCTCTGTTATTGGGGTTCAGTAACGTCAGCTGTTCCCCTGCTGTGTGTGTGGCAATCCCTCCTACGTCCTCCAACCTCCTCCAACCTCCTCCTCCTCCACCTGTCCCTGGGCTCCAACACCGCCAGTTGCCGTCCAGAAGTGCTGTACGCACAGTCAACAGTCCCTCCTCTGTTATTGGGGTTCAGTAACGTCAGCTGTTCCCCTGCTGTGTGTGTGGCAATCCCTCCTACCCCCTCCAACCTCCTCCAACCTCCTCCTCCTCCACCTGTCCCTGGGCTCCAACACCGCCAGTTGCCGTCCAGAAGTGCTGTACGCACAGTCAACAGTCCCTCCTCTGTTATTGGGGTTCAGTAACGTCAGCTGTTCCCCTGCTGTGTGTGTGGCAATCCCTCCTACCTCCTCCAACCTCCTCCTCCTCCACCTGTCCCTGGGCTCCAACACCGCCAGTTGCCGTCCAGAAGTGCTGTACGCACAGTCAACAGTCCCTCCTCTGTTATTGGGGTTCAGTAACGTCAGCTGTTCCCCTGCTGTGTGTGTGGCAATCCCTCCTACCCCCTCCAACCTCCTCCAACCTCCTCCTCCTCCACCTGTCCCTGGGCTCCAACACTGCCAGTTGCCGTCCAGAAGTGCTGTACGCACAGTCAACAGTCCCTCCTCTGTTATTGGGGTTCAGTAACGTCAGCTGTTCCCCTGCTGTGTGTGTGGCAATCCCTCCTACCTCCTCCAACCTCCTCCTCCTCCACCTGTCCCTGGGCTCCAACACCGCCAGTTGCCGTCCAGAAGTGCTGTACGCACAGTCAACAGTCCCTCCTCTGTTATTGGGGTTCAGTAACGTCAGCTGTTCCCCTGCTGTGTGTGTGGCAATCCCTCCTACCCCCTCCAACCTCCTCCAACCTCCTCCTCCTCCACCTGTCCCTGGGCTCCAACACCGCCAGTTGCCGTCCAGAAGTGCTGTACGCACAGTCAACAGTCCCTCCTCTGTTATTGGGGTTCAGTAACGTCAGCTGTTCCCCTGCTGTGTGTGTGGCAATCCCTCCTACCCCCTCCAACCTCCTCCAACCTCCTCCTCCTCCACCTGCCCCTGGGCTCCAACACCGCCAGTTGCCGTCCAGAAGTGCTGTACGCACAGTCAACAGTCCCTCCTCTGTTATTGGGGTTCAGTAACGTCAGCTGTTCCCCTGCTGTGTGTGTGGCAATCCCTCCTACCTCCTCCAACCTCCTCCAACCTCCTCCTCCTCCACCTGCCCCTGGGCTCCAACACCGCCAGTTGCCGTCCAGAAGTGCTGTACGCACAGTCAACAGTCCCTCCTCTGTTATTGGGGTTCAGTAACGTCAGCTGTTCCCCTGCTGTGTGTGTGGCAATCCCTCCTACCCCCTCCAACCTCCTCCAACCTCCTCCTCCTCCACCTGTCCCTGGGCTCCAACACCGCCAGTTGCCGTCCAGAAGTGCTGTACGCACAGTCAACAGTCCCTCCTCTGTTATTGGGGTTCAGTAACGTCAGCTGTTCCCCTGCTGTGTGTGTGGCAATCCCTCCTACCCCCTCCAACCTCCTCCAACCTCCTCCTCCTCCACCTGTCCCTGGGCTCCAACACCGCCAGTTGCCGTCCAGAAGTGCTGTACGCACAGTCAACAGTCCCTCCTCTGTTATTGGGGTTCAGTAACGTCAGCTGTTCCCCTGCTGTGTGTGTGGCAATCCCTCCTACCTCCTCCAACCTCCTCCAACCTCCTCCTCCTCCACCTGTCCCTGGGCTCCAACACCGCCAGTTGCCGTCCAGAAGTGCTGTACGCACAGTCAACAGTCCCTCCTCTGTTATTGGGGTTCAGTAACGTCAGCTGTTCCCCTGCTGTGTGTGTGGCAATCCCTCCTACCCCCTCCAACCTCCTCCAACCTCCTCCTCCTCCACCTGTCCCTGGGCTCCAACACCGCCAGTTGCCGTCCAGAAGTGCTGTACGCACAGTCAACAGTCCCTCCTCTGTTATTGGGGTTCAGTAACGTCAGCTGTTCCCCTGCTGTGTGTGTGGCAATCCCTCCTACCTCCTCCAACCTCCTCCTCCTCCACCTGTCCCTGGGCTCCAACACCGCCAGTTGCCGTCCAGAAGTGCTGTACGCACAGTCAACAGTCCCTCCTCTGTTATTGGGGTTCAGTAACGTCAGCTGTTCCCCTGCTGTGTGTGTGGCAATCCCTCCTACCCCCTCCAACCTCCTCCAACCTCCTCCTCCTCCACCTGTCCCTGGGCTCCAACACCGCCAGTTGCCGTCCAGAAGTGCTGTACGCACAGTCAACAGTCCCTCCTCTGTTATTGGGGTTCAGTAACGTCAGCTGTTCCCCTGCTGTGTGTGTGGCAATCCCTCCTACCCCCTCCAACCTCCTCCAACCTCCTCCTCCTCCACCTGTCCCTGGGCTCCAACACCGCCAGTTGCCGTCCAGAAGTGCTGTATGCACAGTCAACAGTCCCTCCTCTGTTATTGGGGTTCAGTAACGTCAGCTGTTCCCCTGCTGTGTGTGTGGCAATCCCTCCTACCCCCTCCAACCTCCTCCAACCTCCTCCTCCTCCACCTGTCCCTGGGCTCCAACACCGCCAGTTGCCGTCCAGAAGTGCTGTACGCACAGAGCCAAACACCTCGCCAATGTGTTAGTGGGGTTCAGCACCGCCAGCTGTTCCCCTGCTGTGTATACGGCAACGTGTACTGCGACCGCCACGCAGGCACAACAAGTTAAATGTAAGGGAACCTGACCCCCCCCCCCCCCAGGCGTTTGTTACTGAAGGAGCCACCTTGTGCAGCAGTAATGATGCAAAGGGAAAAAGTGCCTCTTTTCGTGATGCTCCTTGCACATGCTGAACCAAACACTTATGAAATGTGTCCCCACACAGCGTTAAACCGTCCGGTAGGTGGAACTTTCCTTTGTCGTGTGACGCAGCACAGCCATCATTTTTACCCCCTTGGCGCCGGGCGCCGCCTCCTCAGCGTTGTTTTAATCTGTCCCGGAGCCTGCGCTGTTAGGTTAGCCCTTGGCCATGCACACATGTTGCGCTGCCCGTCTTCTGACCTCATTTGGTGTCAGGCTGGCTGCGCCTGTGCGGGTGCGGTGGCCGAGATCCCGCCTCGCAGTGTCGTCTAATGTAATCCCACCGCGGGCCTGTGATCCGTGCCCGTGCGCAGTGCATATCCTCTCCTCTCACTCCCCTCCCTACGGCTTCTTCAGACTGTGCGATGTCAGCTGGTCCCTAATAGCATGCCACGGCCGTGACACCGCACAGTCTGAAAAAGCCGTAGGGAGGGGAGTGAGAGGAGAGGATATGCACTGCGCACGGGCATGGATCACAGGCCCGCGGTGGGATTACATTAGACGACACTGCGAGGCGGGATCTCGGCCAGCGCACCCGCACAGGCGCAGCCAGCCTGACACCAAATGAGGTCAGAAGACGGGCAGCGCAACATGTGTGCATGGCCAAGGGCTAACCTAACAGCGCAGGCTCCGGGACAGATTCAAACAATGCTGAGGAGGCGGCGCACGGCGCCAAGGGGGTAAAAATGATGGCTGTGCTGCGTCACACGACAAAGGAAAGTTCCACCTACCGGACGGTTTAACGCTGTGAGGGGACACATTTCATAACTGTTAGGTTCCGCATGTGCAAGGACCATAATTAAAAGAGCTAAGTTTACCTTTTCCAGCATTAGTGCTGTACACAATGGCTCTTTCAGCTACAAACGCCTGGGGGGGGGGGTTAAAGGTTTCCTTTCAACTTGCTCGAGTGCAGGCTTCGGCCTACACTCCGCTCCCCCTGCTCCTCCTGCTGACCCTGGGCTCCAACACCGCCAGTTGGGGCCCGGTACTGCTAGCTGCACAGAGAAAAACACCTCGCCAATGTGTCAGTGGGGTTCAGCACCGCCAGCTGTTCCCCTGCTGTGCAGCCGGCATCGTGTCCTGCGACCGCCACGCAGACACAACACACCCAAAGCTGCCGCCAGTGCAGGCTTCGGCCTACACTCCCCTCCCCCTGCTCCTCCTCCTCCTGCTCCTCCTCCTGCTGTCCCTGGGCTCTAACACACCGCCAGTTGGGGCCCAGATGTGCTAGCTGCACAGAGAAAAACACCAGCCAATGTGTCAGTGGGGTCCAGCACCGCCAGCTGTTCCCCTGCTGTGCAGCCGGCAACGTGTCCTGCAAAAGCCACGCAGACACCAGAACTGAAATTGAAGGGAACCTGTCCCCCCTCCCCCAGGCGTTTTTACGTTATCCAGCCACCTTGTACAGCGGTAATGCTGCATGTGTGCAAGGTGGCTCAGAAACGTATTCTCCTCGCACATGTGGAACTGAAAACACGTCCGCAATGTGTCCTCTGTGTGACCATTTAACCGTCCCGGTGGTGTGACTTTCCTTTGTAATGACACGCTGCAACCCCCTTGGTAGCGCTGCCCGTCTTCTGGCATCATTGTTTGGCTGGCTGCGCCTCTGCGGCCGCCCTGACCCACACAACGCCCCTCGGTGTCTTATTTATTGGGACTGCGAGGGTGTGTTTGATGGGCATGAGCAGTGCATCAGTTCGCCTGTCCCTCATCTCCTTCCGCCTTCTTCAGACTGTGCGGCTTCATGGCCGTGGCATGCGATAAGGGATCAGCTGACGCCACATAGTCTGAAGCAGGTGTAAGAACCCAAGCGAGAGGCGAACATATGTACTGCGCCAGGCCATGAATCCCAGCCCCGCAGTGTTTTAACTATGTCAAGACACTGCGGGGCTGTGATTCATGGGCATCGCGAACCGCACCAGCCAACATTAAATGAGGTCAGAAGATGGGCAGCGCTAACAGCGCTAGGCCAGGGGATAACACGACAGCGCAGACTCCTGTACAGCAAATAACAACGCTCAGGAGGCTGCACCCAGCACCAAGGTGGGATTCTTGACATCTGTGCTGCGTCTCATTACAAAGGGAACTCGCGCCTCCAACACAGTTTGACTGTATAAAGGGCTAAATGTTATACGTGTTCCATTCAGCGTGTGCAAGGAGAAAAATTACAAGAGCAACCTTTGACTTGCGCAGCACTGCTGCTGCATAAGCTGTGGCTCTTCTACTTTGTAACCCCTGAGGGGGGGTTAAAGGTGACTTTTGAAATCGGTTCAATTAGGCTTCGGCCTACACTCTGCTCCACCTGCAGAGCCCGGGCTCCAACAACGCTAGTTGCTGTCCGGAAGTGCTGGCTGCACAGAGCCAAACACCTCGCCAATGTGTCAGTGGGGTCCAGCACCGCCAGCTGTTCCCCTGCTGTGTAGCCGGCAACGTGTCCTGCAAAAGCCACGCAGACACAACACACCCAAAGCTGCCGCCTGTGCAGGCTTCGGCCTACACTCCCCTCCCCCTGCTCCTCCTCCCCCTGCTCCTCCTCCTGCTGTCCCTGGGCTCTAACACACCGCCAGTTGGGGCCCTAGGAAGACAAGCTTGAATAGGTCCCCATCCGGGTTCCAGTACCATCAGCTGGTTCTCGGCAGTGTCTTTTGCTCTTGTACCTTCTGCTCCCCATCCTGGTTCCAGTACCGTCAGCTGGTTCCGGGCAGAGCCTTTGGCTTAGGTGCCTCCCTCTGGGTATCCGAGTTCCACCAACGTCAGGTGGTCCTTGGTAGTGCTTTCAGGCACGGGTACCTCCTGCTTAGTAACCGGGTTCCAGTAACGTCAGCTGGTCCTCGGTAGTTCCATTGGCTCTTGGACCTTCGGCTACCCATCCGGGTTCCAGTACCGTCAGCTGGTTCTCGGCAGTGTCTTTTGCTCTTGTACCTTCTGCTCCCCATCCTGGTTCCAGTACCGTCAGCTGGTTCTGGGCAGAGCCTTTGGCTTAGGTGCCTCCCTCTGGGTATCCGAGTTCCACCAACGTCAGGTGGTCCTTGGTAGTGCTTTCAGGCACGGGTACCTCCTGCTTAGTAACCGGGTTCCAGTAACGTCAGCTGGTCCTCGGTAGTTCCATTGGCTCTTGGACCTTCGGGTAGCCATCCGAGTTCCAGTTCCATCAGCTGTTTCTCGGCATTTTCTCAGCCTTCTTGTACCTTCTGCTACATTTCCAAGTTCAAGACCCGAAAGACGATGACCCGGAAGACCACCCCTAAGATGATGACGACACCAGAGACGACAACCACCGAGATGACGACGACCCTGGAGACGATGACCCTGAAGACGACCCCGATGACGACGACCCCGATGACGACGACCCCGATGACGACGACCCTGGAGATGACGACCCTGGAGATGACGACGACAACCTGGAAGACCGAGAAGCAGAAGAACAAGAGGCTGCAGAACAAAGAGCAGAAGAACATTAAGCATAAGACTAAATATCAGAGCAAAAGATATTATCTAAATTATAAGCAGAAGAAGACTAAGCAGTGTATGGGGGTGAGTCCGTTCCTCCTCGTGGTGCCCCTGGATAAAGCCTGATGCTGCAGGCCAAACTGAACGCGGACAAATGTAACTGTTTTGTGACAGGCAGAACGGAAGGTGTAATCTTCAAACTTTTATAGATAACAACTACGGGAATGCCTGTCACAAATAAGAATATGATGAAGAAGTTGAATATAAAAAAGATAATAGTTAAATAAAAAGAATATGAACAATGTAAAAAAAAAAATATATATATACGTAGAAAAGAAGAAGATGAATAAGGTGAAGAAGTTGATGTCACAGAAGCTGATGATGAGGATAATGAAGAAGAAAGTGTGGGAGAAGTAAAAAATAGGGTGAAGGGCGTGGAAGTAGTGAAACATCAATATCTGACAAAATAAATAAAAAATTAACATAGTCAAATTCTTTCTAACGCCGAACGTCATAAAAAAATTAAAAATACTGCTATTCTATTTGATTGGGATAAACCCCTGTGCCTTTAATGTCTCCGCCACCTCCCCCAATACATCCTACATTATTCTTAGTTGTTTTCCTTCATGTAGAATTAACCTACAAGGAAAGAAAGGGTTTATTTTAATTCCGATATTTTCGTCCCATTGACTTGCATTGGGATCGGGTATCGGTATCGGATTGGATTCCGATACTGTGACGGTATCGGCCGATACTTTCCGATACCGATACTTTCCGATATCGGAAAGTATCGGTCAACACTATTCTTTAGTGTAAAGGGGCTGAACATTCCAGAAAAAAAGAGGACAAGTGTTATACTCAAGTCATAAGCAGCATGTCTCTGTTTTGATGCTCCAGGAGACTCATATTTGGTTTTGGGCAATTCCAAAAACTTTACAAATATCATCCAACATGGTTTCCTAGTTCTAACCCAGATTTCAATTCTAAAGGGGTATTGGTAGCACTTCATAAATCTTTTGTACCTAAAATTCAAAATTCTCTTTTTGATTCTTCAGCCGTTTATGTCTTCCTTCAAGTGTCATGGGTTACACACAATTTTTTGATCGCTAATGTATATTTCCCAAATCAGGAGCAGACAAAGTTTAGCAAAGATTGCCAGAAGCTTTTGGTGGAGTTTGCAGGTATCTGTTCTATGATACTAGGCGGTGACTTTAATCTCCCTATGAATCCATCAATTGACGTATCTGACGGTAAGTCTTCAAACTCTTTGTACTAAGCATGAGATTGATAAATGTTTGGAGGGTCCTTCATCCAGAAACCAGGGACTACAGTTTCTACTCACAGGTACACTTCACCTATAGTAGAATTGATCACTTTTTAATTTCCCATACAGTACTGGATGTCCAGGTAGAGGCAGAGATAAGATCTATATTATGTTCGAACCACGCCCATATCTATTTTTCAATACAATTGAGTCCTACTTCGAGAACCATTTTCATGTGTGGCTTAAATGAGATCATACCTCCCCTTCAATTAAATTGGATGCTCTGAAGAATTTCCTACTAGGCATTCTCATATCTCATGGATCACTTCTCAAGAGAGAACAGGCTACACAAATTGCTGATTTTTCTTCTAAATCGATAAATTCAGTGTTGGACTGGGGTGGCAAGGGCCCACCAGTAACATTGACTTTGGAGAGGCCCACTTTTCCCCTGCATATGAATATTACACTACCCTCATTCACAAATTTACCTATATCTCTGTATAATAATAAACTGGGTAGTTTGGTTAATGAATGAGGAGATCCTGCTTTTTTCTGTACGGAGTAAATCAAGTGAATTATGCTAAATAGTGCCCGTACAGTGAGGTTGGTGGTCCACTGGGGGATTGCCCTACTACCCTATGGGCCAGTCCAAGCCTGGCTTAACTTGAAACACAACATAAACATAATCCATCTTCAACCATTTATTAACAACTTTCAACAGCTAGACAGAAATTATTGAACATTGTAGATCAGAAGATTCGATGTTTTAGAGACTGAATTAGAAGCCTCTTTTACCAACTAGGCAATAGGAGTGGCACGTTACTTTAAAGTGCTTTACACCCACACACTTTAAACAATTATATCTCATTCACAAAATCCACTGAAAGAAAAAAAGTACATAGTACTCGATAAATCTTCCAGGGTTTCAGCGATTATTACAAATCCTTATACAATATCAAGTGTCATTTTAGAGACCTTCCTATACCCCAAGATCAAGATAAAATAAAATCTTACTTGCACTTGCATAAACTTCCTATATTATTTGAAGAAGTGCTACTTGACCTAGAGAAGAACTTTGCCTTGGAGGAGGTAATTACAGTTATAAAGGAGTTGAAATCAGGAAAGAGTCAAGGCCCCGATGTATTCACAGCAGGTTTTTTAAACAGTTTTCAGAATTGATAAGTCCCATGTTGTTTCTTATCAATGTGTAACTATATATCGTTGGGAGCTCTTATGGCACATATCACAGTGCTTCCGAAACCTGGAAAGATGGGCAGTTATCGCTTGATATCTTTAATCAACATAGATATTAAAATGTATGCAAAATTGATCTTAAATAGAGTGTGTTCCCTCTTACCAATGTTAATAGATCAAGATCAGGTGGGATTTGTGCCTGGTCGCGAAGCAAAGGACAATACCATAAGGACTATATCATGATAGATTGAGCTTAGATGGGAGGGAGTCCTATGTGCATCCTGTTGATTGATGCTGAAAAAGCATTCGACAGGGTGCACTAGGAATTCATGTTTCAAGAACTTGAGAGCGTTGGAATACGAGAGACCATGTTCCATAGAATAGCTGCTCTTTATACAGCCCTCCTGCACAAGTTAAGGTTAATATTTCTCTTTCACATCCATTTCAGATCCATAAGGGTACAAGACAGGGATATCATTTGTCACCCTTATTATATATACTAACAATGCAGCATTTAGCTGTGGCCATTCGAAATAATCCTTCACTCCAATCAAAAAAATCATAAAATGGCCCTATTTGTAGATGATCTTCTATATGTAACATCCTCCATTACTAGCTTACCAAATATTGTATCTGAATTGCACAAATTTGGCTCCCTGAGTAACTTCAAAATTAAATCCCACAAATTGGAAATGCTTAATATTCCCTCCCATCAATGTTAGAGACTCAATTATGTTCTTTTTTCCCTTTTAGACAGATTAACAGATTCTCTTACATACTTGAGTACTAAAATAACTGCAGATCCATCTCATTTATACAATGATAATTTTATCAATGCATCACGCAAAGCTAAATTAGATCTTGAGAACTGGACTAAACTTCAACTGTCGTTGCTTGGTAGGATTAACCCCTTACCGTCCTCCGCCGTACTAGTACGGCGGATATCGGATCCCCTGCTTTGATGCGGGCTCCGGTGGTGAGCCCGCATCAAAGCCGGGACATGTCAGCTGTTGTAAATGAACAGCTGACATGTGCCCGCAATAGCGGCGGGTGGAATCGCGATTCACCCGCCGCTATTAACTAGTTAAATGCCGCTGTCAAACACTGACAGCGGCATTTAACTAGCGCTTCCGGCCATCAGGCTGGAAATGAGCGCATGATCGGGGGACAATTAAAAAAATTCAAACCTACACATATTTGGTATCACCGCGTTCAGAATCACCCATTCTCTCAATAAAAAAATGATTAACCTCATCGCTAAATTCAAAAAATTCAAAGTGCCAGAATTAAAATTTTTTTGGTCACCATGACATTGCATTAAAATGTAATAACGGGCGATCAAAAGAACATATCTGCACCAAAATGGTATCATTTAAAACGTCAGCTCGGCACGCAAAAAATAAGCCCTCACCTGAAACCCAGATCACGAAAAATGGAGATGCAATTGGAAAATTGTGCAATTTATTTTTAGCAAAGTTTGGAATTTTTTTACCACTTAGATAAAACATAACCTAGACATGTTTGGTGCCTATGAACTTGTAATAACCTGGAGAATCAAAATGGTAGGTTCGTTTTAGCATTTAGTGAACCTAGCAAAAAAGACAAATAAAAAACAAGTGTGGGATTGCACTTTTTTTGCAATTTCCTCACACTTTGAATTTCTTTCCCGGTTTCTAGTACTTGACATGCTAAAACCAATGATGTCGTTCAAAAGTACAACTTGTCACGAAAAAATAAGCCCTCACATGGCCATATTGATGAAAAGATAAAAAAAGTTATGGCTCTGGGAAGGAGGGGAGCGGAAAATGAAAACGCAAAATGAAAAAGGGCAAGGTCTTGAAGGGGTTAACGCAATAAAAATTGACTTTTTACCTTGTCTTTTATATTTTTCAGACAATCCCCGTTTACCTGCCCCCTTCCTTTTTTTCTCAACTCAAGGATGCCATAACTAAATTCATCTGGTCACTTAATCCCTATTTATCTTATTATCTATTAAGTAGACCTAAAAAAGCAGGACTGGATTTGCCAGATTTTTCTCTTTTTAACTATGCTTCAATGGGGACTTGTATCCTAGACATACAATATTTCACCATAGGGATAAGAAGAGATGGATTGAAATACGGAATTCTCAATCCAAACATCACCCTCTAGCAACTTTCTGGGCCACAAACACTAATAATATGAGTATTAATTATTTTCCTTTTTTCACTAGAAACCTCATTCATTTTGTAAATGTGGCAATAGATCATTTCTCCTTTCCTCAACACCTGGCCCCTTAACGCCTATTTCTGATAGTGCCCATTTACGCAAGTCAGCTACAACTGCCACTGCTCTGGCAGGGCTTCAGCAGCGCATGCTAGTGCCAGCTGGTGTGTAACATGACCACACACTGGAACTCCATACTGCACATCTCCAACACACCCGCAGGTATTCTGATCAGCCTCCACACATAACAACTAAAGCGTAGGAATGGATGTCTGAGATTTGTGTGGGTCTCCATGACTTTGAGGACTCCACAAAGATGGTGAGCAATGATAGTACCATCGTCAGTGCAACAGCCCGCTTCTGTGTCTACTTAAATAGTCGCTGCTGGCAATTAAACATGAAGCTTTGCATGTGGACTAGATAGAGAAGGAAGAAGACATAAGCCCAGCTTCATCTGCTCAGCACAGATTGGGTAACAGTTAGGAGGTGGAGGCTGAGGAAGGGGAGGAGGAACAGGAGCTGGCTGATGGCGCAAAAGAGGCTAGTACCCACATAAGCTTTGTTCTTTCTCTCCTACGTAGATGGGCTGAGAAAGGGAATGAAGAGGGAGAAATGATGGAGTAGGAGGAGGAGATTTGAGAATACACATCATGGAGGAGACAGGGAAGTGTTGGCTGTAGGTATCTTGGCACATAAGGCAGACTTTATGTACCACTACCTTTCCCGTGACCTTTGCGTTACATTCATCTTGGCCAAAAAAGAGTGCTGGTTACTCATTCCTGCTGGGCCCATGTTACAAGGAGAACTTTGCATCTCTTCTTTCTAAGGCGAAGAGGTCTTCTAAAATGTTGCTATCCCAGAGGGCCATTGTGCAAAATATGTTGAAAAAATTTCCATCACACAATGCTAGCAGCAGGGGGCAAGCTTTCTTGCATCCATGTTGTGATGACTGGGTAATTTTTACAAGGAGGGAAAAGTTTTTAAAGATGATCAAGCAATAACTGGCTGACATAACCAGCGAACCAGCGTACTCCCTAATTCCTCTGCGACCTTCAGCTATTGGGTCTCAAAGCAGGACACCTGGAATGATCTGTCCCTCTATGCCTTGGAGGTGTGTTCGGCCCTGCCACTAGCATCTTGTGTGAGTGGGTTTTTAGTGCCACCAGGGGGATCATAACAGACAAATGTTTTTGCATGTCAACAGAAAGTGTTGACAGGCTCACTCTGATAACATTGAACAAAGCCTGGATTAGACCCGACTTTTCCACACCATTAGTTGACAGCAGAACATAATAAATGCGCTTCTAAAGTTCAATATTTGAATGAGGCATGCCATTTATTGCCTTCTAGGGTCTGGGGATGACTGGATGACCCTGCTTATAATTTTTTGGGGGGTTGCATTTTTGCATTTTGTGCAAAGCCTCAGAGCTTTTATGAGTCTAGGAGAACCACTACATTGCAATGTAGGAGTAACACAACTACAGTTTGTTCACAATATTTGAATGAGGCACTACAATTGTGCCTTCAAGGGTTTATGGATGACCTTGCCTGTAATTTTTGGCAGGATTTACAGTGCATGGCCTTTATGAGTCTAGGAGTACCACTACATTACAATTTGAACAGAATGTGTATGAGGCTCTCATTTACATCTAATACAGGGTGTGTCTAAGTCCCTAATGTTTGGATCTTGCTTCCTCCATAAATTAAACTGAAATATCCAATTTTTTAATAGAAAATTTATTATCATTATATTTATTGTCAGTCTTTAAAGTGGAGTAAAAGTGTGACATCAATGCTCTCAGCAGCTGTCTGGGAATCAGAGATGCATCCACTCCACATGCTGTTCTCCTTCCATCCAACACTTTTTCTATCCAGTTCAACATTTTCACTGCCCTGTAAACCTCCTTGTAAGATCTGCTGGAAAAATGTTTGGATTTCCCATTGACTTACATTATATTCATTATTTGAAACAAGCACCTGAGCATTAGAAATTGCTTGGTTTGAGTAATAAGCATCTAAGCATTTTAGTGCTCGCTCATTTCTATTAATTACTTTTCAAAATCCACCCTCTATAGCAGGTGTGGGGAATCTTTTTTCTGCGAAGGGCCATTTGGATATTTATCTCATCCTTCGGGGGCTGTACAAACTCCACCCACAAAGTATATCCTGACTTTGACACTGGTGTCAGGATGTAATCTTTCATTGCATGCCCTTCAGTGTTCAGTAGTGAACACTGTGTGTGTGTGCTAACAGAGCAAGAAGAAATTAATGAGCCTGTGGCAATCAAAATGGAGCTCTTTGCCCAAGAATGTGGTCCCTGAGAATCTGCTTGGGGCCTGATAAAAGGTCATCGAGGGCCGTAAATGGCCCTGGGACCTGAGGTTCCCTACACCGCATATGGCTTTGGGGTGTAGGTTAGAGAACAAAATGAACAGAACTTCTAAATTTTAGATTTAATCCAAACAATAGGCAGTGTTATAATAAAAATATACAAAAGATTTTACAAAGTGTACAAAACAATACAGCATATACAGTTACATAAAATAAAACTGATAAAACAAAAGAAACTTATTATGCTGATCATAGATATGATTCGGCCTAGTGAAGGAGAGCACTTCGATTGAAAAACATCCAGAAAACGGGAATCATCCAAACACTGATTGGTATCTCTGCACATGAACACAGATCAAAATGTGACTTGACATTTTATCAGCACCTGAGTTACACCCACACACTACTCCCCATGATGACCTCACGTGGGATGGATTGTGGAATATCTCAGGCATTCAGGATTTTATGAAAATGCCAAATTATGCAATAAATTCACTCCTGATGATCGCAGAAGTTTGAGATTTCCGCCATATTTTTTATCGGGATTTTACATTTCCTCAGAGACCAAATATAACATGGCTGGTGTCAGTTATCTGGCTACTATTGATTTGGGGCTTATAGGCAGGTGTTTCAGTTATGAAAAAATATGCATACGCTTCCCCAAATAATCCTGAATTTGAAAATGTATGTCCCATCACTATCAGAGCCATACAGGCTTCAATATTCATAACTCAAACCAGAGCCTCAGTGTCTGTCAAGATGTTTTTATGAAAGCAATGTGCATTCTGGAGGAACAATTGCTATCTTTAATGAGTGTTAGATATTCACCTCATTCCTTTAAAAACTTAAGAGACATCTCCTGTCTATTTTATAAATCTCAGTCTTTCAACATATGACCTTCATCCTGGAGGACCAAAAGTTCATCCTGGATGGCACAATGGGTACCCTGGTTTAATTGGAATTTTTGGAATGTGGGGAAAAAATTAACATTTAACTTTTCTTCACAAAACATTTACTTCAGGTCCAAATTTTTTTATTTTGACAAGTGTAACAGGAAAGAATGGATGACAAAATTTGTTGTGTAATTTATCCTGAGCCTGCCGATACCCATATGAAGGAGAAAACTACTGTTTGGGTGCATGGCAGAGCTTGGAAGGGAAGGAACGCCATTTTACTTTTTGAATGCAAAAATTTGCTGGAATAAATATGGGATGCCATGTCGCATTTGGAAAGCATCTGATGTGACTAAACAGTAAACATCCCCACAAGTGACACTATTTTGGAAACTAGACCCCCTCAGGGACCTGATCTAGTTGTGTGCTGAGCATTGTGAAACTTCAGGTGCTTCACAGAAGTTTATAAAGTTGAGCTGTTAAAATAAAAACAAATCTAATTTTCACCACAAATATGATTTTGGCACAAAATATTGCCTTTTCAAAAGGGTAACAGGAAAAATTGCACCATACAATTTTTTGTGCAATTTCTCCAGAGTACGCCAATACCCAATATGAGGGGGAAAACTATTGTTTGGGCCCATGGCAGGGCTCAGAAGGGAAGGAGCGTCATTTGATTTTTTCAATGTAAAATTTCCTGGAATCATTAGCAAACGTCATGTCACATTTAGAGAACACCTGATGTGCGTAAACAGTGGAAACCCCCAAGTGACCCCATTTTGAAAACATTGAGCCGTGAAAATAAAAAAAAATCAAATCTTCCCCACAAATATGTTTTAGCACAAAATATTGCTTTTTCGTAAGGGTAACAAGAGAAATTTCTCCATTCAATTTATTGTGCAATTTCCACTGAGTGCTCACATACCCAATATGTGAAGGAAAACAACTGATTGGGTGCACAGCAGGGCTTGTAAGGGATGGAGATGGGATTTGGAGAGCCCCTGATATGCCTAAACAGTGGAAACCCCCAACACGTGAAAATAAAACATCACATTTTCCCCACAAAATTGTTATTTTGGCCCCAAATTTTGCATTTTCGTAAAGGTAACAGGAGAAATTGCACCATATAATTTGTTGTGCAATTTCAATTGAGTATGCCTATACCCCACATGTGAGGGAATACTACTTTTGAGGCACAGAGCAAAGCTCAGAAGGGAAGAGAGACCATATTGGAGTTCAGATTTTTCTGGAATGGTTTGAGGGTGCCTTGTCACATTGGCAGAGCCCCTGAGGTGCCAGAACAACAGAAAGCCCCTATATGTGAACTCATTTTATAAACTACACTCACAATTAATTCATCTAGTGGTGCAGTGATCATATTGACACCACATGTGTTTCACAGAATTTTATACCACTGAGCGGTGAAAAAAGAATAAATTAAATTTTTACCACTAAAATGATGTTTTAGCCCCAATTTTTCTAAGGGCTAATAGGACATTTTTTACAACAAAATAAGGTCTATTATTTCCTGAGTGCACTGATACCCTACATGTAATCTGGAAATATTTTTCAGTCACAGTGCAAAGCTCAGAAGGCAAGGAGCGCCAGATTGTACTTTTATGGTTTGGGTTTGCAGTTGCCATGGGAGAGCCTATGAGGTGCTATAACATCAGAACCCCCCCAATAAGTGACCACATTTTACAAACTACACCTCTCAATGAATTCATCTAGTGGTGCACTGATCATATTTACACCACATGTGTATCACAGAATTTTATACCACTGAGCGCTGAAGAAAGAATAAATTAAATTTTTACCACTAAAATGATGTTTTAGCCCCAATTTTTCTAAGGGCTAATAGGACATTTTTTACAACAAAATAAGGTCTATTATTTCCTGAGTGCACTGATACCCTACATGTAATCTGCAAATATTTCCATGACCCACTAGGAGAGCCTATGAGGTGCTAGAACAGCAGAACCCCCCTATAAGTGACAGCATTTTACAAACTACCTCTCAGTGAATTCATCTAGGGGTGCAGTGATCATATTGACGCCACGGGTGTGTGAAAGAATTTTATACCATTGGGCAGTGAAGAAAAAATAACTACATTTTTACCACGAAAATTTTGTTTTAGCCCCAGATTTTATATTTTCACAGAAGATGTGGGTAAAATAGCACCAAAATTTGTCCCACAATTTCTACTGAATGTGGCAATACGCCATATGTGGATGTACAGTACTACTTAGCCATACAGGGAGACTCGGGAGGGAAGGAGCACCATTTGCCACCTGGATGGCAGATTTTCCTAGAACAGTTTGTGAGACCCTAATTGCTAGAACAGCAGAATACCCCCTCAAGTGACCTAATTTTAGAAACTATACCCCTTGGGGAATTTATCTACACTCTGGTGTAGTGACGATTTTGAATCCATAGGTATTTTCCAGAAACAAGCAGCAATGATCATCATCATCATCTTTCCCCCATCTCACGTATCCCCCCTACCTGATCTATATATTATGGTAAATGGCATCACGCTCTCTCCCGCACCTGAAATCCACTGCCTCGGTGTAACTCTCGACTCTGCCTTTTCCTTCATACCGCACGTCCAAACTCTTGCCACCTCCTGTCGCCTCCAACTCAAAAATATTGCCAGAATCCGTCCCTTCCCCAGCCTACAATCTACCAAAACTCTTGTGCATGCCCTCATCATCTCCCGCCTCGATTAATGCAACACCCTCCTCTGTGGCCTCCCCGCTAACTCTCTTGCACCGCTCCAGTCTGTCCTCAACTCTGCTGCCCGACTAATCCACCTCTCTCCTCGCTACTCCCCTGCTTCTCCCCTCTGCAAATCCCTCCACTGGCTCCCAATTCCCCAATGAATCCAGTTCAAACTACTAACACTGGTCTACAAAGCCATCCACAACTTGTCCCCTCCCTATATCTCTGAACTAATCTCCCAATATCTTCCCTCATGTAATCTCCGATCCTCCCAAGACCTCCTACTCTCCTACACACTTATTCATTCCTCACACAACCACCTCCAAGATTTCTCCCGAATATCCCCCATCCTCTGGAATTTCGCACCTCAACACGTCCGATTATCCACAACCCTCGGATTCATCAGATAGAACCTGAAAACCTATTTCTTCAGGAAAGCCTACAGCCTGCAAAACCCATTCTGCCACCTCACCGCCACCTGAGCTGCCGCCTCACCACCACCCGAGCTGCCGCCTCACCACCACCAGAGCTGCCGCCTCACCAGCACCAGAGCTGCCGCACCCCCGACCTTCTGTCTCTTCCCCATTATCCCATAGAATGTACTGTAAGTCTGCAAGGAAAGGGTCCTCTCCCCTCAGTACCAGTCTGTCATTGTTAATTTGTTTACTGTAGACGATATCTATAAGGGCTTGTGCACACGTTACGGATTCTGCTGCAGATTTTTCCGCAGCGGATTTGGAAAATCCGCAGTGCAAAACCACTGCGGTTTTCACTGTGGATTTTCATGCGGTTTCTTGTGCGGATTCCTCTGCGGGTTTTCAACTGCACTTTCCTATTGGTGCAGGTTGAAAACCGCTGTGGAATGCGCACAAAGAAGTGACATGCTCCTTCTTTGTTTCCCAGCGAATCCGAGCGGATTGTTCCGCATCGTGGGCACAGCGGTTTTTGTTTTCCATAGGTTTACATTGTACTGTAAACCGCATGGAAAACTGCTGCGGATCCGCAGCGTCAAATCCGCTGCGGATCCGCAGCAAAAACCGCAACGTGTGAACATAGCCTTAAACTCTGTACGTAACTCCTTTCTCATGTACAGCATCATGGAATTAATGGTGCTATAAAAATAAATACGCTCTGCCTACTTCTGTATGCATCCTGCTTTTATCTGCGTACCTATTTTTACCATTTGGTATGCAGGGACATGCGTTGTACGCGGATGCTTCAGCATGCGGCGATTTGACGTGTGCAGCGACCACACAATAACGCAACATGTGAACACAAATGTGAACCCTGCTTAAAACCTTTACTGATGTTGTCCCTGTAAGAAAAGTCACAATTAAGTAAGACAAGCAAAGAAATCAGAATAACATAGGAAAAACCACATACATTGAAAATGCAGAAATAATGTAATAACAAAAATACTTCTATCTCAGAAACGTTATGTGGTAGAGCAAAACTAAGCATGTTTTTGGAATCAGCACATCAAACCGCATAAAACAGATATATGACCTTTGCTGGTGACTTTTTGTGTTGACCAGTCCAATCATAATATTTTATGACTAATAAATCATAATAGTAATTTATTATGGTTTTCCAAAGTATACGTAAAAAATATTGTCTATCCATAATTTTTTTAGAAGATGTCAAGAAAAAATAAAAAGTAAAGTTTTCAAACCTGAGGATGCACTGCTGTCTTATGTTTAGTAGTGTTGAGCATTCCGATACTGCAAGTATCGGGTATCGGCCGATACTTGCTGTATCGGAATTTCCGATACCGAGATCCGATACTTTTGTGGTATCGGGTATCGGGTATCGCAACAACATTAATGTAATAATGTGTAAAAGAGAGAATTAAAATAAAAAATATCGCTATACTCACCTGTCCGACGCAGCCGGGACCTCAGCGAGGGAACCGGCAGCGTTGTTTGTTTAAATTTCGCGCTTTTACTTGGTTACGTGAAGTCCCAAAAAATACGCGCATGTCCAGCCTCCCGTGACGTCACGGCTTGTGATTGGTTAATGGCGGCCATGTTGCCGGGACGCGGACCAATCACAGCAAGCCGTGACGTAATTTCGTCACGGCTTGCTGTGATTGGTCCGCGTCCCGGCAACATGGCCGCCCTGACCAATCACAAGCCGGGACTTCACGTAACCAAGTAAAAGCGCGAATTTTAAACAAACAACGCTGCCGGTTCCCTCGCTGAGGTCCCGGCTGCGTCGGACAGGTGAGTATAGCGATATTTTTTATTTTAATTCTTTATTTTACACATTAATATGGATCCCAGGGCCTGAAGGAGAGTTTCCTCTCCTTCAGACCCTGGGAACCATCAGGAATACCGTCCGATACTTGAGTCCCATTGACTTGTATTGGTATCGGGTATCGGTATCGGATTGGATCCGATACTTTGCCGGTATCGGCCGATACTTTCCGATACCGATACTTTCAAGTATCGGACGGTATCGCTCAACACTAATGTTTAGCTATTGGTCTATTTCTTGAATTTTCAGTGTATCCAATATGTTCTAAAATATAACGTCAAAATTCCCATTTTGTTTTCCAAATATGCTATAAGGCATGAACACCAATGCCTTTTGAACATGTGCTTTTGTGTGGTTGTATGAATGTAGAAGACATTGTCATTGTTTCTTATTCACATATATATGCTGTACACACTAGCTTGCCCCAAAATATTAGTTTTTCATTATATATAGGGTATCATCATGTTTGGGAGAAATTACATAAATAAGTTATGGCATCTATTTTCTCTTATTACCCCTTCACACCTAGGTTTTAAAAGGATTCCTCTCTCGCCCATTGATCTAAGCAAGACTCCCAACAAAAAGCAGCCTCCTGTGCATGAAGAAATTATTACAAAACCAAAATACACATACTCGACTGACTTCATATTTCTCAACTGAACTTACTGGCAATCAGTCTTTTATAACACTCGAGGAATTTTGGCCCACTCATCTTTGCAGAATTGTTGTAATTCAGCAACATTGGGGGGTTTCCGAGCGTGAACCACCTTTTAAAGGTGATGCCACAGCATCTCATTTGGATTAAGGTCAGGACTTTGACAAGGCCACTCCAAAGTCTTAAAGGGAAGGTGCCATAAAAAAATTTTTTTTACAGCAATTGTAAAAATGTAAAGAATTCATGTTTAAATTTTCTTAAAAAATATTATCATTTGTTTATAATTTAGTAAAATATGAAAAATAATTTGAAAAGTTTTGGAATTTCCACTTTTAAACACTAGGGGGAGCAGCTGCTGAAATTTCAGAAAAACCTAGTGTACAACTAGCTCACATTACTGCACTGCAGTAATTATGGGCGGAGTCTGCTGACGTGTGTGATGTCACTTCTCTCCTCCCCTTCTGGGTGTTTGCTAAGGGATAAGAGGATTCAGGAACACAGTGAGCAGCCATTTTGTTGGTGACTGCAGAGTAAGGCTGCCGTCACACTATCAGTATTTGGTCAGTATTTTACCTCAGTATTTGTAAGCCAAAACCAGGAGTGGAACAATTAGAGGAAAAGTATAATAGAAACATATGCACCACTTCTGCATTTATCACCCACTCCTGGTTTTGGCTTACAAATACTGAGGTAAAATACTGACCAAATACTGAACGTGTGACAGCAGCCTTATACTGACAAGTAGACAGTCACCGAGGATGGCAGGCAGCAAGGATTCTGGGAGATATGTGGTGGGGGGAGCAGGGTGACAGCAGCACAGAGTATTTCAGGAGAGCAGTGTGCTGGTCTATGGGGGGCACCCTGTTCAGTGCGCGGAGCAGCCAGGGATTGTACATAGAACGCTGTCTTTTATACACATGGATGGACCGTCTGCTCCACAGAAATCTAGGAAACATTTCTGCGGATTGACGGCCTGTTCTGATCCAGACATTGCATGCAAAGACCCCATTCCCCTCCTCAGATCCTGTCTTCTCCATCCTGTCCTGGCAATGTGTGAAAGTGAGACGACAGGCGCAGTCTGGGGTGACGCTGGGAAGGAAATGTAGCCATATAGTAACGATAAAAATGAGACCCCTCTCTTCAGCTGCCTCACCAGCCCTGACTGCACCTAACTGGAGGTCATGCTGCCCCCTCTATTACCCCAGACCCGCGTGCAGGTGCTCAGCCAGAACCACCATAGAATGGGTCCGCTTTCTGAAGATAATACCGCCATATAGATCACACACAATACTATCAAATAGATCACACAATACTGTCATACAGTTCTCACACAATACCGCCATATAAGTCTCACCTAGTACTGCCACATAGATCACACATAATACCACAATATAGTTCTCATATACCACCGTCATATAGTTTTTACATCATTCCACAACACTGATCAAACATAATACCGTCACATAGATCACACAATACTTGGCGGCATAATGTGTGATATTATATATATATATATATATTTATTTATATATATTATAACATCTCGGCATAATGTGTGGTCTTTATGGAGTACTATGTGATAAATATATATAGCGGCATTATACGTAATCCATATGGTATTGTGCTGCTCTAGGGAGGTCACAGAGACGTATGGTGGAAGGAGCAGGGTGACAGGAGCACAGAGTATTTCAGGAGAGCAGTGTACTGATCTATGGGGGGGGGAGGGTGTGCTCACACTAACACGCTCCCAACTGTATACTTAGCCTTTACTGGCTATTAAAATGGGGGACACCCCCCCCAAAAAAAAGATGTGGGGCCCCCTATAATTAATAACCATCAAATACTATGCAGACAGCTGCGGGCTGACATTAATAGCCTAGGAAGGGGCCATGGATATTGTCCCCCCAGGCTAAAAACATCAGCTCTCAGCCACCTTTTACATGCACCTTTTCTGGCGCTTTGCCTGGCAATTTCCACTTGCCCTGTAGCGGTAGCAAGTGGGGTTCATATTTGTGGGGTTAATGTCACCTTCATATTGTCCGGTGACATCAAGCCCACAGCTTAGTAATGGAGAGGCGTCTATAAGGCACCCATCCATTACTAATCCTATAGTTGTATTGTAAATAAAGACTCGGCCAGAATAAAGTCCTTTATTAATCTTTTTTAAACCATACCGAATGCATAATCCTCGACTCCCTCATCTCCCACAACAAAAATAATAAACCACAATGGGGAAAGACACGCAGGGGGGAGAGGAGTGCATAGGAGAGGATTAGATACTGACTGCTGAGCCGTGTATCTAATCCTGTCCTGTGTGATACCGACTGCCGAGCCGTGTATATAATCCTGTCCTGTGTGGTACCGACTGCTGAGACGTGTATCTAATCCTATCCTGTGTGATACCGACTGCTGAGCTGTGTATCTAATCCTATCCTGTGTGATACCGACTGCTGAGCCGTGTATCTAATCCTATCCTGTGTGATACCGACTGCTGAGCCGTGTATCTAATCCTATCCTGTGTGATACCGACTGCTGAGCCGTGTATCTAATCCTATCCTGTGTGATACCGACTGCTGAGCCGTGTATCTAATCCTATCCTGTGTGATACCGACTGCGGAGCCGTGTATCTAATCCTATCCTGTGTGATACCGACTGCTGAGCCGTGTATCTAATCCTATCCTGTGTGATACCGACTGCGGAGTTGTGTATCTAATCCTGTCCTATGTGATACCGACTGCTGAGCCGTGTATCTAATCCTGTCCTGTGTGATACCAACTGCTGAGCCGTGTATCTAATCCTGTCCTGTGTGATACTGACTGCTGAGGACACAGTACACAGGACAGGATTAGCTACACAGGACTAGATTAGCTACACAGGACAGAGGTAGCAGTGGTAGGTGGTATATAGAGGCAGGTAGCAGTAGTATAAAGAGGCAGGTAGCAGGGGTATACAGAGGCAGGTAGCAGGGGTATATAGAGGCAGGCAGCAGTGGTATACAGAGGCAGGCAGCAGTGGTATACAGAGGCAGGCAGCAGTGGTATACAGAGGCAGGCAGCAGTAGTATACAGAGGCAGGCAGCAGTGGTATACAGAGGCAGGCAGCAGTGGTATACAGAGGCAGGCAGCAGTAGTATACAGAGGCAGGCAGCAGTGGTATACAGAGGCAGGCAGCAGTGGTATACAGAGGCAGGCAGCAGTGGTATACAGAGGCAGGCAGCAGTAGTATACAGAGGCAGCTAGCAGTGGTATATAGAGGCAGCTAGCAGTGGTATATAGAGGCAGGTAGCAGTGGTATATAGAGGCAGGTAGCAGTGGTAGGTGGTATATAGAGGCAGGTAGCAGTGGTAGGTGGTATATAGGGGCAGGCAGCAGTGGTATATAGGGGCTGGTAGCAGTGGTATATAGAGGCAGGTAGCAGTGGTAGGTGGCATATAGGGGCAGGCAGCAGTGGTATATAGGGGCAGGTAGCAGTGGTAGGTGGTATGTAGGGGCAGGCAGCGATGGTATATAGGGGCAGGCAGCAGTGGTATATAGGTGCAGGCAGCAGTGGTATATAGGGGCAGGCAGCAGTGGTATATAGGGGCAGGCAGCAGTGGTATATAGGGTAGGTGGTATATAGGGGCAGGTAGCAGTGGTAGGTGGTATATAGGGGCAGGTAGCAGTGGTAGGTGGTATATAGGGGCAGGCAGCAGTGGTATATAGGGTAGGTGGTATATAGGGGCAGGTAGCAGTGGTAGGTGGTATATAGGGGCAGGCAGCAGTGGTAGATGCATAAGAAAATAAAAACTCTGTACTTACCTTCCGTCCTCTCTCAGGAAGTGCTGAGTCATGTTCAGGGCAGAGCAGTGCCTGCTCTGCTCTGAACAGGTCGGCAGTGATTGCAGCCTGTACTGTAATACTAAGTACAGGCTGCAATCACCACTCCTTGCTGCAGATACTTACCTCGGACCCTGCTTCCCAGCAGCAGCTTCTCCCTGGCAGCTCCTGTCATCGCACACACTGAGCTGTGTGTGCGATGACAGAGGAAAATAAACAAAATGGCCGCGATCTCCTCTCACAGCTGTGACGTGCAGCTCAGTGGGCGTGGCCAAGTCACAGCTGAGAGGCAGGAGATGCGGTCGGAGCCCGACCCTTGACTCCTATGTCCATGGCTGCCGTAAGTGAGGTCTGCAAGTGTCGTGCCCAGACACTTACACCCACACTAATGAAAATGGCGGCCTCCAGTGGTAAATGTAAAAGTGAATAAATAAAAAAGTATGAAAGTAGTACATTTACTTTTGTATTAAAAATAATTGATTATATAATCAATAATTATTAATACAAAAACTAAAATCACGGCACCCTCCCTTTAATTTTGTTTTTCTTAAGCCATTCAGAGATGTACTTGCTGGTGTATTTGAGATCATTGTCCTGCTGCATAACCCTGCATATGGTGCTGTCCATATGCATAGATAGATAGATGCCTTACAGATAGCTCTGTTGTGACTTTGTCTCCATGGTACTCCTTAAAACTGAGGTTCTCGCTGTGTGCTCTGAAGAAGCGATGCAGTAAGCAGGGATGTTCCCTTGGTATGAGTCTCTTGCAGTTCACCGGAAAACGAGGTTGTGTTTTTTCTGTGGTCAAAAGAGGCATTTCATTGGGGTCTGACCTTCTTTCCCAAATCATAGAAAGCCCTAGAAAAACTTCTACAACAGGTTCTGTGGAGGATAACAACCTGGGTGTATATATCTCCAGTGCATGTGTATCTCAGTTTTTCTTACCCATGTAAGTAGTTATTAGTCTGAAAACTGAGAAAATATATATCCTCTTGGATAGTGGGGTGGTAGCTAGTGTTGAGCATTCCGATACCGCAAGTATCGGGTATCGGCCGGTATTTGCGATATCGGAATTCCGATACCGAGTTCCGATATTTTCTGTATATCGGATACCGGAATCGGAAGTTCCCAGAATTCAAAGTGCCTGAATTCAGCCAATGAGGAATGATTAGAAGTGTGGGCACATCCTGTTCTGCATGGTGGGCATGTAACTACTGGCATGGCTGTGATTGGCTGCTGAAATTATGTCATGATGCACTATAAAAGTCGCTGCCGCCATTTTGGGCTCACTCTGCTGTGAATTCAGTTAGGGACAGGATGCTGTGTTCTGACTGAGGGCCAGCTTAGAGATAGCGATTTGCTTCATTGTGCTTTACCCAGGCTAATTTAGCAACCGCTGTGTGAGAACCTTGCTTTTGCCTTGCAGCGCTGTTCACAGCTGTCTGCAAGGTCTCTGTGTGTGTGAGTGCAGCTCACTCAGTTTTTTTTGGCCTTGCAGCACCGTTTACGGCTGTCTGCACGGTCTCTGTGTGAGTGCACATTGCTCTGTAGTCTGTCCGCAGCCACAGCCAGTTGTAGTCAGCTCAGGGTGCGTCACTGCCTCATACTGTTCAATCCATTGTCCTTTCTTGCAATTAGTGCAGCCTGCTGCACATTTTTTCAAATATTTCCTATTAGTTGCTTTCCATCCGTAGCAAGCTAAATTGTGGAAAAACACTACATAGGATGACATAGAGGTTTTTTATGGCCTTGCAGTGCCGTTTACGGCTGTCTGCACAGTCTCTGTGTGAGTGCACATTGCTCTGTAGTCTGTCCGCAGCCACAGCCGGTTGTAGTCAGCTCAGGGTGCATCACTGCCTCATTCTGTTAAATCCATTGACCTTTTTTGCAATTAGTGCAGCCTGCTGCACATTTTTTCAAATATTTCCTATTAGTGGCTTTCCATCCGTATCCAGCTAAATTTTGGAAAAACACTACATAGGATTACATAGAGGAGGTTTTTTCGGCCTTGCAGCGCCATTTACGGCTGTCTGCACGGTCTCTGTGTGAGTGCACATCGCTCTGTAGTCTGTCCGCAGCCACAGCCGGTTGTAGTCAGCTCAGGGGGCGTCACTGCCTCATACTGTTCAATCCATTGTCCTTTTTTGCAATTAGTGCAGCCTGCTGCACATTTTTTCAAATATTTCCTATTAGTGGCTTTCAATCCGTATCAAGCTAAATTTTGGAAAAACACTACATAGGATTACATAAAGGAACTTTTTTGGGCCTTGCAGCGCCATTTACGGCTGTCTGCATGGTCTCTGTGTGAGTGCACATTGCTCTGTAGTCTGTCCGCAGCCACAGCCGGTTGTAGTCAGCTCAGGGTGCGTCACTGCCTCATACCGTTCCATTGTCTGTTTCTCAATTAGTGCAGCCTGCTGCACATTTTTTCAAATGTATCCTTTTAGTGGCTTTCTGTTATGATCCGGTGGCCTTGGAGCCGCATGAGACTTTCTCAGGAGTGGTGGAACCTATACTGACCGCAGACCCTAAACTGACAACGCAACTAGAAGTAGCCGTGGGATGTACCTAACATGTCCTAGACACCTCGACACAGCCGGAGGACTAAATACCCCTATAGATGGAAATGGGAATCCTATCTTGCCTCAGAGCAGTACCCCAAAGGATAGGCAGCCCCCCACAAATATTGACTGTGAGTATTAGAGGAAAGACACACGCAGGCAGAAAACAGAATTTAGCAAAAGAGGCCACTCTAGCTAAATAGGAACGGATAGGACAGAATGCTAAGCGGTCAGTATTAAAACCCTGAAAATATCCACAGCAGATAATACTAAAATTCCACCATCTAACTAAAGGCATGGAACGTATATCTGCATCTCCTGAGAATCCAACTTGACTGAAAATATCCTGACACAGTCTGAGCTGGACAAGAAAAAACAATGAATAGCACTGATTTGTAGAGCACACAGCATGTGTGCTAAAGAAACAAAAAACAGACACTTATCTTGCAGATTTGGCAGCAGGGCAACGGGAAAGACTGAGATCCACAACCTCCAAGAACAATGGACAACTGGCAAGGACTAATGAATCCTGCAACCTTAAATACTCCAGTCAGAATTGCAATCACCAGGGACACCTGCCCAGGATTGCAATCCAGAGACAACTGCATTACCACCAACAGCCACCGGAGCGAACCCAAGAGCAGAATTCACAACAGCTTTCCCTCCGTATCCTGCTAGATTGTGGAAAAACACTATATAGGATTACATAGAGGAGCTTGTTTTGGCCTTGCAGTGCCGTTCACGGCTGTCTGCACGGTTTGTGTGTGAGTGCATCTCACTCTGTAGTCAGTTCTGCAAAAAAAAAAAAAAAATTAATAAAGTTCACCAAACACACCACTTTACAGTTGTGTAGGCCACATTAGCTCATATTAAAGTCTAGTCCACACTTTAGAAAATTAGTGTTTCTTATACCTGTTAGGAACTTTTCTGGAATAAGCACACTAAGCCCTTAGTACTTTTCTGCTTATCTTTATCAGTCAACCAAGATGAAGAAGGCAGGGAGTAAGGCACGTGGGCATGGGCGTGGAGCAGGGAGAGGACATGGGGATTCTGTGCCTGCTGCGGGCACCGGTGACTCATCATCACCCAGTTTCAGCAGGGAACAGTCCTTCATGCGCAGCTTTGTAGGAGATCGCCGTACACCGCTGCTGCGTGAAGAACAAATTGAAGCCGTTGTCGGATGGATGGCAGCTAACGCATCGACTTCAATTAGTGCCACATCCTCTCAGGCACAGAGCACTGGAGAGCACCCATCTGTCTCTTCACCACCTGCCAAATTACCCAGTCAGTCAGAGAGCCCAGGAAAGGAGCCATCTCTACTTCTGTTCTCTGAATCTCTTGGCTTGGAAACAGGGGGCCAGCCAAGCAGCCTTGGAGAATTGGAAGAAGAGGCAATATGCAGTGATGCCCAACAGCTTTGTCTCTCTGACTCTGAAGAGACGGGTGGGCCAGTGCCTCCGGTCAGCACACCTCAGTACGCATCTGATGATGAGACTCAGGTGCCACTTTCAGGTGCGTACTGTGCTGCCGAGACTACACAGGAGAAGCAGTTGGTGGAAGAGGGGAGTGTAGATTATGAGGTCCTTGACCCATCATGATGTGAGGTACAGGAAGGTGGTGGGAGCAGCTCTGAGAAAGAGATTCCCCAAACGGCCCAAAGAGGGAGAGGGAGGGGGAAGACTGCGGAGCCTGTAGCCTCCACTTTGGCACCCGATAGGAGCATGCCTCTACCAAAAGCCAAAACGGGTGCTCCCAAGACTTGCAGTGCCTGGTCCTTTTTTGACACAGTTGCAGATGACATTTGCTTTGTCAAATGCAAGGTGTGTCATCAGAAAGTCAAAAGAGGGAGACATGTCAGCAACCTCAATACCACAAATATGTGGAAACATGTGCGGACCAGGCACGCGGTGGAGTTACAAAAACACACTGAAGACCTAGGCCAACCAACAGCGGCACCTACCACCTCTTCAGCTCGTGTTGTTGCCTCATCCTCCAGCTCCCACACAGCTGGTTTGGCTTCCTCACAGTATCTCCATGGAAGAACCTCTGGCACTGTTGTCAACAGACCCAGTGTAATTCCACCCACAGCACCACGTTCCCAGTCATCCTCACACTCCCAGCCCAGTCTACAGCCATCGGTAGCACAGGCATGAGAGAAAAGGCGGCCATTCTCAGCAAACCACCCCCGAGCACAGGCTCTGAATGCAGGCATTGCAAAACTACTGTCCCTTGAAATGCTGTCATTCAGGCTGGTGGAGACTGACAGCTTCCGTAACTTGATAGCATTGGCAGTCCCACAATACAATGTGCCCAGCCGCTTTTATTTCAGCAGGCAAGCCGTCCCTGCCCTTCACAAGCATGTGGGGGACACATAAAACATGCGCTACTGAACACCGTCAGTAGCAAGGTCCACCTCACCACCGATGCGTGGACCAGTCAACATGGACAGGAGCGATACCTTTCCCTCACTGCCCATTGGGTTAATGTTGTTGAGCCAGGTACAGATCGTGCGAGTGGCGCAGGACGTGTTCTGCCAACATCAAGGATTGTAGGAATCCAGTCTGTACGCATTGACTCCTACTCATACACAAGTTCCTCAAATCATCGGTGCAGGAGCCGTCACAGTCCACCTCCACATGGACCCGTGAACGTTTACCTGTTACGACCGATATGAGCACAGCCGTGGCCAAACGTCAACAGGCCATCTTGAAATTAATTTCTTTGGGGAATCGAAGCCACACAGCGCAGGAGCTCTGGAATGCCATCAAGCAGGAGAGCGACGTGTGGTTTGTGCCAGAGAATCTCCAGCCAGGCATGGTAGTGTGTTACAATGGCCGAAATCTGGTGGCAGCTCTGGGCCTAGGCAACCTCACTCACATCCCATGTCTGGCACATGTGCTCAACTTGGTCGTGCAGAGTTTTTTGAGGGACTATCCGGATCTTGATGCACTGCTGCACAAGGTCCGCCTAGAGTGTGCTCACTTGCGGCGTTCCAGCATTGCAGGATCGCGCATTACAGCTCTGCAGCGCCGATTCCGCCTTCCGGAACAATGCATCATATGTGACCTACCCACCAGGTGGAGTTCCACGTTACATATGTTGGAGCGGTTGTGTGAGCAGCAGCAAGCAGTAATGGAGTACCAGCTGTATCAGGAGCAAAGAAGTCGCACTGCGCGCCGTTCAGACTTCACAACCACAGAGTGGGCCACTATGAAAGACGTCTGCCAGGTTTTGCGTTCCTTCGATGATTCCACGTGGATGGCGAGTGCAGATGATGCACTAGTCAGCATGACTGTCCCCCTTATCTGCCTGCTTCAACAAACACTGCAAGCGCTAAGGGATGATGTTGTGGAAGAGGTGGAGGATGAGGAGTCACCAATTCCATCAGCTTCTGGACAGTCAGCGCTACGTGGTTCCTCACAAAGGCCTAGGCAGGGGACACTTTGTGAGGAGGATGAGGAGGAGTCAATGGAGGAGGAAGACATCGGTCCAGAGGAGGGAGTTACACAATTCTCCAATAGTCAGTGTGTAGAGCGAGGGTGGGGTGATGCAGAGCAGGCAGAGATCACGCCTCAAGCATGGGACAGCGTTTCTTGGCCAGTTGGCAGTCTGCAGCGCATGGTTGATTATATGCTGCAGTGCCTGAGAAACGACCGCCGCATCGCCCACATTCTCAACACGGCTGATTATTGGGTGTACAGCCTCCTAGATCCTTGCTACTGGGACAACTTACAAAGCCTCATAACACCATTGAACTGGGAGCGTAAAATGCAGGAGTACCAAGACACACTGGTGAATTCCATCATCTTCTCCAGTCCAACTGAGAGCAGTGCTGCTAGTGCTTTACAAAGCAGCTCAGTGCGTCGAGGCAGGTGAGGAGGCTCTGCACAAAGAGGGAGCAGAAGCAGTGCCTCAGCACAAGGCAAGACCAGTATGGCCCAACTGTGGCACAGTTTTGTGTGCCACCACAAATGTCTACACCATCACAGGCAGCTCCAGTCAGCAGGAGGCAACAATTCCGTCAGATGGTGACAGACTACATGTCTTGCCCTTTTACTGTACTCCCAGACGGCTCTTCCCCCTTCAAGTTTTGGGTCTCTAAGCTGGATACATGGCCAGAGCTAAGCCAGTATCCATTGGAGGTGCTGGCTTGCCCTGCTGCTAGTGTATTATCGGAACACGTCTTTAGTGCTGCAGGTGGTGTACTAATAGACCATCGCATGCGACTATCCTCCGATAACGTTGACCGGCTTACTTTTCTGAAAATGAACCAGGCCTGGATCTCGCAGGAATTTGCCACTCCTGTTGTGAATTCTGCTCTCGGGCTCCCTCTGGTGGTTATAAGTGGTAGTGCTGCTGTCTTTGGATCGCAGCAGTCATTACGTGTGTCCACTTATTGCAATTTTGACTGGGCTATTTAGTCTTGCTTGACCCTTTGGTTAGTGCCAGTTGTCCATTGTTTCATGGAGGATTCACTTCCCTGCCTGGTCTCTCTTGTTTGCTGATCATTTCAACAAAGATAAGTGCTGGCTTTGTTTTCTGCAGTCCACATGCTGTGGGCCTGATCGTTCTAGTTACCTTCCATGTTTTGTCTTGTCCAGCTTGGTCTGTATAAGGATTTGTTTAGCCAAGCTGGTATCTCTGGAGATGCAGATATACCCTCCATGCCTTTAGTTAGTTGTGGAGTTTTTGTATTTTCTGTGGTGGATATTTTCTAGTGTTTTAATACTGACCGCATAGTACTCTGTCCTATCCTTTCTATTTAGCTAGAATTGGCCTCCTTTGCTAAATCCTGATTTCAGTCTGCGTATGTTATTTCCCTCTCTTCTCACAGTCAATATTTGTGGGGGGCTGTCTATCCTTTGGGGGATTTTCTCTGAGGCAAGATAGTTTTCCCCTTTCTACCTCTAGGGGTAATTAGTCCTCCGGCTGTGTCGAGATGTCTAGGGAGTGACAGGTACATTCCACGGCTACTTCTAGTTGCGGTGTTAAGTTCAGGGTCTGCGGTCAGTACAGGTACCACCTTCTCCAGAGTACGTCTCATGCTGCTCCTAGGCCACCAGTTCATGACACACTCCTCTTCCAGATTAAATAATTGGTTGTCTACAGTATCCAGGTCTCCTGTTGCGTTCATGTTTCTACCACCTGAACTGTAATCCCTGGGCTCCAACACCGCCAGTTGATGCTCAGAAGTGCCGTCTGCACAGTCAAAACACATGACCCAGTGTTATTGGGTTTCAGTACCTTCAGCTGATCCCAGCTGTGTATCCGGCAATGTGTCCTGCGACCGCCACGCTGACACAACAACTGAAATTTAAGGGAACCTGTCCCCCCCAGGCGTTTGTTACTGAAAGAGCCACCTTGTGCAGCAGTAATGCTGCACAAGGAAAAGGTAGCTCTTTTAGCTTTGCTCCTTGCACACGCTGAACTTAACACTTATAAAATGTGTCCCCTGATACCGTAAAACCGTCCCGGAGGTGGGACTTTCCTTCGTAATGGAAAGCAGCACAGCCATCATCCCTACCTCCTTGGCGCTGTGCGCCGCCTCCTTAGCGTTGTTTGAATCTGTCCCGTAGCCTGCACTGTTATGTTTAACCTTGGCCATGCGCTGTTTGCGCTGCCCATCCTCTGACATCATTTGGTGTCAGGCGGACTGGGCCTGTGCGGCTGCGCTGCCAGAGATCCCGCCTCACAGTCTCTTCTGATTTAATCATACTGCGGGCCTGGGATCCATGGGCATGCACAGTGCATATCTTCACCTCAGGCTCTCACTCATCTCCCTCCGCCTTCATCAGACTGGGCGCCGTCAGCTGATCCCTAATAGCATGCCACGGCCGTGACGCCGCACAGTCTGAAGAAGCCGAAAGGAGGTGAGTGAGAGGCAAAGATATGCACTGCACATGCCCATGGATCCCAGGCCCGCAGTGTGATTACATTAGACGACACTGCGAGGTGGGATCTCGGGCAGCGTGGCCGCACCGGCACAGCCCGCCTGACACCAAATGATGTCAGAAGACGGGCAGCGCTAACTGCGCATGGCCAAGGTTGAACATAACAGCGCAGGCTCGGTGACAGATTCAAACAACGCTGAGGAGGCGGCGCACGCCACCAAGGCAGTAGGAATAACGGCTGTGCTGCGTCCCATCACGAAGGAAAGTCACACCTCCGGGACGATTTCACGGTATCAGGGGACACATTTTATAAGTGTTTAGTTCTACGTTTGCAAGCAGCATAATTAAAAGAGCCACCTTTTCCTTTTGCAGCATTAGTGCTGCACAAGTTGGCTCGTTCAGCTACAAATGCCTGCGGGGGGTTAAAGGTTCCCTTTCAACTTGTTCCAATTAGGCCTCAGCCTACACTCTGCTCCTCCTGCTTTCCTTGGGCTTCAACACAGCCAGTTGCTGCCCGGAAGTGCTGTCTGCACAGTTAACAGTTGCTCCTCTGTTTTTGGGGTTCAGTAACGCCAGCTGCCCCCTGCTGTGTTGCAGCAATAACTCTAGCCTGCTCCTCCTGCTATCCCTGGGCTTCAACACTGCCAGTTGTTGCCCGGACGTGCTGTCTGCACAGTTAACAGTTGCTCCTCTGTTTTTGGGGTTCTGCACCTTTCCATCAGGGAAATTTTACGCAAGTAGTGCATAATGTAAACCTGCACATAGGGGCTCTTCACAGGGAGCACATTTCTTGTTATATCTCCCTACTCCTATTGTGTTAGGCTTTCCCTGGCTCACTGTACATAATCCAGATATTGACTGGCAGTCCAAAGAAATAGTTAAATGGAGTCATTTCTGCAAAAATAATTGCCTAGGTACCATCATTTCTACTGTTTCCACTAAAACCATGCCCTCTTTCCTGTCTGATTTTGTGGATGTGTTCTCAGAAAAGGAGTGCTGGGAACTGCACCCCCACCATGTGTATGATTGCCCGAAAACTTGCTCCCTAAGGGAAAATTACCCAAAACCAGATTATACTGTATAGTCTGTCTGGCCATGAAAGGTAAGCCATGAACGATTAGATTACATCTCTGAGAGTATTGCTAAGGGACATATTAGACCCTCCTCTTTGCCTGTAGTGACGGGGTTCTTCTTTGTTAAAAAGAAACATGGGGGCATTTGTCCCTGTTTAGATTTTCATCAGCTAAATCAGATTACTATCCCCTCTCAATCAATCCTGAGTAGTGTTGAGCGATACTTTCCGATATCGGAAAGTATCGGTATCGGAAAGTATCGGCCGATACCGTCACAGTATCGGAATCCAATCCGATACCGATACCCGATCCCAATGCAAGTCAATGGGACGAAAATATCGGAATTAAAATAAACCCTTTATACACTTGTAGGTTCATTCTACATGAAGGAAAACAACTAAGAATATTGTAGGATGTATTGGGGGACGTGGCGGAGATATTAAAGGGACAGAGGTTTAGCCCAATGTAATAGAATAGCAGGATTTTTTATTTTTTTTTATGAAGTTCGGCGTTAGAAAGAATTTGACTATGTTTTTTTTTTTTTTTTTATGTCAGATATTGATGTTTCACTACTTCCACGCCCTTCACCTTCTTTTTTACTTCTCCCACGCTTTCTTCTTAATTATCCTCATCATCAGCTTCTTTGACATCAACTTCTTCACCTTATTCATCTTCTTCTTCATCTTCTACCTATTATTTTTTGGGTTACATTGTTCATATTCTTTTTATTTTACTATTATCTTCATCATATTCAACTTCTTCATCATATTCTTATTTGTGACAGGCATTCCCGTAGTTGTTATCTATAAAAGTTTGAAGATTACACCTTCCGTTCTGCCTGTCACAAAACAGTTACATTTGTCCGCGTTCAGTTTGGCCTGCAGCATCAGGCTTTATCCAGGGGCACCACGAGGAGGAACGGACTCACCCCCATACACTGCTTAGTCTTCTTCTGCTTATAATTTAGATAATATTTTTTGCTCTGATATTTAGTGTTATGCTTAATGTTCTTCTGCTCTTTGTTCTGCAGCCTCTTGTTCTTCTGCTTCTCGGTCTTCCAGGTCGTCGTCGTCTCCAGGGTCGTCGTCTCCGGGGTCGTCGTCATCGGGGTGGTCTTCAGGGTCGTCGTCTCCGGGGTCGTCGTCATCGGGGTGGTCTTCGGGGTCATCGTCTCCAGGGTCGTCGTCATCACGGTGGTTGTCGTCTCTGGTGTCGTCGTCATCTTAGGGGTGGTCTTCTGGGTCATTGTGTTTAGTCTCTTGAACTTGGAAATGTAGCAGAAGGTACAAGAAGGCTGAGAAAATGCCGAGAACCAGCTGATGGAACTGGAACTCGGATGGCTACCCGAAGGTCCAAGAGCCAATGGAACTACCGAGGACCAGCTGACGTTACTGGAACCCGGTTACTAAGCAGGAGGTACCTGTGCTGAAAGCACTACCAAGGACCACCTGACGTTGGTGGAACTCGGATACCCAGAGGGAGGCACCTAAGCCAAAGGCTCTGCCCGGAATCAGCTGACGGTACTGGAACCAGGATGGGGAGCAGAAGGTACAAGAGCAAAAGACACTGCCGAGAACCAGCTGACGGTGCTGGAACCCGGATGGGTAGCCGAAGGTCCAAGAGCCAATGGAACTACCGAGGACCAGCTGACGTTACTGGAACCCGGTTACTAAGCAGGAGGTACCCGTGCCTGAAAGCACTACCAAGGACCACCTGACGTTGGTGGAACTCGGATACCAAAGGGAGGCACCTAAGCCAAAGGCTCTGCCCGGAACCAGCTGACGGTACTGGAACCAGGATGGGGAGCAGAAGGTACAAGAGCAAGTGTCTGCGTGGCTTTTGCAGGACACGATGCCGGCTGCACAGCAGGGGAACAGCTGGCGGTGCTGGACCCCACTGACACATTGGCGAGGTGTTTTTCTCTGTGCAGCTAGCACATCTGGGCCCCAACTGGCGGTTTGTTAGAGCCCAGGGTCAGCAGGAGGAGGAGCAGGAGGAGGAGGAGCAGGGGGAGGGGAGTGTAGGCCGAAGCCTGCACTGGCGGCAGCTTTGGGTCTGTTGTGTCTGCGTGGCTTTTGCAGGACACGTTGCCGGCTACACAGCAGGGGAACAGCTGGCGGTGCTGGACCCCACTGACACATTGGCGAGGTGTTTGGCTCTGTGCAGCCAGCACTTCCGGACAGCAACTAGCGTTGTTGGAGCCCGGGCTCTGCAGGTGGAGCAGAGTGTAGGCCGAAGCCTAATTGAACCGATTTCAAAAGTCACCTTTAACCCCCCCTCAGGGGTTACAAAGTAGAAGAGCCACAGCTTATGCAGCA
Source organism: Ranitomeya variabilis (assembly GCF_051348905.1). Lineage (NCBI taxonomy): Eukaryota > Metazoa > Chordata > Amphibia > Anura > Dendrobatidae > Ranitomeya > Ranitomeya variabilis. The sequence goes on from NC_135233.1 coordinate 106,101,121, forward strand.
GCAGTGCTGCGCAAGTCAAAGGTTGCTCTTGTAATTTTTCTCCTTGCACACGCTGAATGGAACACGTATAACATTCAGCCCTTTATACAGTCAAACTGTGTAATGGAGGCGCGAGTTCCCTTTGTAATGAGACGCAGCACAGGTGTCAAGAATCCCACCTTGGTGCTGGGTGCAGCCTCCCGAGCGTTGTTATTTGCTGTACAGGAGTCTGCGCTGTCGTGTTATCCCCTGGCCTAGCGCCGTTAGCGCTGCCCATCTTCTGGCATCATGTAATGTCGGCCGGTGCGGTTCGCGATGACCATGAATCCCAGCCCCGCAGTGTCTTAACATTGTTAAAACACTGCGGGGCTGGGATTCAGGGCCTGGCGCAGCACATATGTTGGCCTCTCACACTCGGGTCCTTACACCCGCTTCAGACTGTGCGGCGTCATCTGATCCCTTATCGCATGCCACGGCCATGAAGCCGCACAGTCCGAAGAAGGCGGAAGGAGAGGAGGGACAGGCGAACTGATGCACTGATCCTGCCCATGAATCACACCCTCGCAGTCCCAATAAATAAGACACCGAGGGGCGTTGTGTGGGTCAGGGCGGCCGCAGAGGCGCAGCCAGCCAAACAATGATGCCAGAAGACGGGCAGCGCTACCAAGGGGGTTGCAGCGTGTCATTACAAAGGAAAGTCACACCACCGGGACGGTTAACTGGTCACACAGAGGACACATTTCAGACGTGTTTTCAGTTCCACATGTGCGAGGAGAATACGTTTCTGAGCCACCTTGCACACATGCAGCATTACCGCTGTACAAGGTGGCTGGATAACGTAAAAACGCCTGGGGGAGGGGGGACAGGTTCCCTTCAATTTCAGTTCTTGTGTCTGCGTGGCTTTTGCAGGACACGTTGCCGGCTGCACAGCAGGGGAACAGCTGGCGGTGCTGGACCCCACTGACACATTGGCTGGTGTTTTTCTCTGTGCAGCTAGCACATCTGGGCCCCAACTGGCGGTGTGTTAGAGCCCAGGGACAGCAGGAGGAGGAGCAGGAGGAGGAGGAGCAGGGGGAGGGGAGTGTAGGCCGAAGCCTGCACTGGCGGCAGCTTTGGGTCTGTTGTGTCTGCGTGGCTTTTGCAGGACATGTTGCCGGCTACACAGCAGGGGAACAGCTGGCGGTGCTGGACCCCACTGACACATTGGCGAGGTGTTTGGCTCTGTGCAGCCAGCACTTCCGGACAGCAACTAGCGTTGTTGGAGCCCGGGCTCTGCAGGTGGAGCAGAGTGTAGGCCGAAGCCTAATTGAACCGATTTCAAAAGTCACCTTTAACCCCCCCTCAGGGGTTACAAAGTAGAAGAGCCACAGCTTATGCAGCAGCAGTGCTGCGCAAGTCAAAGGTTGCTCTTGTAATTTTTCTCCTTGCACACGCTGAATGGAACACGTATAACATTCAGCCCTTTATACAGTCAAACTGTGTAATGGAGGCGCGAGTTCCCTTTGTAATGAGACGCAGCACAGGTGTCAAGAATCCCACCTTGGTGCTGGGTGCAGCCTCCCGAGCGTTGTTATTTGCTGTACAGGAGTCTGCGCTGTCGTGTTATCCCCTGGCCTAGCGCCGTTAGCGCTGCCCATCTTCTGGCATCATGTAATGTCGGCCGGTGCGGTTCGTGATGACCATGAATCCCAGCCCCGCAGTGTCTTAACATTGTTAAAACACTGCGGGGCTGGGATTCAGGGCCTGGCGCAGCACATATGTTGGCCTCTCACACTCGGGTCCTTACACCCGCTTCAGACTGTGCGGCGTCATCTGATCCCTTATCGCATGCCACGGCCATGAAGCCGCACAGTCCGAAGAAGGCGGAAGGAGAGGAGGGACAGGCGAACTGATGCACTGATCCTGCCCATGAATCACACCCTCGCAGTCCCAATAAATAAGACACCGAGGGGCGTTGTGTGGGTCAGGGCGGCCGCAGAGGCGCAGCCAGCCAAACAATGATGCCAGAAGACGGGCAGCGCTACCAAGGGGGTTGCAGCGTGTCATTACAAAGGAAAGTCACACCACCGGGACGGTTAACTGGTCACACAGAGGACACATTTCAGACGTGTTTTCAGTTCCACATGTGCGAGGAGAATACGTTTCTGAGCCACCTTGCACACATGCAGCATTACCGCTGTACAAGGTGGCTGGATAACGTAAAAACGCCTGGGGGAGGGGGGACAGGTTCCCTTCAATTTCAGTTCTTGTGTCTGCGTGGCTTTTGCAGGACACGTTGCCGGCTGCACAGCAGGGGAACAGCTGGCGGTGCTGGACCCCACTGACACATTGGCTGGTGTTTTTCTCTGTGCAGCTAGCACATCTGGGCCCCAACTGGCGGTGTGTTAGAGCCCAGGGACAGCAGGAGGAGGAGCAGGAGGAGGAGGAGCAGGGGGAGGGGAGTGTAGGCCGAAGCCTGCACTGGCGGCAGCTTTGGGTCTGTTGTGTCTGCGTGGCTTTTGCAGGACACGTTGCCGGCTACACAGCAGGGGAACAGCTGGCGGTGCTGGACCCCACTGACACATTGGCGAGGTGTTTGGCTCTGTGCAGCCAGCACTTCCGGACAGCAACTAGCGTTGTTGGAGCCCGGGCTCTGCAGGTGGAGCAGAGTGTAGGCCGAAGCCTAATTGAACCGATTTCAAAAGTCACCTTTAACCCCCCCTCAGGGGTTACAAAGTAGAAGAGCCACAGCTTATGCAGCAGCAGTGCTGCGCAAGTCAAAGGTTGCTCTTGTAATTTTTCTCCTTGCACACGCTGAATGGAACACGTATAACATTCAGCCCTTTATACAGTCAAACTGTGTAATGGAGGCGCGAGTTCCCTTTGTAATGAGACGCAGCACAGGTGTCAAGAATCCCACCTTGGTGCTGGGTGCAGCCTCCCGAGCGTTGTTATTTGCTGTACAGGAGTCTGCGCTGTCGTGTTATCCCCTGGCCTAGCGCCGTTAGCGCTGCCCATCTTCTGGCATCATGTAATGTCGGCCGGTGCGGTTCGCGATGACCATGAATCCCAGCCCCGCAGTGTCTTAACATTGTTAAAACACTGCGGGGCTGGGATTCAGGGCCTGGCGCAGCACATATGTTGGCCTCTCACACTCGGGTCCTTACACCCGCTTCAGACTGTGCGGCGTCATCTGATCCCTTATCGCATGCCACGGCCATGAAGCCGCACAGTCCGAAGAAGGCGGAAGGAGAGGAGGGACAGGCGAACTGATGCACTGATCCTGCCCATGAATCACACCCTCGCAGTCCCAATAAATAAGACACCGAGGGGCGTTGTGTGGGTCAGGGCGGCCGCAGAGGCGCAGCCAGCCAAACAATGATGCCAGAAGACGGGCAGCGCTACCAAGGGGGTTGCAGCGTGTCATTACAAAGGAAAGTCACACCACCGGGACGGTTAACTGGTCACACAGAGGACACATTTCAGACGTGTTTTCAGTTCCACATGTGCGAGGAGAATACGTTTCTGAGCCACCTTGCACACATGCAGCATTACCGCTGTACAAGGTGGCTGGATAACGTAAAAACGCCTGGGGGAGGGGGGACAGGTTCCCTTCAATTTCAGTTCTTGTGTCTGCGTGGCTTTTGCAGGACACGTTGCCGGCTGCACAGCAGGGGAACAGCTGGCGGTGCTGGACCCCACTGACACATTGGCTGGTGTTTTTCTCTGTGCAGCTAGCACATCTGGGCCCCAACTGGCGGTGTGTTAGAGCCCAGGGACAGCAGGAGGAGGAGCAGGAGGAGGAGGAGCAGGGGGAGGGGAGTGTAGGCCGAAGCCTGCACTGGCGGCAGCTTTGGGTCTGTTGTGTCTGCGTGGCTTTTGCAGGACACGTTGCCGGCTACACAGCAGGGGAACAGCTGGCGGTGCTGGACCCCACTGACACATTGGCGAGGTGTTTGGCTCTGTGCAGCCAGCACTTCCGGACAGCAACTAGCGTTGTTGGAGCCCGGGCTCTGCAGGTGGAGCAGAGTGTAGGCCGAAGCCTAATTGAACCGATTTCAAAAGTCACCTTTAACCCCCCCTCAGGGGTTACAAAGTAGAAGAGCCACAGCTTATGCAGCAGCAGTGCTGCGCAAGTCAAAGGTTGCTCTTGTAATTTTTCTCCTTGCACACGCTGAATGGAACACGTATAACATTCAGCCCTTTATACAGTCAAACTGTGTAATGGAGGCGCGAGTTCCCTTTGTAATGAGACGCAGCACAGGTGTCAAGAATCCCACCTTGGTGCTGGGTGCAGCCTCCCGAGCGTTGTTATTTGCTGTACAGGAGTCTGCGCTGTCGTGTTATCCCCTGGCCTAGCGCCGTTAGCGCTGCCCATCTTCTGGCATCATGTAATGTCGGCCGGTGCGGTTCGCGATGACCATGAATCCCAGCCCCGCAGTGTCTTAACATTGTTAAAACACTGCGGGGCTGGGATTCAGGGCCTGGCGCAGCACATATGTTGGCCTCTCACACTCGGGTCCTTACACCCGCTTCAGACTGTGCGGCGTCATCTGATCCCTTATCGCATGCCACGGCCATGAAGCCGCACAGTCCGAAGAAGGCGGAAGGAGAGGAGGGACAGGCGAACTGATGCACTGATCCTGCCCATGAATCACACCCTCGCAGTCCCAATAAATAAGACACCGAGGGGCGTTGTGTGGGTCAGGGCGGCCGCAGAGGCGCAGCCAGCCAAACAATGATGCCAGAAGACGGGCAGCGCTACCAAGGGGGTTGCAGCGTGTCATTACAAAGGAAAGTCACACCACCGGGACGGTTAACTGGTCACACAGAGGACACATTTCAGACGTGTTTTCAGTTCCACATGTGCGAGGAGAATACGTTTCTGAGCCACCTTGCACACATGCAGCATTACCGCTGTACAAGGTGGCTGGATAACGTAAAAACGCCTGGGGGAGGGGGGACAGGTTCCCTTCAATTTCAGTTCTTGTGTCTGCGTGGCTTTTGCAGGACACGTTGCCGGCTGCACAGCAGGGGAACAGCTGGCGGTGCTGGACCCCACTGACACATTGGCTGGTGTTTTTCTCTGTGCAGCTAGCACATCTGGGCCCCAACTGGCGGTGTGTTAGAGCCCAGGGACAGCAGGAGGAGGAGCAGGAGGAGGAGGAGCAGGGGGAGGGGAGTGTAGGCCGAAGCCTGCACTGGCGGCAGCTTTGGGTCTGTTGTGTCTGCGTGGCTTTTGCAGGACACGTTGCCGGCTCCACAGCAGGGGAACAGCTGGCGGTGCTGGACCCCACTGACACATTGGCGAGGTGTTTTTCTCTGTGCAGCTAGCACATCTGGGCCCCAACTGGCGGTGTTAGAGCCCAGGGTCAGCAGGAGGAGCAGGGGGAGCGGAGTGTAGGCCGAAGCCTGCACTGGAGCAAGTTGAAAGGAAACCTTTAACCCCCCCCCCCAGGCGTTTGTAGCTGGAAGAGCCATCGTGTACAGCACTAATGCTGGAAAAGGTAAACTTAGCTCTTTTAATTATGGTCCTTGCAGATGCTGAACCTAACACTTATGAAATGTGTCCCCTCACAGCGTTCAACCGTCCGGTCGGTGGAACTTTCCTTTGTCATGTGACGCAGCACAGCCGTCATTTTTACCCCCTTGTCGCCGTGCGCCGCCTCCTCAGCGTTGTTTGAATCTGTCCCGGAGCCTGCGCTGTTAGGTTACCCCTTGGCCATGCACACATTTTGCGCTGCCCGTCTTCTGACATCATTTGCTGTCAGGCTGGCTGCGCCTGTGCGGGTGCGCTGTCCGAGATTCAGCCTCGCGGTGTCGTCTAATGTAATCCCACCGCGGGCCAGGGATCCGTGTCCATGCGCAGTGCATATCCTCGCCTCTCACTCCCCTCCCTACGGCTTCTAAAGACTGTGCGGTGTCACGGCCGTGGCATGCTATTAGGGACCAGCTGACACCGAACAGTCATTAGAAGCCGTAGGGAGGGGAGTGAGAGGCGAGGATATGCACTGCGCATGGACACGGATCCCAGGCCCGCGGTGGGATTACATTAGACGACACCGCGAGGCTGAATCTCGGACAGCGCACCCGCACAGGCGCAGCCAGCCTGACAGCAAATGATGTCAGAAGACGGGCAGCGCAAAATGTGTGCATGGCCAAGGGGTAACCTAACAGCGCAGGCTCCGGGACAGATTCAAACAACGCTGAGGAGGCGGCGCACGGCGACAAGGGGGTAAAAATGACGGCTGTGCTGCGTCACATGACAAAGGAAAGTTCCACCTACCGGACGGTTGAACGCTGTGAGGGGACACATTTCATAAGTGTTAGGTTCAGCATATGCAAGGAGCACCACGAAAAGAGGCACTTTTTCCCTTTGCATCATTACTGCTGCACAAGGTGGCTCCTTCAGTAACAAACGCATGGGGGGGGGGGGACAGGTTCCCTTAAATTTAACTTGTTGTGCCTGCGTGGTGGTCGCAGTACACGTTGCCGTATACACAGCAGGGGAACAGCTGGCGGTGCTGAACCCCACTAACACATAGGCGAGGTGTTTGGCTCTGTGCGTACAGCACTTCTGGACGGCAACTGGCGGTGTTGGAGCCCAGGGACAGGTGGAGGAGGAGGAGGTTGGAGGAGGTAGGAGGGATTGCCACACACACAGCAGGGGAACAGCTGACGTTACTGAACCCCAATAACAGAGGAGGGACTGTTGACTGTGCGTACAGCACTTCTGGACGGCAACTGGCGGTGTTGGAGCCCAGGGACAGGTGGAGGAGGAGGAGGTTGGAGGAGGTAGGAGGGATTGCCACACACACACAGCAGGGGAACAGCTGACGTTACTGAACCCCAATAACAGAGGAGGGACTGTTGACTGTGCGTACAGCACTTCTGGACGGCAACTGCGGTGTTGGAGCCCAGGACAGGTGGAGGAGGAGGAGGTTGGAGGAGGTTGGAGGAGGTAGGAGGGATTGCCACACACACACAGCAGGGGAACAGCTGACGTTACTGAACCCCAATAACAGAGGAGGGACTGTTGACTGTGCGTACAGCACTTCTGGACGGCAACTGGCGGTGTTGGAGCCCAGGGACAGGTGGAGGAGGAGGAGGTTGGAGGAGGTAGGAGGGATTGCCACACACACACAGCAGGGGAACAGCTGACGTTACTGAACCCCAATAACAGAGGAGGGACTGTTGACTGTGCGTACAGCACTTCTGGACGGCAACTGGCGGTGTTGGAGCCCAGGGACAGGTGGAGGAGGAGGAGGTTGGAGGAGGTAGGAGGGATTGCCACACACACAGCAGGGGAACAGCTGACGTTACTGAACCCCAATAACAGAGGAGGGACTGTTGACTGTGCGTACAGCACTTCTGGACGGCAACTGGCGGTGTTGGAGCCCAGGGACAGGTGGAGGAGGAGGAGGTTGGAGGAGGTTGGAGGAGGTAGGAGGGATTGCCACACACACACAGCAGGGGAACAGCTGACGTTACTGAACCCCAATAACAGAGGAGGGACTGTTGACTGTGCGTACAGCACTTCTGGACGGCAACTGGCGGTGTTGGAGCCCAGGGACAGGTGGAGGAGGAGGAGGTTGGAGGAGGTAGGAGGGATTGCCACACACACAGCAGGGGAACAGCTGACGTTACTGAACCCCAATAACAGAGGAGGGACTGTTGACTGTGCGTACAGCACTTCTGGACGGCAACTGGCGGTGTTGGAGCCCAGGGACAGGTGGAGGAGGAGGAGGTTGGAGGAGGTTGGAGGAGGTAGGAGGGATTGCCACACACACAGCAGGGGAACAGCTGACGTTACTGAACCCCAATAACAGAGGAGGGACTGTTGACTGTGCGTACAGCACTTCTGGACGGCAACTGGCGGTGTTGGAGCCCAGGGACAGGTGGAGGAGGAGGAGGTTGGAGGAGGTAGGAGGGATTGCCACACACACACAGCAGGGGAACAGCTGACGTTACTGAACCCCAATAACAGAGGAGGGACTGTTGACTGTGCGTACAGCACTTCTGGACGGCAACTGGCGGTGTTGGAGCCCAGGGACAGGTGGAGGAGGAGGAGGTTGGAGGAGGTTGAAGGAGGTAGGAGGGATTGCCACACACACAGCAGGGGAACAGCTGACGTTACTGAACCCCAATAACAGAGGAGGGACTGTTGACTGTGCGTACAGCACTTCTGGACGGCAACTGGCGGTGTTGGAGCCCAGGGACAGGTGGAGGAGGAGGAGGTTGGAGGAGGTTGGAGGAGGTAGGAGGGATTGCCACACAGACAGCAGGGGAACAGCTGACGTTACTGAACCCCAATAACAGAGGAGGGACTGTTGACTGTGCGTACAGCACTTCTGGACGGCAACTGGCGGTGTTGGAGCCCAGGGACAGGTGGAGGAGGAGGAGGTTGGAGGAGGTAGGAGGGATTGCCACACACACACAGCAGGGGAACAGCTGACGTTACTGAACCCCAATAACAGAGGAGGGACTGTTGACTGTGCGTACAGCACTTCTGGACGGCAACTGGCGGTGTTGGAGCCCAGGGACAGGTGGAGGAGGTGGAGGTTGGAGGAGGTAGGAGGGATTGCCACACACACAGCAGGGGAACAGCTGACGTTACTGAACCCCAATAACAGAGGAGGGACTGTTGACTGTGCGTACAGCACTTCTGGACGGCAACTGGCGGTGTTGGAGCCCAGGGACAGGTGGAGGAGGAGGAGGTTGGAGGAGGTTGGAGGAGGTAGGAGGGATTGCCACACACACAGCAGGGGAACAGCTGACGTTACTGAACCCCAATAACAGAGGAGGGACTGTTGACTGTGCGTACAGCACTTCTGGACGGCAACTGGCGGTGTTGGAGCCCAGGGACAGGTGGAGGAGGAGGAGGTTGGAGGAGGTAGGAGGGATTGCCACACACACAGCAGGGGAACAGCTGACGTTACTGAACCCCAATAACAGAGGAGCGACTGTTGACTGTGCGTACAGCACTTCTGGACGGCAACTAGCGGTGTTGGAGCCCAGGGGCAGGTGGAAAAGCAGAGGAACACAATGTAGGCCGAAGCCTGAGAAAGTCGAAAGGGAACCTTTAACCCCCCCCCCAAGGCGTTTGTAGCTGAAAGAGCCAGCTTGTGCAGCACAAAAGATGCAAAAGGAAAAGGTGGCTCTTTTCATCATGCTCCTTGCAAACACAGAACTAAACACTTATAAAATGTGTCCCCTGAAGCCGTGAAACCGTCCCGGAGGTGGGACTTTCCTTCGTAATATGACGCAGCACAGCCATCATTACTACCCCCCCGCCGCCGTGCCCCGGCTCCTCAGCGTTGTTTGATTCCGTCCCGGAGCCTGCGCTGTTATGTTATCCCGTGGCCAGGCACACTTAGCGCTGCCCATCTTCTGACATCATTTGGTGTCAGGCTGGCTGCGCCTGTGCGGCCGCGCTGGCCGAGAGCCCGCCTCGCAGTGTCTTCTGATGTAATCCCACTGGGGGCCTGGGATCCATGGCCATGCGCAGTGCATATCCTCGCCTCTCACTCCCCTCCCTACGGCTTCTTTTTCAGACTGTGCGGTGTCACGGCCGTGGCATGCTATTAGGGACCAGCTGACACCGAACAGTCTGAAGAAGCCATAGGGAGATGAGTGAGAGGTGGAGGTTCAGATATGCACTGCGCATGTCCATAGATCCCAGGCCCCCAGTGGGATTAAATCAGAAGACACTGCGAGGCGGGCTCTCGGCCAGCGTGGCCGCACAGGCGCAGCCAGCCTGACACCAAATGATGCCAGAAGATGGGCAGCGCTAAGTGTGCCTGGCCACGGGATAACATAACAGCGCAGGCTCCGGGACGGAATCAAACAACGCTGAGGAGCCGGGGCGCGGCGCCGGGGGGGTAGGAATGACGGCTGTGCTGCGTCCTATTACGAAGGAAAGTCCCACCTCCGGGACGGTTTTACGGTATCAGTGGACACATTTTATAAGTGTTAAGTTTTGCGTGTGCAAGGAGCAAAACCAAAATAGCTACCTTTTTCCTTGTGCAGCATTACTGCTGCACAAGGTGGCTCTTTCAGTAACAAACGCCTTGGGGGGGGGGGGACAGATTCCCTTACATTTCAGTTGTTGTGTCAGCGTGGCGGTCGCATGACACATTGCCGGCTACACAGCTGGGGATCAGCTGACGTTACTGAAACCCAATAACACTGGGTCGTATGTTTTGACTGTGCAGACGGCACGTCTGAGCCTCAACTGGCGGTGTTGGAGCCCAGGAATTTAAGTTCAGGTGGTAGAAAGATGAACACAACAGGAGACCTGGATAACGTATACAGTGACCTAATTATTTAATCAGGAGGAGGAGTGGCAAATTCCTGCGAGATCCAGGCCTTGTTCATTTTCAGAAAAGTAAGCCGGTCAACGTTATCGGAGGATAGTCGCATGCGACGGTCAGTTAGTACACCACCTGCAGCACTAAAGACACGTTCCGATAATACACTGGCCGCAGGGCAAGACAGCACCTCCAATGCATACTGGCTTAGCTCTGGCCATGTATCCAGCTTTGAGACCCAAAACTTGAAAGGGGAAGAGCCGTCTGGGAGTACAGCAAGAGGGCAAGACATGTAGTCTGTCACCATCTGACGGAACCGTTGCCTCCTGCTGACTGGAGCCGTCTGTGATGGTGTAGACTTTTGTGGGGGGCACACAAAACTGTGCCACAGTTGGGCCATACTGGTCTTGCCTTGGGCAGAGGCACTGCTTCTGCTCCCTCTTTGTGCAGAGCCTCCACCACTGCCTGGACGCACTGAGCTGCTTTGGAATGCAGTAGCAGCACTTCTCTCAGTTGGAATGGAGAAGATGATGGAACTGACCAGTGTGTCTTGGTACTCCCGCATTTTTCGCTCCCGGTTCAACGGTGTGATGAGGCTTTCTACGTTGTCCCGGTAGCGAGGATCGAGGAGGGTGAACACCCAATAATCAGACATGTTGAGAATGTGGTCGATGCGGCGGTCGTTTCTCAGGCACTGCAGCATGTAATCCACCATGTGCTGCAGACTGCCAACTGCCCAAGAAACGCTGTCCCCAGCTGGAGGCGTGATCTCTGCCCGCTCGTCATCACCCCACCCTCGCTGTACACACTGAGTACTGGACAATTGTGTAACTCCCTCCTCTGGACGGATGTCTTCCTCCTCCATTGACTCCTCCTCATCCTCCTCACAAACTGTCCCCTGCCTACGCGTTTGTGAGGAACCACGTGGCGCTGACTGTCCAGAAGATGATGGAAGTGGTGAATCCTCATCCTCCACCTCTTCCACAACATCATCCCTTAGCGCTTGCAGTGATTTTTCAAGCAGGCAGATAAGGGGGACAGTCATGCTGACTAGTGCATCATCTGCACTCGCCATCCGCGTGGAATAATCAAAGGGACGCAAAACCTGGCAGACATCCTTCATAGTGGCCCACTCTGTGGTTGTGAAGTCTGTACGGCGCTGACTGCGACTTTTTTGCGCCTGATACAGCTGGTACTCCATTACAGCTTGCTGCTGCTCACACAACCGCTCCAACATATGTAACGTGGAATTCCACCTGGTAGGTAGGTCACATATGATGCGATGTTCCGGCAGGCGGTGTCGGCGCTGCAGAGCCGCAATGCGCGCTTTTGCCGTGCTGGAACGCCGCAAGTGAGCACACTCTAGGCGGACCTTGTGCAGCAGTGCATCAAGATCCGGATAGTCCCTCAAAAAACTCTGCACGACCAAATTGAGCACATGTGCCAGACATGGGATGTGAGTGAGGTTGCCGAGGCCCAGGGCTGCCACCAGATTTCGGCCATTATCACACACTACCATGCCTGGCTGGAGATTCGCTGGCTCAAACCACACATCGCTCTCCTGCTTGATGGCATTCCAGAGCTCCTGCGCTGTGTGGCTACGATTCCCCAAAAAAATTAATTTCAAGACGGCCTGTTGACGTTTGGCCACGGCTGTGCTCATGTCGGTCGTAACAGGTACACGTTCATCACGGGTCCATGTGGAGGTGGACTGTGACGGCTCCTGCAGCGATGATTCTGAGGAACTGGTGTAAGAGGAGGAGTCAATGCGTACAGAATGGATTCCTGCAATCCTTGGAGTGGGCAGGACACGTCCTGCGCCACTCGCACGGTCTGTACCCGGCTCAACTACATTAACCCAATGGGCAGTGAGGGAAAGGTATCGCCCCTGTCCATGTTGACTGGTCCACGCATCGGTGGTGAGGTGGACCTTGCTACTGACGGCGTTCAGTAGCGCGTGTTTTATGTGTCCCTCCACATGCTTGTGCAGGGCAGGGACGGCTTGCCTGCTGAAGTAAAAGCGGCTGGGCACATTGTACTGTGGGACTGCCAATGACATCAAGTCATGGAAGCTGTCAGTCTCCACCAGCCTGAATGACAGCATTTCCAGTGACAGAAGTTTGGCAATGCCTGCAGTCAGAGCCTGTGCTCGTGGGTGGTTTGACGAGAAAGGCCGCCTTTTCTCCCATGCCTGTACTACCGATGGCTGTAGACTGGGCTGGGAGTGTGTGGATGACTGGGAAAGTGGTGCTGCGGGTGGAATGACAGCGGGTCTCTGGACAACAGGGCCAGAGGTTCTTCCACGGCGATCCTGGGAGGAAGCCGAACCAGCTGCGTGTGAGCTAGAGGAAGAGGCAACACGAGCTGAAGAGGTGGTAGCTGCCGCTGTTGGTTGGCCTAGCTCTTCAGTGTGTTTGTCTAACTCCGCCGGGTGCCTGTTGCGCACATGTTTCCACATGTTGGAGGTATTGAGGTTGGCGACTTTTTGACCTCTTTTGATTTTTTGATGACACACCTTGCATCTGACATAGCAAATGTCATCTGCAACTGGGTCAAAAAAGGACCAGGCACTGCAAGTCTTGGGAGCCCCCCTTTTGACTTTTGGAAGAGACATGCTCCTTACGGGTGCCAAAGCGGAGGCTGCAGGATCCGCAGTCTTCCCCCTCCCTCTCCCTCTTTGGGCCGTACGGGGAATCTCTTCCTCAGAGCTGCTCCCACCACCTTCCTGTCCCTGACGCCAAGATGGGTCAAGGACCTCATCATCTACACTACCCTCTGCCCCCAACTGCTCCTCCTGGGTAGTCTCAGCAGCAGAGCACGCACCAGTAAGTGGCACCTGAGTGTCATCATCAGCTGATGCGGCCTGCGAGGTGGTGACCGGAGCCACTGGCCCACCCGCCTCTTCAGAGGAAGACAGAAAAAGCGGTTGGGCATCACTGCACCCTGCCTCTTCTTCCATTTCTCCAATGCTGCTTGGCTGGCCCCCTGTTTCCAAGCCAAGAGATGATTCAGAGAACAGAAGTAGAGACTGCTCCTGTCCTGGGATCTCTGTCTGCCTGGGCAATTTGGCAGGTGGTGAAGAGACAGATGGCTGCTCTCCAGTGCTCTGTGTCTGAGAGGATGTGGCACTAATGGAAGTTGATGCATTAGCTGCCATCCATCCCACAACGGCTTCAATTTGGTCTTCACGCAGCAGCGGTGTACGGCGCTCGGCGACAAAGCTGCGCATGAACGACTGTTCCCTTGTGAAAGTGGGTGCTGATGACTCACCGGTGCCCGCAGCAGGCACAGAATCCCCACGTCCCCTCCCTGCTCCGCGCCCACGCCCACGCCCACGTGCCTTACTCACTGCCTTCTTCATCTTGGTTGACTGATAAAGATAAGCAGAAAAGTACTAACGGCTTTGTGTGCTTATTCCTGAGCAACTCCTCCTAACAGGTATAAGACACCCTAATTTTCTAAAGTGTGGACTAGACTTGAATATGAGCTAATGTGGCCTACACAAATGTAAAGTGGTGTGTAACTGGTGTGTTTGGTGAACTTTATTATTTATTTATTTTTTTGGGGCTGAACTGACAACGGATAGAGCTGCAATCACACGGAGACCGTGCAGACAGCCGTAAACGGCGCTGCAAGGCCCAAAAACCCTCCTCTACTTTATCCTATGTAGTGTTTTTCCACAAATTAGCTGGAGACGGGTGGAAAGACACTAATAGGATTTTTTAAAATAAATTAGCAGCAGACTACACTACTTTGAAAAAAAAGAAAATTGATTTGGCGGTATGACGCAGTGAAAAACCCTGAGCTGCAGACAACCAGGCTATGGCTGCTCACAGACTACAGGGCGAGCTGCAGTCACACGGAGACCGTGCAGACAGCCGTAAACGGCGCTGCAAGGCCCAAAAACCCTCCTCTACTTTATCCTATGTAGTGTTTTTCCACAAATTAGCTGGAGACGGGTGGAAAGACACTAATAGGATTTTTTAAAATAAATTAGCAGCAGACTACACTACTTGAAAAAAAATTAAAATTGATTTGGCGGTATTACGCAGTGAAAAACCCTGAGCTGGAGACAACCAGGCTATAGCTGCTCACAGATTACAGGGCGAGCTGCAGTCACACGGAGACCGTGCAGACAGCCGTAAACGGCGCTGCAAGGCCCAAAAACCCTCCTCTACTTTATCCTATGTAGTGTTTTTCCACAAATTAGCTGGAGACGGGTGGAAAGACACTAATAGGAATTTTTGGAAAAAATGTGCAGCAGCCTGCACTACTTCAAAAAAAAAAAAAAAAAGGACAGTATGAGGCAATGAACCACCCTCCCTGAACTGAATACAACCAGCTATGGATGGCCTATGTGGCTGCACTCAGACTAGAGAGTGGGCTGCACTCACACACACACACACAGAGAGACCTTGCAGATCGCTGTGAAAACAGCGCTACAAGGCAAAAGGAAGGTGAATAGTAGGTGAACACAGCGGTTGCTAAATTAGCCTTTGGAAAGCACAAAGAAGCAAATCGCTATCTCTAAACTGTCCCTCAGTCAGCAAACAGCGTCCTGTCACTAACTGAATTCACAGCAGAGTGATCGCAAAATGGCGCCAGCGACTTTTAAACTGCATCATGACATCATTTCAGCAGCCAATCACAGCCATGCCAGTAGTTTCATGCCCTCCATGCTGAACAGGATGTGCCCACACTTGAAATCATTCTCATTGGCTGAATTTCTGCATTTTGAATCTGGGAACTTCCGATTCCGGTATCCGATACGCGGCAAGTATCGGAATCCCGGTATCGGAATTCCGATACCGCTAGTATCGGCCGATACCCGATACTTGCGGTATCGGAATGCTCAACACTAATCCTGAGTTATTTACTCAGATTGTTGGGGCAAAATGTTTCTCTAAGCTGGACCTCAGGGGAGCCTATATTCTGATTAGGATCAAGGAGAGGAATGAGTGGAAGACAGCCTTTAACATTCCTGAAGGACATTATGAAAACCTTGTCATGTCCTTTGGCGGCGCTGCCATTTTCCAACATTTTGTTAACAACATTTTTTGTCACCTTGGGGGTACATTTCTAGTGGTTTATCTTGCCAATATTTTAATATCATCACCTGATCTCAAGTCACATCTGGTACATGTCCGGTAGGTGTTACAGGTTTTGCGAGATAATAAACTATAGTGTCTGCAGCAGGTTTCTGGATTGTCACTAATGAGGTCTGTTCAATTCTGTAATAAATAAACGGGTTACTGTGGATATCATCCGCGCTGCTGAATTATTATAGGTCCAGATATATTTCACATAAAGAAAGGTGGTTTATTCACCGAGCTTCAAAGTCTTGGTCACCTCTTCATCAGGAAATATCATACGAATACAGAGTTAGAAAAAAGTTGCTGTCTTAAATATGTAAAATTCCAAATACCGGCGCCAATGGAATCACCTGACAAACTGACAATGACAGAGCTAACAGATTCAACACATGACATATTCATTAATTGATGCATATTTGAATAAAGACCATGAAGAAGTCATCAATTAATGAATATGTCATGTGTTGTATTTGTGAACTCTGACATTGTCAGTTTGTCAGGTGATTCCATTGACGCCGATGTTTGAAATTCTACATATTTAAGACAGTAACTTTATTCTGATTCTGTATTCTTGTGGTATTTCCTGATGAAGAAGTCACCAAGACTTTGAAACGCGTTGAATAAGCCACCTTTCTTTATGTGAAATACGTCTGGACCTATTATTCAGCAGCGCCGATGATATCCACATTAACCCGTTTATTTATCTACAACATGGTCACTTGCTGACCCGTGTGTTAGGTGTCGGGTTCCCGCCGCTGCACAGGGGGAATCTCGAACCATGTCTACTGCAGTCTCCCATTCTCCTCCAGCCGCAGTTGAGCCTGCTCAGCAGAAACGTAGATCCCAGCGTATGGCTCAAGCTGAAACTGTGCGCTTGGTTACTGCTGCCTTTTCAGGCTCTACCTTTCTAGCCAGCACTGATCAGCAGCGAGCAGGCATTTCTGGGACTAAGACCAGCTTTTCCCATACTGAGCATGCCCACGGGATGACCTACCTTTGGAGGTCGGAAGGTCACATGCTCAGGTCCTGTTATGGCTCCTATTGGACCATCTGGAAGGTCCTGGAGCGCTACTTCTATAAAAGGTTCACATGGCCACTTGCAAATGCGCTAGTATAAACTTGATAACGTGTGTGTGTGTGTGATAACGTGCTCAAGTGAACCAGTGCTCAAGATTAAAAAACAGAACAGTCTTACCAGTCTAGGCGGACGTATAAAGATAATGCCTCCCAATATCCAAGAGTTGAGAGTGGTAGTTCCAGAGCATGTGTAGTGTAGATGGATGTATGTCGATGGATGAAAGCTCCTTAATCATTCCCATTCCTTGTGTTGATGACTGCTCGCGAATGGTGGAAGCTACCTAGCACCCGACAGTGCAACCTGCACACTTGACACACGTTTCAGCATCTAATCGCAGTGCCCGCTTGTACGGCACCGTGCACAATCAGGGCACTTTCCTGACAGCCGTTCAGTGTAGGGTGGGAACTCCCGCTTGGACTCAGCATCTGACTCAGGGCGTCCTCAGGCGCAGGCTCAAAAGCCATTGAGGGTCAGAGCGAGTCCAATCATCAGTTTAGTGGGGGTGATTCATAGGGATCCCACTAGTGTCTTTCAGCTGCACCCTGTGTCTGCTAACAGGGCGCAGCATATTTATGGCGACTCTGTGAAGCAAGAGAGTTTGCTTGTGTTCACACTGGATGAGGTCTAACCCACGTGTGAGCAAGCGTCCATCCGCCATTACTGAGCAGCAGCTGTCATCTCTGCACGGTGGACCCCGAACTGCGAACGCATCTCATATTCTATAATACTATTATTTGGTGCGTTCCGCCAGTCCTAACACCGTGGATCTATCACAGCTGATAACTTTATATGCTTTATCAAAAGCTTCATCTGGTGAGTAGAATTTGATTATACCAATTCACTTTGTGTTGGATTAGACCCTATTTGAAATAGCTATGACGTGCAGTAAGTCACGCCGTATCTATACCCTCAGGGCTTGACAATTCAAAGATAGCTAAAGAGAATAGCCACTATATAAAACATAACTTTTAATATAATCAATTTAAAAATCTTGGATCCCAACAAAAACACATACATAAACCAAAGAAAACGTGCTCAAGTGAACCAGTGCTCAAGATAAAAAAACAGAACAGTCTTACCAGTCTAGGCGGACGTATAAAGATAATGCCTCCCAATATCCAAGAGTTGAGAGTGGTGGTTCCAGAGCATGTGTAGTGTAGATGGATGTATGTCGATGGATGAAAGCTCCTTCATCATTCCCATTCCTTGTGTTGATGACTGCTCGCGAATGGTGGAAGCTACCTAGCACCCGACAGTGCAACCTGCACACTTGACACACGTTTCAGCATCTAATCGCAGTGCCCGCTTGTACGGCACCGTGCACAATCAGGGCACTTTCCTGACAGCCGTTCAGTGTAGGGTGGGAACTCCCGCTTGGACTCAGCATCTGACTCAGGGCGTCCTCAGGCGCAGGCTCAAAAGCCATTGAGGGTCAGAGCGAGTCCAATCACCAGTTTAGTGGGGGTGATTCATAGGGATCCCACTAGTGTCTTTCAGCTGCACCCTGTGTCTGCTAACAGGGCGCAGCATATTTATGGCGACTCTGTGAAGCAAGAGAGTTTGCTTGTGTTCTCACTGGATGAGGTCTAACCCACGTGTGAGCAAGCGTCCATCCGCCATTACTGAGCAGCAGCTTTCATCTCTGCACGGTGGACCCCGAACTGCGAACGCATCTCATATTCTATAATACTATTATTAGGTGCGTTCCGCCAGTCCTAACACCGTGGATCTATCACAGCTGATAACTTTATATGCTTTATCAAAAGCTTCATCTGGTGAGTAGAATTTGATTATACCAATTCACTTTGTGTTGGATTAGAACCTATTTGAAATAGCTATGACGTGCAGTAAGTAGTGTTGAGCGATACCGTCCGATACTTGAAAGTATCGGTATCGGAAAGTATCGGCCGATACCGGCAAAGTATCGGATCTAATCCGATACCGATACCCAATACCAATACAAGTCAATGGGACTCATGTATCGGACGGTATTCCTGATGGTTCCCAGGGTCTGAAGGAGAAGAAACTCTCCTTCAGGCCCTGGGAACCATATTAATGTGTAAAATAAAGAATTAAAATAAAAAATATTGCTATACTCACCTCTCCGACGCAGCCTGGACCTCACCGAGGGAACCGGCAGCGTTCTTTGCTTAAAATGCGCGCTTTTCCTTCCTTCCGTGACGTCACGGCTTCTGATTGGTCGCGTGCCGCCCATGTGGCCGCGACGCGACCAATCACAGCAAGCCGTGACGTAATTTTCAGGTCCTTCTAGGCATTCAGTATTTTAAAATTACGTTCCGGCTTTGTGATTGGTCGCGTCGCGGTCACATGGGCGACGCGACCAATCACAAGCCGTGATGTCACGGGAGGCAGGAGACGCGCGCATTTTTAAAATTACGTCACGGCTTGTGATTGGTTGCGTGCCGCCCATGTGACCGCGACGCGACCAATCACAGCAAGCCGTGACGTAATTTCAGGTCCTGATGCCTATTTCTGCATTCAGGACCTGAAATTACGTCACGGCTTGCTGTGATTGGTCGCGTCGCGGTCACATGGGCGGCATGCAACCAATCACAAGCCGCGACGTAATTTTAAAAATGCGCGCGTTTCCTGCCTCCCGTGACGTCACGGCTTGTGATTGGTCGCGTCGCCCATGTGACCGCGACACGACCAATCACAAAGCCGGAACGTAATTTTAAAATACTGAATGCCTAGAAGGACCTGAAAATTACGTCACGGCTTGCTGTGATTGGTCGCGTCGCGGCCACATGGGCGGCACACGACCAATCAGAAGCCGTGACGTCACGGAAGGAAGGAAAATCACGCATTTTAAGCAAAGAACGCTGCCGGTTCCCTCGGTGAGGTCCAGGCTGCGTCGGAGAGGTGAGTATAGCAATATTTTTTATTTTAATTCTTTATTTTACACATTAATGTTGTATTTTACACATTAATGTTGTTTCGATACCGATACCCGATACCACAAAAGTATCGGATCTCGGTATCGGAATTCCGATACAGCAAATATCGGCCGATACCCGATACTTGCGGTATCGGAATGCTCAACACTAGCAGTAAGTCATGCCGTATCTATGCCCTCAGGGCTTGACAATTCAAAGATAGCTAAGGAGAATAGCCACTATATAAAACATAACTTTTAATATAATCAAGTTAAAAATCTTGGATCCCAACAAAAACACATACATAAACCAAAGAAAACGTGCTCAAGTGAACCAGTGCTCAAGATTAAAAAACAGAACAGTCTTACCAGTCTAGGCGGACGTATAAAGATAATGCCTCCCAATATCCAAGAGTTGAGAGTGGTGCAGGGGTGAACCTAGCCTTTCTGCTGCCTGAGGCGAACTGCAAAACGGCGCCCCCCCCACGTAGTAAAATCAGTACAAATAAATCTGGTTAAGGCTATGTGCACACGTTGCGGATTAGGCTTAGGAATTTCTGGTGCGGATTCTGCCTCTCCTGGCAGAAAACGCACCTGCGGATTTGTCGCATTTTTTGTGAGGTTCCGCAGCATTTTTTGTGTGTTTTTGCTGTGGTTTTCTTGCGGATTTGCTGCGTTTTTTACCCCTGCTGTTTTCTATAATGGAATGGGTACAAAAACACTGCAGATTCACAAAAAAGAAGTGACATGCTACTTCTTTTAAACCGCAGCGTTTCCGCAGCGGATTTGCATTTTTTTTTTCTCATTGATTTACATTGTACTGTAAATCACTTGCGGATCTGCAGCGTTTCTGCACTGCAAAAAACGCTGCGGATCCACAGAGAATCCGCAACGTGTGCACATACCCTTACTCTTTACTCGCCTAACCTGACGCACATGTAAAATATATTCCTATTTAAAAGTGTAGAGCCGGTAGATGATTGCCGGAAATGTAGCAGAGCCGGTAGATGATCACCGGAGATAACTCTCCAGCGATCACCTACACTGCAGCATTCTAACAATCAGCTGATCAGCTGTTTGTGAGAACCAGACTAGTGACTGGAAATAAGTCCTGGTCATGTGCACGGCAATTCTCACAATAAGTTATCGCGAGATCTGCAGTGGACGAGGGACTTCCTGCGGCGGGACAGGTGAGCCGGCAGACATGCGTGGTAAGCTGCATTTACACAGTTACTACGCATGTGACTAATCATTAGATGTGATTTTATCGCATCTAATGATAGTCTATGGTACATTTACGGCTCGGCGACGGAGCGTCGCCGCATTTTAAACAGACATGCTGCATTCTGAAAAGATGTGCCGCATGTCAGTTTACGTGGGTCTGCCGCCTGCGTGTTTTACCGCACAGTGGAGACGGGATTTCATGAAATCCCCTCCACTATGCTGTAACATCTGGACGCTGCGTGTTTGACGCTGCGGCTCTAACGCAGCGTCAAACGCAGCGTTTCCTGAATGTGGAAACAAACCCTAATGCTTGCAGTCTGTGGGCACTTAAGGGTTAACAATAGGAAGCATTTACTTTCTTTTCCCATCCACCCTGTCCTGTGCATGTGCTTGGCTGCAGACTGCACCACTTCTCCAGTGCTCACAAACAGTTAACAGTCCACAGCTACTTCTCTCCTCCCCACATAAGTCACATCACAGTCTGATAAGCTGCAGCCAGCACCAGCCAAGAAAGCAAAAATAAAAACTCGGCTCACTCACGCTGCCGAGCAGCAGGGAGCCGGCTCTTTATCAGCTCGTTCACAAAGGAGTCAACGACACTCACTAGCATGTGGGGGTGGCGAATTATGTTTTTTACAGTTACTGCACAGCAGCCAGCAGGTCAGGACACAGGAACAGGGCACCGCTTCTGACTGCACCTCAGCACGGCCGGGTGGTAACAGTGAGTCACCTCACCTGCCGCTGGGCACGCCGCACGCACTGTCAGCAAGTGATTGCAGGGAGAGTCGGCACCACGTGGGCTAACTTCTGACTGCCGCTCTGCCGCCCCCTGTCTTTAGGAATACTCTGCCGCTTGAAGCAAAGTATTCAACTCGCCTCATGATAGCAGCGTTAGTGGAGTGGTGGTTCCAGAGCATGTGTAGTGTAGATGGATGTATGTCGATGGATGAAAGCTCCTTAATCATTCCCATTCCTTGTGTTGATGACTGCTCGCGAATGGCGGAAGCTACCTAGCACCCGACAGTGCAACCTGCACACTTGATACACGTTTCAGCATCTAATCGCAGTGCCCGCTTGTACGGCACCGTGCACAATCAGGGCACTTTCCTGACAGCCGTTCAGTGTAGGGTGGGAACTCCCGCTTGGACTCAGCATCTGACTCAGGGCGTCCTCAGGCGCAGGCTCAAAAGCCATTGAGGGTCAGAGCGAGTCCAATCATCAGTTTAGTGGGGGTGATTCATAGGGATCCCACTAGTGTCTTTCAGCTGCACCCTGTGTCTGCTAACAGGGCGCAGCATATTTATGGCGACTCTGTGAAGCAAGAGAGTTTGCTTGTGTTCACACTGGATGAGGTCTAACCCACGTGTGAGCAAGCGTCCATCCGCCATTACTGAGCAGCAGCTGTCATCTCTGCACGGTGGACCCCGAACTGCGAACGCATCTCATATTCTATAATACTATTATTTGGTGCGTTCCGCCAGTCCTAACACCGTGGATCTATCACAGCTGATAACTTTATATGCTTTATCAAAAGCTTCATCTGGTGAGTAGAATTTGATTATACCAATTCACTTTGTGTTGGATTAGACCCTATTTGAAATAGCTATGACGTGCAGTAAGTCACGCCGTATCTATACCCTCAGGGCTTGACAATTCAAAGATAGCTAAGGAGAATAGCCACTATATAAAACATAGCTTTTAATATAATCAAGTTAAAAATCTTGGATCCCAACAAAAACACATACATAAACCAAAGAAAACGTGCTCAAGTGAACCAGTGCTCAAGTTAAAAAACAGAACAGTCTTACCAGTCTAGGCGGACGTATAAAGATAATGCCTCCCAATATCCAAGAGTTGAGAGTGGTGGTTCCAGAGCATGGGGCAAAGGGTGGGGGTAGGAACAATTCCACTGTCTTCCCTGTAGCACCCCTGTAAAGCTCCTTTCCTGACAAGGACAGATCCCAAGTGAGCCCTACTATGGACACCCACCATCGAATATGTAAACACAAAAATGTCTCTTATCTCCCAAAGCGTTTCAACTCCCGTGCAGGAGAATCATCAGGGGAGTTTTGAAGTGAATATGTGCCAATGGGCTCAGTCGCTAATCCAGCAGTAAGTCCTCCAGGACTTACCATAAGCTGCAGACACAGCTAGCCTTTGCTGATTATTTAGGGTGCCCAGCCACTGCGGGACCTAATCTGAACGGACTTACATGAACCTTACTGCTGGATTAGCGACTGAGCCCATTGGCACATATTCACTTCAAAACTCCCCTGATGATTCTCCTGCACGGGAGTTGAAACGCGTTGGGAGATAAGAGACATTTTTGGGTTCACATATTGGATGGTGGGTGTCCATTGTAGGGCTCACTTGGGGCCTGTCCTTGTCAGGAAAGGAGCTTTACAGGGGTGCTACAGGGAAGATTGTGGAAGTGTTCCTAGCCCCACCCTTTGCCCCATGCTCTGGAACCACCACTCTCAACTCTTGGATATTGGGAGGCATTATCTTTATACGTCCGTCTAGACTGGTAAGACTGTTCCATTTTTTTATCTTGAGCACTGGTTCACTTGAGCACGATTTCTTTGGTTTATGTATGTGTTTTTGTTGGGATCCAAGATTTTTAACTTGATTATATTAAAAGTTATGTTTTATATAGTGGCTATTCTCCTTAGCTATCTTTGAATTAGACCCTATTAGGGCTGATCTCTCCAGCAGCATTCCTTCAATTCTGGAATTGGATCTGCCAGAAAATCTGAAAGCGTAGCAATGCTTTTTGGAGTTTGCTAACTACTATCGTAAGTTTATCAAAAACCCCTCACTGACATGGTAAAGAAAGGTACGGACTTCTCGAGGTGGTCCGACTGCACTCTTCAGGCATTTTCTTCTTTGAAAAAATGCTTTTCCACTGTTCCTGAACTCCTTCAAACCAATGTTTCCTGTTATGATCTGGTGGCCTAAGAGCAGCATGAGACGTACTCTGGAGAACGTGGTACCTGTACTGACCGCAGACCCTGAACTTAACACAACAACTAGAAGTAGCCGTGGGATGTACCTGACACTCCCTAGACACCTCGACACAGCCGGAGGACTAATTACCCCTAGAGATAGAAAAGGGAAAACTATCTTGCCTCAGTGAAAATCCCAAAAGATAGGCAGCCCCCCACAAATATTGACTGTGAGAGGAGAGGGAAAAAACATACACAGACGGAAATGAGAATTTAGCAAAGGAGGCCACTTCTAGCTAAACAGAAAGGATAGGACAGAGAACTATGCGGTCAGTATTAAAATACTAGAAAATATCCACCACAGAAAATACAAAATCTCCACAGCTAACTAAAGATATGGAGGGTATATCTGCATCTCCAGAGATACCAGCTTGGCTAAACAAATCCTTATACAGACCAAGCTGGACAAGACAAAAACATGGAAAAGAACTGAACAATAAGTCCAAAGCATGTGGACAGCAAAATCAAGGCCAGAACTTAGCTTTGTTGAAATGAACTGCAAAGCAGAAGAGACCAGGCAGGCATGTGAATCCTCCAGGAACAATGGACAACTGGCACTGACTAAAGGGTGAAGCAAGATTAAATAGCCCAGTCAAAATTACAAGAAGTGAACACACCTGATAACTGCTGTGATTCAGAGACAGCAGCGCTACCACTTACAACCACCGGAGGGAACCCAAAAGCAGAATTCACAACAGTACCCCCCCTTGAGGAGGGGGTCACCAAACCCTCACCAGAGCCCCCAAGGCCGATCCGGACGAGCCAAATGAAAGGCACGAACCAAATCATCAGCATGAACATCGGAGGCAACAACCCAAGAATTATCCTCCTGGCCATAACCCTTCCATTTGACAAGATACTGAAGCTTCCACCTCGAAAAACGAGAATCCAAAATCTTCTCAACCACGTACTCCAACTCCCCATCAATCAACACCGGGGCAGGAGGATCAACAGAGGGAACAACGGGCACCACATATTTCCGCAACAAAGATCTATGAAAAACATTATGAATGGAAAAAGAGGCTGGAAGGGCCAAACGAAAAGACACTGGATTGATAATCTCAGAAATCCTATAAGGGCCAATAAACCGAGGTTTAAACTTAGGGGAGGAAACCTTCATAGGGACATGACGGGAAGACAACCAGACCAAATCCCCAACCTGAAGCCGGGAACCAACACACCGACGACGGTTAGCAAAACGTTGAGCCCCCTGCTGAGACAACACCAAATTGTCAACAACATGAGCCCAAATTTGCTGCAACCTGTCCACCACAGAGTCCACCCCAGCT
Source organism: Ranitomeya variabilis (assembly GCF_051348905.1). Classification (NCBI taxonomy): domain Eukaryota; kingdom Metazoa; phylum Chordata; class Amphibia; order Anura; family Dendrobatidae; genus Ranitomeya; species Ranitomeya variabilis. The sequence goes on from NC_135233.1 coordinate 106,125,974, forward strand.
CAACCTGCCCCAAAGAAAAACGAGGATGAAAACCAGAGTTACAAAAAAAGGGTGAAACCAATGTAGCAGAACTAGCCCGATTATTAAGGGCAAACTCGGCCAATGGCAAGAAAGCCACCCAATCATCCTGATCAGCAGACACAAAGCATCTCAGATAAGTCTCCAAAGTCTGATTAGTTTGCTTGGTTTGGCCATTTGTCTGAGGATGAATTGCGGAAGAAAAAGACAAATCAATGCCCAGCTTAGTACAAAAGGCACGCCAAAACCTAGAGACAAACTGGGAACCTCTGTCGGACACAATATTCTCCGGAATACCATGTAACCGAACCACATGCTGAAAAAACAAAGGAACCAAATCAGAAGAGGAAGGCAACTTAGGCAAAGGCACCAAATGAACCATCTTAGAAAACCGGTCACAAACCACCCAGATAACTGACATCCTCTGGGAAACCGGAAGATCCGAAATAAAATCCATAGAAATATGCGTCCAAGGCCTCTCAGGGACCGGCAAAGGCAAAAGCAACCCACTAGCGTGGGAACAACAAGGCTTGGCCCGCGCACAAGTCACACAGGACTGCACAAAAGAACGCACATCCCGTGACAAAGAAGGCCACCAAAAGGACATACCAACCAAATCTCTGGTACCAAAAATCCCAGGATGACCAGCTAACACAGAACAATGAACCTCCGAAATCACTTTACTAGTCCATCTGTCGGGAACAAACAATTTCCCCACTGGACAGCGGTCAGGTTTATCAGCCTGAAATTCCTGAAGAACCCGTCGTAAATCAGGGGAGATGGCAGAAAGAATCACCCCTTCCTTCAGAATACCGACCGGTTCAAGGACCCCAGGAGAATCAGGCAAAAAGCTCCTAGAGAGGGCATCAGCCTTAACATTCTTAGAACCCGGAAGATATGAGACCACAAAATCAAAACGAGAGAAAAACAGGGACCATCGGGCCTGTCTAGGATTCAGCCGTTTGGCAGACTCGAGATAAATCAGATTCTTATGATCGGTCAAGACCACAATACGGTGCTTGGCCCCCTCAAGCCAATGTCGCCACTCCTCAAATGCCCACTTCATAGCCAACAACTCACGATTGCCGACATCATAATTGCGTTCCGCAGGCGAAAACTTTCGAGAAAAGAAGGCACACGGTTTCATCAAGGAACCATCAGAATTCCTCTGAGACAAAACGGCCCCTTCCCCAATCTCAGAAGCGTCAACCTCAACCTGAAAAGGAAGAGAAACATCCGGCTGACGCAACACAGGGGCAGAAGTAAATCGGCATTTAAGCTCCTGAAAGGCAGAAACAGCCGCAGAGGACCAATTCATCACATCAGCGCCTTTCTTCGTCAAATCGGTCAGGGGTTTAACCACACTGGAGAAGTTGGCAATGAAACGGCGATAAAAATTAGCAAAGCCCAAAAATTTCTGAAGGCTCTTCACGGATGTGGGCTGGATCCAATCATGAATGGCCTGAACCTTAACCGGATCCATTTCTATAGATGAGGGAGAAAAAATGAAGCCCAAAAAAAGAAATCTTCTGTACTCCAAAGAGGCACTTAGACCCCTTCACAAACAAGGCATTATCACGAAGGATCTGAAATACCATCCTGACTTGTTTCACATGAGACTCCCAATCATCTGAAAAAATCAAAATATCATCCAGATATACAATCATGAATTTATCAAGATAATTCCGAAAAATATCATGCATGAAGGACTGAAACACAGATGGAGCATTAGAGAGTCCGAATGGCATCACAAGGTATTCAAAATGGCCTTCGGGCGTATTAAACGCAGTTTTCCATTCATCACCCTGCTTAATACGAACAAGATTATATGCCCCTCGAAGGTCAATCTTAGTAAACCAACTAGCCCCCTTAATCCTAGCAAACAGATCAGAAAGCAAAGGCAAAGGGTATTGGAATTTGACCGTGATCTTATTCAAGAGGCGATAATCAATACAGGGTCTCAAGGAGCCATCTTTCTTGGCAACAAAAAAAAACCTGCTCCCAATGGTGAAGAAGATGGCCGAATATGCCCCTTCTCCAAGGACTCCTTAACATAGCTCCGCATGGCGGTATGTTCTGGCACAGACAGGTTGACAAGTCAGCCCTTAGGGAACTTAGAGCCTGGAATCAAGTCAATAGCACAATCACAGTCCCTATGCGGTGGAAGGGAACTGGACTTGGGCTCACTGAATACATCCTGGAAATCTGACAAAAACTCAGGAATTTCAGAAGAGTGGGAGGAGGCAATTGACATCAGAGGAACGTCACCATGAACCCCCTGACAACCCCAACTAGTCACAGACATAGATTTCCAATCTAATACTGGATTATGCACCTGTAACCATGGGAAACCCAGCACAATAACATCATGCAAATTATGCAACACCAGAAAACGACAATCTTCCTGATGGGCTGGCGCCATGCACATGGTCAACTGTGTCCAAAACTGAGGTTTATTTTTAGCCAACGGTGTAGCATCAATGCCCCTTAAAGGAATAGGACTCTGCAAAGGCTGCAAGGGGAAACCACAACGTCTGGCAAATTCTAAGTCCATTAAATTTAGAGCGGCGCCTGAATCCACAAATGCCATGACAGAAAATGAAGATAATGAGCAGATCAGGGTCACAGATAACAGAAATTTAGGCTGTACAGTACTGATGGTAACAGAGCTAGCGATTCTCTTGGTACGCTTAGGGCAATCAGAGATAACATGAGCAGAATCGCTGCAGTAAAAACACAACTTTTCTGACGTCTGAATCCTTGTCGTTCAGCTGTAGACACAATCCTATCATACTGCATAGGCTCAGGACTCCGCTCGGAAGACAAAGCCATAGTGTGCACAACTCTGCGCTCGCGCAAGCGCCGATCAATCTGAATGGCCAGAGACATAGAATCACTCAGACCAGCAGGCGTGGGGAACCCCACCATAACATCTTTAACGGATTCAGAAAGACCCTTTCTGAAGATTGCCACTAAAGCATCCTCATTCCATTTAGTTAGTACAGACCATTTTCTAAACTTCTGGCAATATGATTCTGCCGCTTCTTGACCCTGAGACAGGGCCAACAAGGTCTTCTCAGCATGATCCACTGAATTAGGTTCGTCATACAATAACCCAAGCGCCTGAAAAAAGGTGTCTACATTAAGCAACGCCGGATTCCCAGGTTCCAGGGCAAATGCCCAATCCTGGGGGGTCACCACGCAGCAGAGATATAACAATTCTAACCTGCTGGATGGGATCACCAGAGGAACGGGGTTTCAGAGCAAAAAACAGTTTACAGTTATTTTTAAAGCTCAGGAATTTGGACCTATCCCCAAAAAACAAATCAGGAGTTGGAATTCTAGGCTCACGAGAAGTCAATCCCTGTACATCCATATCAGCGCTGAACTCCTGAGGCACCCAGAGGTAAAGAGGGAAGGGGAAAAAAAAGCACAACAGACTACAGAAAAAAAAATGGTTCAGCACTTTCCTTCCCTTCTTCTGAGATGTGATTAACTCATTGTGGGCCAGTTATACTATTATGATCTGGTGGCCTAAGAGCAGCATGAGACGTACTCTGGAGAAGGTGGTACCTGTACTGACCGCAGACCCTGAACTTAACACAACAACTAGAAGTAGCCGTGGGATGTACCTGACACTCCCTAGACAACTCGACACAGCCGGAGGACTAATTACCCCTAGAGATAGAAAAGGGAAAACTATCTTGCCTCAGCGAAAATCCCAAAAGATAGGCAGCCCCCCACAAATATTGACTGTGAGAGGAAAGGGAAAAAACATACACAGACGGAAATGAGAATTTAGCAAAGGAGGCCACTTCTAGCCAAACAGAAAGGATAGGACAGAGTACTATGCGGTCAGTATTAAAATACTAGAAAATATCCACCACAGAAAATACAAAATCTCCACAGCTAACTAAAGATATGGAGGGTATATCTGCATCTCCAGAGATACCAGCTTGGCTAAACAAATCCTTATACAGACCAAGCTGGACAAGACAAAAACATGGAAAAGAACTGAACAATAAGTCCAAAGCATGTGGACAGCAAAATCAAGGCCAGAACTTAGCTTTGTTGAAATGAACTGCAAAGCAGAAGAGACCAGGCAGGCATGTGAATCCTCCAGGAACAATGGACAACTGGCACTGACTAAAGGGTGAAGCAAGATTAAATAGCCCAGTCAAAATTACAAGAAGTGAACACACCTGATAACTGCTGTGATTCAGAGACAGCAGCGCTACCACTTACAACCACCGGAGGGAACCCAAAACAGAATTCACAACAGTTTCCTAACGATTTATTGTTGAGGTTGATGCATCAGAGGTGGGGGTCGGGGCTTTGTTGTCTCATGGGTCAATCTCATGGTAAGTGGCACCCATGTGCCTTCTTTTCGAAAAATATAACCTTGGCTGATAGGAACTATGATGTAGACAATAGAGAACTTTTTGCCATGTAGTTGACTTTTAGGGAGTGGCATCACTTTTTGGTGGGGACAGACCACCCTGTCACTGTCATTAATGCAGTGTTATATTAACAACAACTACTTAATGAGAGCCTGAAGATTGAAGCTCAGTCAAGTAAACCTGGAGAACACCTTGTAGTGGCAGACACCGTTAGTAGGCCCCAACCAAAATAGTAGGCCAGCAGCAGTGTTATATAAACAAAAACTTAATGAGAGCCTGAAGATTGAAGATCAGCTCTGTTCAGTGGAGAACACCAAGGAGCGGCAGACACCGTTAGTAGGCCCCAACCACACTAGTAGGCCAACTGCAGTGTTATATTAACAACAACTACTTAATGAGAGCCTGAAGATTGAAGCTCAGGCAAGTAAGCCTGGAGAACACCTTGTAGTGGCAGACACCGTTAGTAGGCCCCAACCAAAATAGTAGGCCAACTGCAGTGTTATATAAACAACAACTTAATGAGAGCCTGAAGATTGAAGATCAGCTCTGTTCAGTGGAGAACACCAAGGAGCGGCAGACACCGTTAGTAGGCCCCAACCACAATAGTAGGCCAACTGCAGTGTTAGATAAACCACAACTTAATGAGAGCCTGAAGATTGAAGCTCAGCTCTGTTCAGTGGAGAACACCAAGGAAGCGGCAGACACCGTTAGTAGGCCCCAACCACACTAGTAGGCCAACAGCAGTGTTATATTAACAACAACTACTTAATGAGAGCCTGAAGATTGAAGCTCAGGCAAGTAAACCTGGAGAACACCTTGTAGTGGCAGACACCATTAGTAGGCCCCAACCAAAATAGTAGGCCAACTGCAGTGTTATATAAACAACAACTTAATGAGAGCCTGAAGATTGAAGATCAGCTCTGTTCAGTGGAGAACACCAAGGAGCGGCAGACACCGTTAGTAGGCCCCAACCACACTAGTAGGCCAACTGCAGTGTTATATTAACAACAACTACTTAATGAGAACCTGAAGATTTAAGCTCAAGAAAACCAAACAGGAGAAAACCCAGGAGCGGCAGACACCGTTAGTAGGGCCCAACCAGACACATAGGCCAAATGCAGTTTAATATCTGATAACATAGGCCGAAAGCCTGAAGATTGAAGCTCAGCTTTATTCAGTGGAGGACAACTGTAATGGGAGACAGACACAATAAGTAGGCCTAAATAAGTAATTAGGCAAAATGCAGTTCAAAATTGGTAAGTGGAGTACACAGGCGGCATAGCGTGGTTCAGCGGAGGAGGGCATGTGTAATTAGTGGCTCTGACACACTAAGTAGGCCTAAAATAAAAAGGAAGGCTATATTCAGTTCAAAATTGTTGTGAGAGTCTGACACAGTTACAGTACTAGGCCCAAATAAGTAAGTTGGCTAAATGCTGTTCTAAATTGGTAAGAGGTGTACACAGGCCACCTAGCTTTTTACAGCGGGGGACAGTTGTAAGTGTAATGTGTGGTGCAGACAGACAGACAGATGCCTACAATAAAAAAAGGTGGCTAAATGCTGTTCAAAACTGCTAGCAGGACTAACCAGGCGGCCTAGCTTGTTTCAGCGTGGGAGGACAACTGTTAGGAGAGGCTTGCACAGTTACTAGGCACAAATAAGTAAGTATGCTAAATGCAGTTCAAAATTGGCAACAGGAGTACACAGGCGGCATAGCTTTGTTCAGTGGAGGACAACTGTAAGGAGTGGACTGGCTGAGACAGACAGGTAGTAGTAGGCCAACAATAGAAAATAGGCTCTATACAGTTTAAATTTGGCTACAGGGGTACACAGGCATCATTGGCGTGGTCAGCGGAGGACGATTGCAAGGAGGGACCGCAGACAGACTACCTAGGCCTAAAATAAAAAAGGAGGCTCTATGCAGTTTAAATTAGGCTACAGGGGTACACAGGCAGCATTGGTGTGGTCAGCGGAGGACGATTGCAAGGAGGGACCGCAGACAGACTACCTAGGCCTAAAATAAAAAAGGAGGCTCTATGCAGTTTAAATTAGGCTACAGGGGTACATAGGCAGCATTGGCATGGTCAGCGGAGGACGATTGCAAGGAGGGACCGGAGACAGACTACCTAGGCTTAAAATAAAAAAGGAGGCTCTATGCAGTTTAAATTAGGCTACAGGGGTACACAGGCAGCATTGGTGTGGTCAGCGGAGGACGATTGCAAGGAGGGACTGCAGACAGACTACCTAGGCCTAAAATAAAAAAGGAGGCTCTATGCAGTTTAAATTAGGCTACAGGGGTACACAGGCAGCATTGGCGTGGTCAGCGGAGGACGATTGCAAGGAGGGACCGCAGACAGACTACCTAGGCCTAAAATAAAAAGGAGGCTCTATGCATTTTAAATTAGGCTACAGGGGTACACAGACAGCATTGGTGTGGTCAGTGGAGGACAATTGCAAGGAGGGACCGCAAACAGACTTCCTAGGCCTAAAATAAAAATGGAGGCTCTATGCAGTTTAAATTAAGCTACAGGGGTACACAGGCAGCGTGGCAGCATTGGCGTGGTCAGCGGAGGACGATTGCAAGGAGGGACTGCAGACAGACTACCTAGACCTAAAATAAAAAAGGAGGCTCTATGCAGTTTAAATTAGGCTACAGGGGTACACAGGCAGCATTGGTGTGGTCAGCGGAGGACGATTGCAAGGAGGGACCGCAGACAGACTACCTAGGCCTAAAATAAAAAAGGAGGCTCTATGCAGTTTAAATTAGGCTACAGGGGTACACAGGCAGCATTGGTGTGGTCAGCGGAGGTCGATTGCAAGGAGGGAACGCAGACAGACTTCCTAGGCCAAAAATAAAAAAGGAGGCTCTATGCAGTTTAACCCCTTTCTGCCAGCTGACGGAATAGTACGTCAGCTGGCAGATCCCCCGCTTTGAGGTGGGCTCCGGCGGTGAGCCCACCTCAAAGCCGCGACATGTCAGCTGTTTTGTACAGCTGACATGTGCGCGCAATGAGCGCGAGCGGAATCGCGATCCGCACACGCCCATTAACTAGTTAAATGCCGCCGTCAAGCGCTGACAGCGGCATTTAACTAGCACTCCCGGCCGCGCGGCCGGAAGTGCTCGCACCGCTGACCCCCGTCACATGATCGGGGGTCAGTGGTGCATTGCTATAACAACAAGAGGTCTCCTTGAGACCTCTATGGTTGTTGATGACCGATTGCTTTGAGCGCCACCCTGTGGTCGGCGCTCAAAGTACACCACCATTTCTACTACATAGAGGTGATCTGTACTTCACCTCTATGTAGCAGAGGCGATCGTGTAGTGCATGCTTCTAGCCTCCTATGGAGGCTATTGAAGCATGCCAAAATTAAAAAGAAAAAGTGTTTAAAAATATAAAAAAATAAAAAAAATATAAAAATTCAAATCACCCCCCTTTCGCCCCAATCAAAATAAAACAATAAAAAAAAAAATCAAACCTACACATATTTAGTATTGCCGCGTTCAGAATCGCCCGATCTATCAATAAAAACAAAGGATTAACCTGATTGCTAAATGGCGTAGCGAGAAAAAAAATCAAAACTCCAAAATTACGATTTTTTGGTCGCCGCAACATTGCATTAAAATATAATAACGGGCGATCAAAATAAGGTATCTGCACCAAAATGGTATCAATTAAAACAGCAGCTAGGCACGCAAAAAATAAGCCCTCACCCGACCCCAGATCATGAAAATTGGAGACACTACGGGTATCGGAAAATCACGCATTTTTTTTTTTTTTTTCAAAGTTTGGAATTTTTTTTCACCACTTAGATAAAAAATAACCTAGACATGTTAGGTGTCTATGATCTCATAATGACCTGGAGAATCATAATGGCAGGTCAGTTTTAGCATTTAGTGAACCTAGCAAAAAAGCCAAACAAAAAACAAGTGTGAGATTGCACTTTTTTTGCAATTTCATCACACTTGGAATTTTTTTCCCGTTTTCTCTTACACGGCATGGTAAAACCAATGGTATCGTTCAAAAGTACAACTTGTCCCGCAAAAAATAATCCCTCACATGGCCATATTGACGGAAAAATAAAAAAGTTATGGTTCTGGGAAGGAGGGGAGCAAAAACCGAAAACGTAAAAACGGAAAAAGCTCCGGGGGTGAAGGGGTTAAATTAGGCTACAGGGGTACACAGGCAGCATTGGTGTGGTCAGTGGAGGACGATTGCAAGGAGGGACCGCAGACAGACTACCTAGGCCTAAAATAAAAAAGGAGGCTCTATGCAGTTTAAATTACGCTACAGGGTTACACAGGCAGCATTGGTGTGGTCAGCGGGGGACGATTGCAAGGAGGGACCGCAGACAGACTTCCTAGGCCTAAAATAAAAAAGGAGGCTCTATGCAGTTTAAATTAGGCTACAGGGGTACACAGGCAGCATTGGTGTGGTCAGTGGAGGACAATTGCAAGGAGGGACCGCAGACAGACTACCTAGGCCTAAAATAAAGAAGGAGGCTCTATGCAGTTTAAATTAGGCTACAGGGGTACAGAGGCAGCATTGGTGTGGTCAGCGGAGGACGATTGCAAGGAGGGACCGCAGACAGACTACCTGGGCCTAAAATAAAAAAGGAGGCTCTATGCAGTTTAAATTAGGCTACAGGGGTACACAGACAGCATTGGCGTGGTCAGCGGAGGACAATTGCAAGGAGGGACCGCAGACAGACTACCTAGGCCTAAAATAAAAAAGGAGGCTCTATGCAGTTTAAATTAGGCTACAGGGGTACACAGGCAGCATTGGTGTGGTCAGCGGAGGACGATTGCAAGGAGGGTCCGCAGACAGACTTCCTAGGCCTAAAATAAAAAGGAGGCTCAATGCAGTTTAAATTAGGCTACAGGGGTACACAGGCAGCATTGGTGTGGTCAGCGGAGGACGATTGCACCGAGGGGCAGACACAGTTAGTAGGGCCAAAAAACAAATAGGCAAAATGCAGTTAAAAATCGGTTACAGGAGTACGGAGGTGGCCTTGCTTTGTTCAGTGGAGGACAACTGTAAGGAGTGTCTGACACAGTTAGTAGGACAAAATAATAAAGTGAGGTTAATGTCTGGCAAAAAAAAATTTAACAAACAAACTGGTGCCATACCTAGGTACAGGGGTGGGCTCTTCTGCTGACTTGCAGACAGTGGTAGTTGGTGCAAAGTATTAACTGGTGTAAATGTAGGACAGGGCACATGAATATTTTAACTAGCATCAATCATGTCAAGAAATTGGTATTGGCAGTGCCATTGAAGGATTTAACAGCACAGACTAAACAGTGGTGGAGCAGTGAGAGGTAATTTTGCAAGTGGTAGAGCACTGTTTGAGCTGGGGGGGGAACATTCTCTCATGGGCGGCGGTACTGGCCCAGGGCCCCTTTTGTTACGACGGTGTGTCTGACGTTGGGTGTGCACCACCACCGCCAGAGACACTTCATTGTACTATGAGGGACCCTGTGCCAGTGCCGTCTCCCAAAAGTGGGCACACCCACCTGTTCAACCAAACGGCACTCGCACGGGTGCTTGCGCCAAGTGGTGCCCACGGCCCCGTGGGGGGAGTCAGCCCATTTAGGGAGGTGTAAAAATGGCCCATGCTGGACATACAGCAGCTGCAAATGGAGAAATTGGAGCAGTCATTAAGACGAGTCCAAAAGCAATATATTTTTACAGGACGGCTAGGTGTCAGCAGGGGAAGGTGGGGCAAAATAATTAGAAATCCATGATTGGTTCATTTTAATGAAGGTTAGATCATCCACATTTTGGGTAGTCAGACGAGTCCTTTTTTCTGTCAGTATTGAACCTGCAGCACTGAATACTCTTTCTGATAGCACACTAGCAGCTGGGCAAGTGAGCTCCTGTAATGCATATTCTGCCAATTCAGGCCAGATGTGTATTTTGGATGCCCAGTAATCAAATGGGAATGATGTGTGAGGGAGAACATTGATAAGGGAGGAAAAATAGTTGGTAACCATACTGGAAAAATGTCTCCTGTCACTTTGAATTGAAGCTGCAGTACCTGTCATGTCTGCGGTCATTGCGAAATCACTCCCCAACCTGGTCATAAAACCCCTCTGTCCAACGCCACTTCTGATTTGTGCCCCTCTAACACCTCTGCCATGTTGCCCTCTGCAGCTCGTGTGAGAACCCTCACCGCCACCGTGTGCTGGGAATGCCTGAACCAATCGGTCTACAAAAGTTGCTTGTTTGGTAGCCAATATTTGCTCAAGGTTCTCATGTGGCATGATATTTAGCAATTTCCCTTTATAGCGTGCATCCAGGAGGCAGGCCAACCAGTAATCATCATCGGTCATCATTTTGATAATGCGAGGGTCCCTTTTAAGGATACACAAGGCATAATCAGCCATGTGGGCCAATGTTCCAGGTGTCAAATCAAGTCTTGTGCTGGGTTGAGGAGCACTTTCTGGCAAATCCACATCACTTGCCTCCCGCAAAAAAACTTTACCTTACCTTGCACCACCAACACTTTCTATTCCCCCCTGAGAAGCTTCCTCCTCCCATAAATAATCATCCCCATTTTCCTCCTCCTCTTCGTCCGCAACCTCGTCCCCGAGACTTCCCTGAGCAGACAATGGCTGACTGTCATCAAGGCTTCCCTCCTCCTCGGATGCAGATGCCTGCTCCTTAATGTGCGTCAAACTTTGCATCAGCAAACACATTAGTGGAATGCTCATGCTTATGATGGCGTCGTCCGCACTGACCAGCCGTGTGCATTCCTCAAAACACTGAAGGACTTGACAGAGGTCTTGGAGCTTCGACCACTGCACAGCAGACAACTCCATGTCTGCCATCCAACTGCCTGCCTGTGTATGTGTATCCTCCCACAAATACATGACAGCATGCCTCTGTTCGCACAGCCTCTGAAGCATGTGCAGTGTAGAGTTCCACCTTGTTGCAACATCGATTATTAGGCTTGCTGGGGAAGCTTCAACAATCGCTGATGGTTCTGCATACGGCTGGAGTGTACGGGTGACCGGCGGATGTGCCAGCAAAGTCTTCGCACCTTCAGGAGCAGGTCTGATAACTTTTCAGGAAGCACTGCACCACCAGGTTCAAGGTGTGAGCCAGGCAAGAAATGTGTTTCAGTTCTGAAAGGGCTATGGCAGCCATAAAATTCCTTCCGTTATCACTGACTACCTTGCCTGCCTCAAGATGTACACTGCCTAGCCATGACTGAGTTTCTTGCTGCAAGAACTCAGCCAGAACTTCCGCGGTGTGTCTGTTGTCGCCCAAACACTTCATTTCCAACACAGCCTGCTGACGCTTACCACTAGCTGTTCCATAATGGGACACCTCATGTGCAACACTAGCAGCTGCGGATGGAGTGGTAGGGCGACTGCGCTCTGTGGTCGAGGTTTTGCTTCTGGAGGAGGAGGAGGAGGAGGAGGGGTGTCGAACACCTACTGCCAACTGTTTCCTAGACCGTGGGCTAGGCAGAACTGTCCCACTATGGCTGTCCCCTGTGGACCCTGCATCCACCACATTAACCCAGTGTGCCGTGATGGACACGTAACATCCCTGACCATGCCTACTGGTCCATGCATCAGTTGTGAGGTGCACCTTTCTACTGACTGATTGCCTCAGTGCATGGAGAATGAGGTCTTTGACATGCTGGTGGAGGGCTGGGATGGCTTTTCTCAAAAAGAAGTGTCGACTGGGTAGCTCATAGCATGGTACTGCGTAGGCCATCAAGGCTTTGAAAGCATCGCTTTCAACCAAGCGGTAGGGCATCATCTCTAACGATATAAGTCTAGCAATGTGGGCGTTCAAACCCTGTGTACGCGGATGAGAGGGTGAGTACTTTCTTTTCCTAATGAGAGTCTCTTGGAGGGTGAGCTGGACTGGCGAGGTGCATATGGTGGGACTTGCAGTGGTGGTGGTGGTGGACATGGCGGATTGAGAGAGGGGTGGTGAATTTGATGGTATTCTCGACTTAGGCCTACATGCTGTGTTTCCTACCAATAAACTTGTGGTTCCCTGACTGCTTTTCCCTAGCGACGACACCTCCGCATTTGCTGCTGTTGTTGTTCTAACCAATGGGCTTACAGTGAGGGAAGGAATGTAGCGATGCTGACTAGTTTCATTGTGATCGGGTGCAACAACGTTATGGGACGTTTGGCAGCTAGTCCAGGCTTGCAAGTGCATGGTGGTTAAATGTCGATGCATGCAAGTTGTATTTAAACTTTTGACATTCTGACCTCTGCTAAATGTCCTGGAGCATTTCTTACAGATCACCTTGCACTGATCATTCGGATCTTGGTTAAAAAATTGCCACACTGCACTCTTCCTACTATTGAATACCTTTTCAGGCATTGCACACTGTGCTACTTTAACCGGATGGCTACGCTGTCGGAAAAATGGTTTTGGTTTTGCCAAACTTTTTTGGCCAGAGACGGGCCTGCCAGATGAATGCAAATGTGATGTAGATGGCTGCTGACGATCCTCCTCCTCCGCTTCTGAGCTACTGCCAGCGGCACCCTCTTCCCCCAATGGCTGCCAATCTGGGTCAACAACTGGGTCATCTATCACCTCCTCTTCAATCTCATGTTCAGCTATCTCTGTGTCACCGTGTAAGGTGCTATAACGTTTGGGAATGGGCACCATCGTCTCATCAGGGTCAGTTTCTGGCTCAGTACACTGCGAGGGCAATGTATTGATGTGAGTCGATGGAACAGCATGACAATCTAGCTGTGGCTGTGCATCAGTGCACTCCGTGTCCGAATCATCTTCTAGTGGGCTGCTAACTATTTCCCTTTCTAACCCAGGCACGGTATGTGTAAAGAGCTCCATGGAGTAAACTGTTGTGTCACCTGACGCATCCTTCACTGTTGTTTTGAGGGAAGGACACAAGGAATCAACTTGTTCCTGACCGGGAGCAGCCACCGACGACTGGCTAATTTTCAATTTAGAACTATCCGAAGAGGAGGTGAAAGAGCTAGAGGCAGAGTCAGCAAGGAAAGGCAAAACTTTTTCCTGCTGCTCCGGCTTTAACAGCGGTTTTCCAACTCCCAGAAAAGGTAGCGTTTGAGGCCTTGTGTAGCCGGATGATGACACTGGCTCAACAACTTGAGACTTAGGTGCTATTTTGATTTTCCCTCTACCATCCGATGCTCCACCAGCTCCACCACCACCACCATCAGCATTACCAGATGGCAATGACCTTCCTTATTCTTGGGAAAATGTAACCAAACTAACAACCGTTATATGGTACAGAAAAACAAGGTAGAAGGTGTATGTTACCTTGTTGTGAATATAAATCTACCTTTTTATGTTTGGGTGAGTGCTGAATAAATCAGGCCCACTGTATGACAGTATAGTTTCTGTGGCTGAAAATGACTGACAGAGATACCACAGACACGACTGGCACAGATGCACAGATTTGGCAATATTATTCTCCCTTTCTTTTTTTTATATGGGAGACAAGTGAATAAATCAGGCCCAATGTATGACAGTATTTTTTCTGTGGCACAAAATGACTGACAGAGCAACCACAGACACGACTGGCACAGATTTGGCAATATTATTCTCCCTTTATTTTTATTTTTATTATATGGGAGACAAGTGAATAAATCAGGCCCAATGTAAGATAGTATTGTTTCTGTGGCATAAAATGACTGACAGAGCAACCACAGACACAACTGGCACAGATGCACAGATTTGGCAAAATTATTCTCCCTTTATTTTTATTTTTATTATATGGGAGACAAGTGAATAAATCAGGCCCAATGTACGACAGTATAGTTTCTGTGGCACAAAATGACTGACAGAGCAACCACAGACATGACTGGCACAGGTGCACAGATTTGGCAATATTATTCTCCCTTTATTTTTATTATATGGGAGACAAGTGAATAAATCAGGCCCAATGTATGACAGTATAGTTTCTGTGGCACAAAATGTCTGACAGAGCAACCACAGACACGACTGGCACAGATGCACAGATTTGGCAATATTATTCTCCCCTTCTTTTTTTTATATGGGAGACAAGTGAATAAATCAGGCCCAATGTATGACAGTATTGTTTCTGTGGCACCACAAAATGACTGACAGAGCAACCACAGACACGACTGGCACAGATGCACAAATTTGGCAATATTATTCTCCCTGTCTTTTTTTTATGGGAGACAAGTGAATAAATCAGGCCCAATGTATGACAGTATTGTTTCTGTGGCACAAAATGTCTGACAGAGCAACCACAGACACGACTGGCACAGATGCACAGATTTGGCAATATTATTCTCCCTTCATTTTTATTTTTATTATATGGGAGACAAGTGAATAAATCAGGCCCAATGTACGACAGTATAGTTTCTGTGGCACAAAATGACTGACAGAGCAACCACAGACACGGCTGGCACAGATGCACAGATTTGGCAATATTATTCTCCCTTTATTTTTACTTTTTTTATATGGGAGACAAGTGAATAAATCTGTCCCAATGCATGACAGTATTGTTTCTGTGGCACAAAATGACTGACAGAGCAACCACAGACACGTCTGGCACAGATGCACAGATTTGGCTATATTATTCTCTCTTTATTTTTATTTGTATTATATGGGAGACAACTGAATAAATCAGGCCCAATGTATGACAGTATAGTTTCTGTGGCACAAAATGACTGACAGAGCAACCACAGACACGACTGGCACAGATGCACAGATTTGGCAATATTATTCTCCCTTTATTTTAATTAATTTTTTGGGGGAGACTAGTGAATAAATGAGGCCCACTATATTACAGTATAGTTTCTGTGGCACAAAATGACTGACAGAGATACCACAGACAGGACTGGCGCAGATGCACTGATTGGCAATATAAATCTCCCTTTTTAGGTGTGGGACAGTGCAGAAAAATACAGGCCCACTGTTTTACACTACACAGTTTCAGGGGCAGACAGTGCCTTGAAGATATATTTAAAAAAAAAAAAAAAAACTACAATTACTATCTCCCAACAATAATCTCAGAAAAGTATGGCAGGCAGCAATTAAAGGGATGGCTGCAAACAAAAAGTTTGGACAAACAAACAAGATAGCTGTGCAGAAAGGAAGGAGCAGCAGGATTTGTGCTTTGAAAAAAGCAGTTCGTTTGCACAGCGGCGTACACACAGCAACGCAGCTATCAAGGAGCCTTCTAGGGCAGCCCTATAAGCTAAAGAGCTGATGAAGAGAAATCTAGCCTCCACTGTGCCTGCAAAGAAAAGGTGGTGTTGGACAGTGGAAATTGCTACAGCACAAGCGGTTTTGGGGGTTAATGTACCCTGCCTAACGCTATCCCTGCTTCTGACGAAGCGGCAGCATCCTCTCCCTATGCTCAGCTCGGCAGCAGTAAGATGGCGGTCGGCGGGAATGCCCCTTTATAACCCCTGTGATGCCGCAGAAAGCAAGCCAATCACTGCCATGCCCTTCTCTAAGATGGTGGGACCGAGACCTATGTCATCACGCTGCCCACACTCTGCGTCCACCTTCATTGGCTGAGAAAAGGCGCTGAAAGCATCATACGAAACGCGACTTTGGCACGAAGGTCGCCGACCGCGTGGCCGATCCCATGCTGGGATCGGGTCGGGTTTCACGAAACCCGACTTTGCCAAAAGTCGGCGACTTTTGAAATTGTTCGATCCGTTTCGCTCAACCCTACTGTTGAGCAAATCTGCCTAACCCTCAGAAATTGTCCAACCGGCACGGCCCTCACTGTAGAAGAACTATGTGCAGACTTGGCATGTATCAGGGCGTTAACTGATGTTTTTTTTACGAAAGACATCAGTCTGGATGGTGGAAAATGAATCCACCTCCAGGCTGATGTCTAGAAAATCAATTTTAGCATAATCATACCTGTACATTAATTTAATGTTAAAGGCATTGGTATTTAATTCAGCCATAAACTCATCCAACTGCTGGACGCTTCCCCGCCAAAACAGCAGGACATCATCGATATAGCATAGCCAGCACAGCACATGGTCGGCGGCCCCTGCCCCCGACTCGCCAAACACCAATCTCTCCCAGTAACCCAGGAAAAGGTTGGCGTGCGCGGGGGCACATGCCGCACCCATGGCGGCGCCACGCATTTGTTGAAAAAATTGATCTTTAAAAGTAAAAAAATTGTGAGTTAACACAAAATGCAGCAGTTGTAAGATGAGTTCACAGAGAGGGCCATCCAGGTTGGAGGACTCGAGGAAAAAACGGACCGCCCGCAGACCATCATCATGATTGATGCAAGTATATAAAGTTTCAACGTCGGCGGTAACCAAAATGGTACCCCTATCGACAAAGACACCGTCAACCCTAACCAGGACATCCGTGGTGTCTTTTACAAACAAAGGCAAAGTCTCAACCAAGGTCTTTAAATAAAAGTCAATAAACTTACATGTGGGATCACAAGGACCATCCATCCCTGACACTATAGGACGTCCCGGGGGGTTAACGGCGTCCTTGTGTATTTTGGGGAGTAAGTAAAAGGTCGGCATCTTGGGAAACGCAACCGTGAGCCTGTCCAAAACTTTCGTATTGATAATCCCCAATCAAACGCTCTTACCAAAATTTTTTGGAGCTGAGTCGAGAAAGACACCATCGGATTATAACTCAATTTACTATATACACTAATATCACGTAACTGGCGGAAAGCCTCCCGCTCATATTTGACAATAGGCCAGACCACAATATTCCCCCCCTTGTCTGCTGCTTTAAAGACTACATCATCTAAAGATTGTAGTTGACGAATACTTTCCCTCTGTCTCTCAAATATGAGCGGGAGGCTTTCCGCCAGTTACGTGATACTAATGTATATAGTAAATTGAGTTATAATCTGATGGTGTCTTTCTCGACTCAGCTCCCAAAAATTTTGGTTAGAGCGTTTGATTTGGATTTGCTCGACAGACCAAAAATTTGAAAGCCAAGCCTTGGATCTTAGGGAAAGATTCAGACAACGAGGGTATAGTAAGCGATGTATTAAGAATGGGTATAATCGGGCTAGGTCGGTGTCTCGGGACTCGCTACTATACCACAAAACTAAAAAAGAAAAACAGGAGGAAGGGATAAGCTTTATTTTGGTATTCAATCATGAGTGGGAAAAAATGAGGGTGATTTTAACTAAACATTGGCCTGTTCTCAGTGCTGAGCCCTTCCTGGTACGATATCTGACAGATAGACCGTTAATGACCTCCCGTAGATCAAAAAACCTTAAGGATCTTTTAGTAACAAGTCATTATGTAGCACCGACTACAAATTTCTTTGGTAATTTTAAACCTAGAAAAGGCTCTTTCAAATGTGGTCACTGCATGGCTTGCGCCAATGTCCTCCAAACGTCTAAGTTTAGTTCTGTGCATCACAAAGAATTTGAGGTCAGAGAGTACATCTCCTGTAATACGAATAATGTGATCTATTATGCTACTTGTAATTGTCCGCTTATCTATATACAGTATGGGGAGTTTCTGTTGTTCTGGCACCTCAGGGGCTCTGCCAGTGTGATATGACACCCTCAAAGCATTCCAGCAAAATCTGAACCCCAATATGGCACCTCTTCCCTTCTGAGCTTTGCATTGTGCCTCAAAAGTAGTTTTCCCCCATATATGGTCTATCCGCGTACTCAGGAGAAATTGTACAACAAATTGTACAATGCAATTTCTCATGTTAACCTTGTGAAAATAAAAAATGGGGTTAAAATAACATTTTGTGAGGAAAATCAGACAGTCCAACTTACTGTTAAATGCCATAAAAGTGGTCTGCGGCCACCAAGGCTAAAATTCCAACAATAATCAATGTCCTAATAGTTGCAGATAGGCTCTACATGGGGAAGCATTGAAAAAAATGCTTACCCCATAAAGGCTATTATCCAATGAAATTAATCACTATAGTTCTCATAAAGGGAGAAATTGAACAATACTTACCCCCATGTTAGACTGCCTATTTAACATGAGATTTAAACAAACACAGGGGAGAAACTGTTGTTGTTCTCCTTCAGTCTGTAATCCAGGAGGTTGCTTCTTGGGATCCTTGTAGGTCTGTGGATCTGTTCATCTATTACATCTAGTTAATCTATTACCATTAGATGGTATGCTTCTTGTAGGACTGTATTCCTCAGTGATAGCAGATGTAGTTTTCTGTCCTTATTGTCTGAACAGATATGAATGTGCAGCGCCCCAGAGTCCTGGTTGTTGCAGTAATGTCGCTCTTCCACCAGGGGGAGTGATGTTACGTCTGATGGTACTAAAGGAGTTCACCTGACCAGGTATCACAGTCACACACTACACTTCACACTCCGGCCACCAGGGGGAGCAAAAGGTTCTATCTATTAGGCCACTCCTCACACTCGGGTAAAATTGGGGGTAGGATAGGAAGTTAGAGAGAAGCTGCCTGGGTGAGACCCAGAGAAGACCTGTCAGGCAAACAGGGAGAGAAGGAGGAACATCTGAGCTGCAGACAGAGGTCCCTGTCATGGGTGGGATCCTGACAGAGACTTAGCAAGAGATAGAACGTTACGGAGCTGCGCCTGCACCTCATTGCGACAGCATCCTAAGAAAAGACAAGAAGCAAAGTATATTGGGGAGAAGTGAGAAACGAGATCACAGCACAAGGAGATAATACCAGGAGGAGTCCTGCCTTAAGATCGGCAACATCCTTCTGAGGCGCGTAGCCGGTGGCCGGAACACCAAGGGAGTAATAGGCTCTACGCATTACTTCAAACAACGGCAGGACAGTTAATTCCAAGTTGGCTGCCCGACTTTAATACCTAATGAAGACAACGGAGGCAAATTGTGGGAGAGGGTCGTCACTAGGGTCCCTATAAAATAGCTCCAGGCCTACCCCGTCATACGGGTCATCCTAGCCATACCATCTGGGGGACGGAGAGAGAACATCAGAAACATACACAAGAGTTGTGAGGACTATCCCGTGGTGCTCAGCAGGGAGGTACTACAACACACAGGCGCTAGTAGGAAGGCTACTGATTTCCACCGGCAAAGGGAACTCTGGATGTGCCTTCGGACCAGCCGGATTCAGCCAGCCCTGTTAGAAGTGCTCTGGATTGTGGACGCTGAAGTCTACAGTAAAAGGTAAAGAGACTGCAACCTTGTGTCCTCGTTATTTACTGCGACCTACACCATCATCATCTACCTTACTGGGAAGCCCTGGGGACATACTTCACCTGTGGGAAGGTATTCCATCTAGCTGCCATAACATCACCCCAGCGGACCCCTAAGCAGCGTCGATCACCCTGACCGAACACCACAGGTGGCATCACGAACACTTGACAAACTATTACCTATCATTGGGCGCCCCTTAGTAGGGCCACGGACCGGGTCGGGCCACCGTGACATCCCCAGAACCGAGACAGAGGGACCCGGTACCGAGTACCCCACTGCCCTGCGCCTGGGGGCGATCCAAATGTACCTCAGAGCTTGACAGTAGATGATGGATTTTTTTGTGTGTCTTGGATGATAGGTGTTCCATCTAAGATATGCTGGCATCTTGTGGACATATGGTAAATTGATGTTTGTATGGTGTTGTTCTTGATGTAAATGGTCATTGAGAAATTGGTGGGTGAGCTTGATGGTTGGGTGGGACTTGTTGAAGTTATTGTGGAAGGTAAGCAGATCATCTTTTGAGTCTGTCCAGATTATTAGCAGATCACTAGTGATGTGCGAATACATTCGGCACTATTCGTTACTTGCACGAATAGTACGGTATTAGGGCTACTCATTACTCATCAAGTAATTAGGTATTTGTGTAGCGCCCCCCACCGCCGCAGGGCCGAGGGGTACCCGGTACCGGGCCTCTGAGTCTCTGCTCTGGGGTTGTCACGGCGGCTAGGCCCGGTCCGTGACCCTGCCGTGGGGCGCTCGGTGAATAGCAGGTGTGGATGATGGTGGTGTTGCTGTGGTGGTGCGGTGCAGTAAATAACGAGGACACCAGGTTGCAGTCTCTTTACCTCTTTACTGAAGATCTCTGGGTCCTCAGTCCGGAACACGGTTCACCAGGCTGCGCAAGTCCGGCCGGTCCAATGGCACCTCCAGAGCTCTCTTCACAGGTGGAAATCGGTGCCTTCCTACTAGCGCTATGTGTTGTGGTCCTTCCCTGCTGTGCTTACGGAAAGTCCCCCACAACTGTTGTGTCTGTTTCTTAAGTTCCCTTACAACTCGATTAGATGATGTTCTGCTAATCCTCCGTCCCTCCCTGGTGTTCTGGTTGGGACGGCACCCGTTTGACGGGTAGGCTCGGAGCTCTTCCGGGACCCTAGAGTCACCCCTCTCCACAAGTTGCCCCCCAAGACTGCATAGGTGATATGTGTTAGACAGCCCGCCTTAAACTGACTGTCCTGCCGCGGTTTGGAGTATTGCTTGAAGCTGAATGTTATTCTACTCCCTCGGCGTTCCGGCCACCGGTAGTGCGCCTCAGTAGGATGTTGCTTCGGTCTTACAGCACGACTCCTACTGGTATTTCTCCTTTGCGTGATCTCGTTTCTCACTCAGCACAATCTATCACGCTTCTAATCCTTTCTTGGGCACCGCCGCTACCCGGAGCAGGCACGGTCCCGTTACGTTCTTTCTTGTTGCCAAGCCTCTGTCAGGATCCCACCCCTGACAGAGACCCTACTGTATCTTCCCCTACAACACCCTCTGCCACAAGGTGTTGCCTGGTTCCAACCCAGTCAGCTTTCTGATCTAACTTCCTGCCTGACCCCCAGTTTACCCACTATGGTGGGGAGTGGCCTAATGAATAGCACCCTTAGCTCCCCCCGAAGGCCCAGCTGTGAAATGTATTGGTGTCTGTGATACCTGATCAGATGAACTCCTTCAGTGCCATCAGACGCACCATAGCTCCCCATAGTGGCGGAGCCACAGTACTGCAACGACCAGGACTCTGGGGCGCTGCACTTGTCTCAGTATACTCGAGTGACCCGCCCAGCATCATTTACTGTAAAAAAAAATCATAATTTTCTATTGTTCTAAAAAATAGTGTATCCTTAACTAAGGGCATGTTTCTACGGTCAGGAATGGCTCAGTATTTGCTCAGGATTTGATGCAGGTAAAAGCTGCATCTGAGGTCACTGTCAGGTTACCTGTGCTTTTGATGCTTTTTTTACACGATTTTGATGCGTTTTTTTAATGTGTTTTTTTCATGCGGATTTGTGTGTGTTTTTGTAAGCTAAATTAAAATATACAAACAAAAAAAGAATTGTGATGTAATTTCCTTGTCCAACCTCTTATTTTACATACTCCATTGAAGAATAATGTTTACACACACAGATAGATAGATAAGATAGATAGATACATCTATAGATAGATAATAGATAGATAGATGATACATAGATAAATAAATAATAGATTGATAGATAATAGATAGATATAGCTATAGATAGATAGATAGATAGATAGATAGATAGATAGATAGATAGATAGATAGATAGATAGCTATAGCTATAGATAGATAGATAGATAGATCTATAGATAGAAAGATCTATCTATCGTATCTATCTATCTACCATCTATCTATTGATAGATCTATCTTTTTTTACTCGATTTTGATGCGTTTTTTTATGTGTTTTTTTCATGCGGATTTGTGTGTGTTTTTGTAAGCTAAATTAAGATATACAAACAAACAAAAAGAATTGTGATGTAATTTCCTTGTCCATCCTCTTCTTTTACATACTCCATTGAAGAATAATGTTTACACACATAGATAGATAGATAAGATAGATAGATAGATAGATAGATAGATAGATAGATAGATAGATAGATAGATAGATAAATAATAGATTGATAGATAGATAGATAGATAGATAGATAGATAGATAATAGATAGATATATAGATATAGCTATAGATATCTATAGCTATAGCTTGAGAAAGGCTCAGTGGAGCTGAAACGTCGCATTTATGTGGGTCTGATTAAAACCTACACTTTTTGAAGAAATGGAGTGCTGCCTTCTTTTTTGATACTATAGCTATAGATAGATAGATAGATCTATAGATAGAAAGATCTATCTATCATATCTATCTATCTATTATCTATTTATCTATCTATCTATAGATCTATCTATCGTATCTATCTATCTACCATCTATCTATCGATAGATCTATCTATTTTATCTATCTATATATTATCTATCGATATATCTATCGATAGATAGATCTATCGATAGCTAGATAGATGTTTCGATAGATAGATGATAGAGAGATATATCGATAGATAGATATATAGATAGATCTATAGATATATAGATTGATAGAGAGATGATAGATAGATAGATGATAGATAGATTGATAATAGGTAGATAATAGATAATAGATAGATATATCTATAGATAATACCAAGCCAAATGTTTAGTAATAAACATAATAAAATGGTACATAAAGAGTTAGGCCAGGATCACACATGCGAGAAATTCGGACGAGTCTCGCATCTTAATAACTGGAACTGCCGCCAGCACTCGGGAGCGCGGAGTGTGTGGCTGCATGTATTTCTATGCAGCCGCACGCTCCGCTCCCGAGTAACGGCGGCAGTCTCAGAGATTAAGATGCGAGACTCGTCCGATTTCCTCACACGTGTGATCCCGGCCTTAAATAAAGACACACAAACACACAAAATCTGCGCTAGGCCGGGGTCACACTAGCAAGAAACTCACATGAGTCTTGCATTTCAATACTCGACACTGCCGCCGGCACTCGGGACCAGAGTGTGCGGCTGCATGTATTTCTGTGCAGCTGAACGCTGCGGTCCGAGTGCCGGTGGCAGTGTCAACTATTGAGGTGCGAGACTCATGCGAGTTTCTCACAAGTGTGACCCAGGCCTTAAATGCAATATCTGTTTACTTAAAAAAAAAATTGAAAAAAATGGCGTGGGCAATTTTCTGTGCAAGAGAGGGAAAGCCAGCAATTAGAGGCCGATGATTTTAGCCTGCGAAAGGCTTAACACCCATGGAGCTTCCCAGGCTATGAATATCAGCCCGCAGCTGTATATTTAGCCTTTACTAGCTATTAAAATAGGGGGACCCCCCAAAAAAATGACGTGGAGTCCCCCTATAATTTATAGCGAGAAAGGCTTCGCAGACAGCTGTAGGCTGATATTCATAGCCTAGGAAGGGACCATGGATATTGGCCCCCCGGCTTCAAATACCGCCCCAGAAATGGTGCATCTGTAAGATGCGCCATTTCCGGTGCTTAGCCTCTCTCTTCCCACTGCCCTGTAGCGGTGGCATATGGGGTAATAAGGGGCTAATATCACCTTTGTAAAGTGACATTAAGCCGGCTTAGTAATGGAGAGGCGTCAATAAGATACCTACCATTACTAATCTATAGTTGGTAAATGGTTAATAAAACACACACAGAATAAAGTATTTTAATTAAATAAAACACCACACAGTTTTGCTATTTTTATGACACTGGTAATCCAAGTGAAGCCATCGATCTTCTGAAAAAACAAATAATTATAAACCAACAGTATACTCCCTGGTCCGACGCAGTCCTTAATAACGAGTGTCCGACGACAAGTCCAGCTCTGCTACATCTGGATGCCTGACATCTAGACATAGCAGAGTTTGTAGATGACCACCGAGATAACTCTCCGGTGATCACCTACACTCTAGCTCCTGCGGTCAACTGACTGTGAGAACTAGCCTAGGATGACCTGAGATAAACCCCCGTCACGTGCACGGCAGTTCTCGCGGTAAGCTAAGTTATCGCGAGAACTGCAGTGGACATGGACTTCCGGCGGTGTGACAGGTAAGACCTTATTTAAATTAGTAGGCATGTGTAGTAAGCTGCGTTTATGCAGTTATTACGCATGTGACTAATCACTAGATGCGGTTAGATGATAGTCTATGGTAAATTTACGGTGCGGCGACAGAGTGTCACCCCATTGTAAGCAGACATGCTGCGTTCTGGAAAGACACGTCGCATGTCCGTCTACGCGGGTCTGCCACCTGCATCTTTTAATGCATAGTGGAGACGGGATTTCATGAAATCCCCTCCACTATGCTGTAACATCTAGACGCTGCGTGTTTGACGCTGCGGCTGTATGCAGCATCAAACACGCAGCGTTTCCTGACTGTGGAAATATACCCTAACAGTTGTGGAACTGGCGCAATCTGGGTACAGATAATCTTACTTGACAATTTATCAGGGGCAATATTCTTAATTATTCTCCATTTGCAGTGTGTTACCAAGCCGATTTGAAAAAAATCATGATTTTCTATTGTTCTAAAAAATAGCGTATTTTAATCTAGCAGTTGTGCGACTGGCGCAATCCAGGTAGAGATAATCGCACTTGACAATTTATCAGGGACAATAATCTTCATTACTCCACATTTGGAGTGTGCCAGCAAGACGATCACCCAAAAAATAGCCACACATTGCTATATACAGTGAATTTGTACATAAGACCTTTGTAAGGATACTTGTGAAAAATTAAGCCAGTATTTTTTTGTATCATAAACATAACGCATTCAAGATGCGAAAGGGTGATGTTAAAGGATGTGGATGTGGTGGTGCACGCCAAGGCCGTGTGATAGATCCGAAGGTGACTGTATATCGTTCTAGGTTCCTGTCAAAATTTGGTCAGCATGCTACACCGCTAACGAACCCAGACAAGTGCGAGGATGTTGTGGGTTGGATAGCAGACAAAGACTCCAGTGTGTTGTCAAGCAGCAACACAAAGTCTTCCACAATGTCCAGTCTCAGTAGCCAAGAGGCTGGGCCTCTGAATCCCAAACCTGGTCCTTCTTCCTCGCACCATCAAGAGTCTCAGGAGACATATGACCCCAACGCTAGCCACTCTGAGGAACTGTTTAAGTTCCCTTGTAATTTGTCAGGTATCTCAACGTGCACCATTAGGCTACTTTCAAACATCACGTTTTTTGCATCAGGAACAATCCGGCAAATTTTTAAAAAAAACAAATCTGCTTTTTTCCGTTGGATCCATTTTTTTCTCATAGAGTTGTATTAGCGCCGGATTGTGCCTGATGTCACAACGTTTCATCCGTTTTTTGCCGGATCCGCAAACGTTTTTTTTGTTGCGGCGAAAAACCTGATGGCATCGGAATTGGTGCAGTCCGGCTTTTCTGACAATGGACGCCTATGGGAGCCGGATGTGCCATATGACGATATCCGGCGCCGGAGTCCGGCCTCCAAACTGCGCATGCCCTGTTCTCTCTCGCTCTCTTTTTACTATTGATGCTGCCTATGCAGCATCAATAGTAAAAAGATATAATGTAAAAAATAATAAACAAAAATAAAAAATCGTGATATTCTCACCTTCCGTCATCCCCTGCAGCCTTCCCGCTCTTTGCGATGCTCCCGGTCCCAGTAATGCATCACGGCAATGACCCCAGATGACGTGCGGTCTCATGAGACCCCTACGTCACCACAGGTCATTACCGCAATGCATTACTGGGACCAGGAGCATCGCGACCATCGCGAGGAGCGGGAAGACTGCCGGGGCCGCCGGAAGGTGAGAATATCACGATTTTTTATTTTTGTTTATTATTTTTTTACATTATATCTTTATCCCGGATCCGGAAGAAAAGCTGATCTGGCGCAATCAGTTTTTACACTAATTGCGTCGGATCCAGCAATCCGTCCCGCCGCCAGATTATGCATGACGTTGCGGGACGGATGTGTGAAAGTAGCCTTAAAGAAGGTCAAGAGGAGGTGGAGTGCAGTGATACCCAAACATCTGAGCACCCACGGCCAGGAGAAAGGCACGTTAGGGAAGTTCAATTGATGTCTGAAGAGGTGGAGGATAATTCTGAGGCACAGATGCCATCAGGTCATCCTCACATCGCAGCTCAGAAGGAGAATATATTGAGGAAATGGAAGACAGCATGGCTGATGATAAGGCCACTGATCCAACCTGGCACGGTGGCACGCCTAGCAAGCACAGCAAGAAAACAGGCAAGAAAAGGTAGTGGTTTACCCAGAGGTAGAACTCAGTCAACTATTCCACAGAGCCCCCCGCACTTGGCAAGATAACAGGCCAAGGATGTGTTTTTTCCCTGTATGGCAGTTTTTTCAGAAATTCCCTCAGAAACAACTGTATTTTGCAGCATCTGCAAAACCAAGCTTAGAAGAGGCAAGAACATTGTCAACCTGAGCACCACCAGCATGCAAAAGCATCTGGCAGCCAAGCACCCCAGTAGGTGGGCGGAACGCCTAGGTACAAAATCTGTGTCTGAAGGTAAAACCACTGCCACTTCCCCTGTGTCCTGTGTTACAGCCTTCCCAATCTGCTGTCCATGATGCAGGTGCTGATGCCTCCTGC
The DNA here is from genome assembly GCF_051348905.1 of Ranitomeya variabilis. NCBI lineage: Eukaryota > Metazoa > Chordata > Amphibia > Anura > Dendrobatidae > Ranitomeya > Ranitomeya variabilis. The sequence goes on from NC_135233.1 coordinate 106,152,675, forward strand.
CCACAATCTGTAGTTGAACAGACACAACAGTCAGCAACCACGTCCACTTTGTTGTCCCAGCGCAAAGTTCAGTTATCCCTGCCCCAGACATTTACTAGAAAGCAGAAATATCTAGCCACCCACAGGCCCAAATGTTAAACACCCACATTGCCAGATTGCTAGCTCTGGAAATGTTGCCATTTCAACTTGTGGGAACTGAGTCTTTCTGCGACCTTTTGGCGGTGGCAGCCCCAGGTACTTGACTCCCAGCCATCATTATTTTTCCCGGTGTGCCATCCCCATGTTACATAAGCATGTGTTACACAATGCAGTCACAGGGAAGGTCCACGTAACCACAGACACGTCGTCAAGTTCTTGTGGACAGGGACGATACATTTCCCTGACAGCACACTGGGTTAACCTGATTGAGTCTGGGACAGAGTCAGAGGCTGGGACATCACACATCTTACCCACACCAAAAATAGAGGGCCCAACTTCCATCAGGGTTTCAGTCTCCTCGTATTCCAGTTCCTGTCTCTCCTCCTCCTCTTCCTCATCCTCAGTGGAACTAGCCTCCCCATCAGTCCCCAGCTGGGAAATCTGTAGCACTGCCTTGGCAAAGTTGCAGCACGCTCTGCTGAAGCTCATCTGTTTAGGTGAAAAAGCTCACAACACATCCCAGCTGTTGAAAGGGATAAAAGAACAGACCGATTAGTGGGTCTCCCCGCAGAACCATTATCCAGATCTGGTTGTGTGAGATAATGGGCGTAACTTGGTGGAGGCATTAAAGCTCTGCTAGCTGTTACACTTCCATGTCCACGTGCTGAACTTGGTTGTACAGCGTTTTTTAAAAACATACCCTTACTTGCCTGACCTACTTGCCAAGGTACGTCATGTCAGCGCACATTTCCAAAAGTCATCTCAGGCTTTCGCTGGTTTAGCTTTGCTGCAACAGCGCTTTAATTTGACTGATTTGTGACTTGCCCACATGCTGGAATTCGACCTTCCATTTGTTGACAAGGCTTAGTGAGCAGCAGAGGGCAGTCTCTGAATTCCACGATGACGCTATTATTAATGAAAATTATTAGGTGAAGAGGGTGCTCACTTAATAAGTCAGAGGTGCTCTGGAAAAATAGAACAATAAGAAAAAAGTCCGGCACACTACAATTCTTGAAATGAACAATTCTTTGTTTATTATTCTTTTTTCATTTTTCAAAATATTCTTTTAAACGGTGGGATTCCATATATGAAAAAAACTTTCAACAAACTTCTGATAGACACATATATTCTCTCTGATGGACACATATATTTTCTTTCAACGTTTCGGCTGAAAAGCCTTTATCAAGAAATAATGTCCTTCTGTAACACATATGAAAAATTGTTTAAGACAACAAAACAAAAAGAATAAAAAGACTTTCAAATGTCGAGACATTTAATAGCATGTCCCTTATTAACATATTATCCCCAACCACCGTGTGAATAATTTAGCCATTACATGCTTCTTATACCTGAGGAGAATCTTCAAATAAAAAAGAAATAAAGAAAGTAAAGGAAACGTGTTTACCCAAACACACGAAATAGGTGTTCTTTGAACAAAGGAACCTGAGTATCGATAAATTCAGCTAACAACAATTAGGACCACATCCTAAATGAATATGTGAAACATTCTTATAATTCTCACATGTTATGTTGCAAAAATAGGGATCCAATGAACATGTATCCCATATATGCCGCATAGGAATATGCTGGAGATGTGGAATAGAGTGGAAAAATGGTTCTAAAACACTCCTGTCTAATGGGGATAACCGTGTATAATAAAAAGAAAGTTGCTATACTTGCAAGTATGTTGCGCAGGAGAAAGAGAACCCACACTGTGGAAACAGATTTTCATTATTAGTGCCTTATATACAGGCTAGTCAGGAGACCGCGCATAAGATAAATACCTTAAGTCCAATAACTGGTATGCACCGTGCTCGATATGAAATTCCAGGAAGGAGTGCGTGACCGCTGTCAAAGAAGCATGTGTGAAAAGACAGCGTGTTACCAGCTTTTAACCCTCCTCCGGTGCTCGTGTCCGCCCTAATACTTCCGGGTGAGAGTTCACAAAGGAACATGTGACGGGAGCGCTATTGAAAGGTCCGGAGAGGGACGAGAAGTGCCGGAAAAGACCGATGTTATGCGCATGCGCTGTTTAATGGTGCTCTGTTTCTAGTTCCCGCTTGTGTGCTGAAAAGAAGAAGAAGACAAAGGGCATAATTAGAGCATAATAATTAAGTTTTATCCCATTCTATCCACTCTCCATGCATTTATGTGGAAAAATAAAGACCATATATGGAATTATTAATAAAAGTTATGACTTTGACTATAACTAATCTTTTAACATAACCTGAAGGCCACTAAGTTTATGTATGAGTCATTCTAGAAATTAAAAGGGTATATTTCAACATACACTTCCATCACTTGTTCTGTTCTGTCTGGAGAGTGAAATCATACAATTATACTGTAAAAGACCACATAATTGTTTTGAAAACAAACGACTATTATGAAATAAGCCATATACAATTCATTACCTCAATAGGAGATCTCATATTCTCTACACAACACAAATCCACTATAAGATGTGGTAAGACACTGTTGCCAATTCCAGCTCATTTTATACAGAAAAAGCATAATGTGTCACAATTAAAATACCAGGTGATAGATCATGTCCCTATGGCCAGAAGAGGGGGTGACAGGGTCAAAAAACTGAAGGAACGGGAATCCTTTTGGATTCACACACTACAAACCTTATCACCACACGGTTTAAATAGAGAATATGAGATCTCCTATTGAGGTAATGAATTGTATATGGCTTATTTCATAATAGTCGTTTGTTTGCACCTTTCTTGACCAATGGTACAAGGAGAAATGTGCTTCTCTAATGTCAAAGGCAGACATGTCATTTTCAGTGCATGCAATCCAGAGGGCCGTAGTGGAAGACTTGCTCAAAAGATTACCCTCAGACATCCCTAGTGGCAAAGGTACCGGTTCTTTTTGACCACAAGGATTACAGGGGAATGCCACAAACACCAGGTGCAACTCAGGGGAGTGGGAACGTCCACCAATTGGGCCATTTTCATGAGACCGTCCCATCAGCAAGGGCTTTCTGTGGGTGTAGCTATGAAGAGGAGGGAGAAGTTGACCAAGATGGTGAAGGACTACTTAAATGACCATACCAGCATCCTTCCTGATTCTTCAGTGCCCTTTAACTATTGGTTCTCCCAGCTGCACACTTGACCTGACCTCTTCTTGTACGCCTTGGATGTGATGCCATGCCCTGCCACGAGTGTGTTGTCCAAGCAGGTTTTTAGTTCGGCAAGTACAATCATAACAGATAGGCTCGCACGTCTGTTAATGGAAAATGCAGACAGGCTGGATTTCCTCCGACTTTGTAAGCCCTACAGATGACAATAATATTATGTAAATGCAGGCCAAATGAGGTTTTTTGGCAGTTATCTTAACGTCCATCCCTTACCATCCAAAACCATTTAGCTCAGGAAATCAACTCCTCCTCTTCCTCCTGGTTCTGCAACAAGTACTTAGTGTTCATCTATGTATACCCCACGTGGGTATTGTTTTGTACTTTTTGAAACCTTTGCATTGTGCAATGGTGAAACTTGTATACTCTACCTCTTGTAATAACTGCTATGTATTGTGGTATCCCCATAACGGCGATTTTCAGCTGGTCTGAGAGGGACCCCTTGGCTTATATTTTAAAACCTTTGCACATTCTGCAATGGTGAAACTTGTATTCTCTACCTCTTGTAATAACTGCTAAGTGTATTGTGATATCCCCATCACAGCGTCTTCCAGCTGGTCTGAGAGAGACCCTTTGAGTAATTTTTTGGAAAACTTTGCACATTGTGCAATGGTGAAACTTGTACTCTCTATCTCTACCTCTTATAATAACTGCAAAGTGTATTGTGATGTCCCCATGACGTCATCTTTCAGCGTGTAGGATATAGACCCCTTGGGTAATATTTGGAAAACTCTGCACTCTATTGCTTGTAATAACTGCAAAGTGTATTGTGATGTTGTCATGATGGCGTCTTTCAGCGTGTATGATATTGACCCCTTGGGTAATTTTTGGAAAACATTTCACATTGTGCAGTGGTGAAACTTGTACTCTCTATCTCTTTCTATTGTAATAACTGCAAAATGTTTTGTGAGGTCCCCATCATGGTGTCTTTCAGCGTGTATGATACAGTCCCCTTGGAGTAATTTTGGGAAACCTTCGTACATTGTGCCATGGTCAAATTTCAACTCTCAATCTTTATATATTTTATTATTCTCACGATCTCTTTAAGCATCTATCTGGTAGCCTGTTTTGTTTTTTGGGTGGTCTGCACTTGGACATTTTGGAGCGTCAATGCATTAATATGCTCCACACAATTCTTCATGTTTCAGCCTTACACAGAATAATAATATGAGTAATGAAAAATGATCTATATATATATGCTGCTAGTTAAAAAATCATACCCACACATCCCTTTATAAAGGGAAATTCAACATAATACCTCTGTTAGCATACACCATATTCTGGTCAAATACGTAGCACCCCAGTAGGTGGGCAGAACGCCTGGCTACAAAATCTGTGAAACCAGGTCCTTGCCCTGTGTTACGTCATTGCCACTCTGGTGTCCAGGAAGGAGTCGCTGGGGCCTCCAGTCCACAACCTGCAGTTGCACAGAAACAACAGTCAGCAACCACATCCAGTTCGCTGTCCCAGCGCAGTTTTAGTTGTCCCTTGTCAGCATGTATGTCTGATTACAAATTTTTAGTTAGATAGGGCATACATATTCGTTAGCAATTTTCATTGTCCGGTGCTGGACAAAAACCATTGCTGACTTTTCCAGGCTCCTAAATGAGAATTTTTTCTCTTTATTAAACTGTCGCTTCCCTTACAGTTTCTAAATTTAGGTCCTTAAATAAAAATGGTGATGGGGCATTGGCCAGTTTCTGTACATTTTATGTATGTATAAGAGACTGGGTTAATAGGCTACACAGACCTAATCAGGCCACAACCAAACACATATTGGAACATGGTAATTGCCACGCTAAGACCTTTACCTGAACTCTGTAGCATGGCCTGTCACCTGAGTAATACACTCCACAGATCTCAACACTTTCTCTGACATATCCTGTAATTACTCCATTGTTGCTCAAAACCATGCAAAAGATACATTCTGCCTGGTTGGGTAGTTTCCAGAAGAAGTGCATAGGCTTGTGCAGATTGGTCAATGGCACTCCTGTCTCTTACCCTTGAGGGGGTTGCTTACAAGTAAAATGAGACTTTTACATGTTCCTGACATGGCTTTTAGGCCTGACAGACTGAAAATATAGTCCCTTGCTTGCATACACTAGGAAAAGGGGAGAGCGTGTGGAAACCACAAAAGTAGAACCAAAGAGCAAAAAATGGAAATGTAAAAACTAGTAATCTTTATTAGTAACAATAAAAAAGAGACATGACATGTAATACAGTGATGGAAACAGTGTAACATACAGAAGAACTGCAACTGTGCAAAAATCTGACATGCAGGAAAAGAACCGGCTCAGAATTATACCTCAGTGGTGTAGAGGGGGAAAGTAGTAACCACAAAGGCCTGTATGAAAACTGGACCGTTGATATCCATGTGGATCTTATAATAGGACCCCATAGCACATAATAAAGAGTCTGAAACAAAGCTAGACCTTGCTACACAATATGTAAGTGCATATAGTGGGTACCCAGACAGTAATCAAATGCAAGGTGACAAAATGCCACAGATCACACCGGACAAACTGCTAATGTGATAGAACTTATGCTGCTCCCCAATGGCCGCTACCACACTAGTACAACCATTCCCCATATAATAATGAGCGCACTCGGCTGCTCCCTCTTATTACCTGGTTGTGGGCGGCCAACTTCACTCTGCCAGATCAATATCCTGCACGTCGCCCGTCTGATAAATGCACGCATCCCTGGCGGTCAGCGCTCGTTTGCACGTATTAGCTCTAGAATTACCACAGTTGTCCGAGTCAACGGTTTGGAGCGATCAAAGGAACCATAACTGATTTAATGAGCCATTCGCAGTTTCACTGTACCGTCCGTGTGTACTTACACGTGCATGGCTTAATCTTTGAGACAAGCATATGCTACTGGCAGGATCAACCAGGTATACACTGTATTCCAATTTTAATTCTATTGTTTTTGGTGTCTGGTAGAATCCAATTTACTGATATTGATCATACAGCTCACGCAACTCCTGTATTATATTCACCTTATAGTGGCTTCACCCGCTATGACAGTGGTTCCATTGGGATCCAGTGGCAAAAATGAACTGTTGACCTTACAAAACACAGGTTTCATAGCACATGGTCTCACTCTGCTAATTGTCAGCGAGGGCCGCATAATGACATAGCGGTGGACATGGTGGTGGTGGTGGTGGTGGTGGTGGGCAAAGCCCAAAATTCAAATTTGCATGTTTGAAATGGCATTGTAAAAGGATGGGGAATATGTATTCCATTATCTTGCTAAATGTTTGGCATGAGGGAAGGGCCTCCCAAACGTAGGAGTGAGAGCCCTCACAAATGTTAAAGGAAAAACTAAAGCCAAAACTCTCTGTGTAAACATATGCTAAAGGGGAGGTATAATTTTTTTTTATTATTATTATTATTTTGTATTATATACATGTACTTATGAAGGAAATAACATTTCTTAGCATTTTCCCCTTTAGAAAAAAATTTGGTATCTTTTGGTAGGTCTTTTTAAAAATCTATATGAAAGGAGAAAAATAGGAGCAACCAGCTACAATAGAAGTGTATCTTTTATTAATAATTTCAAGGTAAAACATATATACCCAAAAGTACCATAACAAAAATCAAAATATAAAACATATACAGGAAGAAAAACAGAGAAACCAGTGAACCAACAATTGCAACTGCCCGACTGTGCAAAAATAAAGTGCCTAGTGCAGTCATCAAAGCAAAGGTGGCTACTTTGAAGAACCTAGAATATAAGACATAATTTCGGTTGTTTCACACTTTTTCGTTAAGTACGGTATATAATTCCACATGTGTTAATTCATAGTTTTGATGCCTTCAGTGTGAATTTACAATTTTCATAGTCATGAAAATACAGAAAAATCTTTAAATGAGAAGGTGTGTCCAAACTTTTGGTCTGTACTGTACGTATTTTGAACATCCATTGCGTTCTTTAGCAAAAGCCTTTTGTTAAAGAACGCAATGGATATTCGAAACGCATAGGCTTCCATCCCTAAATCTTCAAGTGACATGATGAAACCCTCGAGGGATCCATTCACTATAACG